>NC_064643.1:86818824-87130491 GCF_023864345.2 Schistocerca serialis cubense
GTTTATTTTTTGTTTTAATTTCTATGAAAGGTCTATGCAGGATTTCGCCTGCTCTCACTATTCATCTCATTTACTTGCGACGGTAATACACTCTTCCCACATGACTCATATTCCGTAACCAGTGTAGTTGCCGAGACTACAGACACGTCAGCGACCGGACCGAAGGTTCATAAATGTGAGGAAAAAAATGAGCGCGAGAGACATTTGACCACAGAATTGGTGATTTGCTGTCCAACACCATGACTACGTAACCACGAAGGTTCTGTTCTAGCAGTTCGCTCGATGTTGCATGTCTTGAGCTTGGAGCGTTCACTGTTTCTATTTTGCTTCTTTTTTCACAGCTCAGTAGACCTTCTTCCTGTTTTCATGCTTCATCTATGTTCATTTTTTGACGGATTATCCACTGGGCCATTTTACCACTAAATCTGAGTGGGGCGTGATGAGGAGCTTCCCTTGAGACAAGTACTTCAGCGCGAGGGGGATAAAGGCGTTTCGTAATAGTGCACCCGAATTTCAGCACAGACATCCGCTCTCACTCATCTTGCTAGGATCTGTAGAATGCAGTTGCATCAGTGTTTCCCATAACCTTGTGCCTGTACATGACAATTCGTTTCATTTGACTCGTTTGATCTGAATTTCATAGGTTTTTGGATAGGGGTTTCACGATTGTCGCGTTCCAATTGTCACCAAGATTTTTTATTTCACTCACTCAGTCGTAGACCTCATTATAATCCTCTTTGGTTACAACTATTAGTCTTTTCGCAGATGGTTCTCTACTCTACCGCAAATTCTATTTTACAGCAGGCAATTAACTGCGTCCTCGAACTTGAAGGGAGGAAGATTAGGGTTGTACGTCCCATACACATGGAAGTCATTAGAGGCGGTTGGAATTGGAGAAGCGAGATGAATTTCTTCATCAGAAAATCATGTGTGTCAAGAAAATGCATGAGGGTATGAAGCACGATGCTGTTATTGTGTCGCGCCCCATACCCATTACAGGAACGTCTTCTCTTTGAAATCAACAGATCTTAAAGAATGAAACAAAGCTCAAGCCACCTCTGCTACACCATTCCATAAAATCTCGTATGTCCGCTGTAAAACGCAGGGTCCTCTTATTTAACATTGACACTGCGCAAACAGTAAAAACTTATTTAACTTAATGAAATTCTTCTTGGACTGGACTCTCAGGCAATGGTTCCACCTATTGCAGATCAAAACAGAACGTCGCTTTATACTCATTCTGTTAACGTAAAAGTTCATAAAAACATTTTCTCATTTCCCGTGTAATCATTTCTGTGTATATGTTCTATATTTTCCTTTGCTGAAATCGCCTTGTTTTCTCTGCCGATTCTTGCGCTGAAACTGGGAAAAAAGGAAGCTGCATTTCTAAATCCTTTATTCTATGCACTCGTGAACGTACACATGAAGATACAAATCTCTGCTGTTGTTAGTTACAGATTCGTTACGCAGTACACTTACAGGCTGTTTTCTATTTAATTCATTGCTCAAACACAGCCGTTGTGATTTTTGTCTGTTGTAATGACCTTCACTGTAATGCACAGTCTGTATAAATTGTCTCACGTGATCGGCACCTCTGTATTCTTTATCAGTTTGCCGCCTTTTACTTTTTTTTTTTTTTTTTTTGCTGTACTGTTCTGCAAAGCATTAGAGCAATAGACACCAAAAATTTCTTTCAAATTGGATATATGCTGCCATTTTCTGTGGAAAGAGTATACTTAACATTGAAGTTCCGAGGTTTATTTTCACCTTTATCATTTCGATGTCGAATTCGTTTACCATTTTTGATGACATTATTCGTGCTACCACCCTCTCTTGAACTGATTTGTTTTGAACTTTATACATTAGCTGTCTCGGGTAGAACGCAACTCATGGGTGTATTTCACGACAGCTGATCTGCTAGTTTTCGTGAGGCTGACAGCGCCTTCTTAAGGAACAGTAAGAGCTGCTTATCTCCTCGGCCCAAGAAAATATGGCGTCAACAGCCAGAAATTCTCGTGATTGCAGTACCATCCGTCTGAAATCCTTTGTGAAGCGTGCGACTGTAGCTAACGATTAGCGTACTTGCTCTTCCTAACAGCATCCCATACGAGCGGACCAGTTGCGTCTTTACCTGTGGTTACTTCTACTTCAGGTACTTCGGCTATGTACGGCTCTGATTAAAAAGAATAGACCGATGTAGTAATAGGGTCGAGCCGCGCACGTCTGCTTTCATTCCCTGCAACTACTTCGCTGCAAATAATAACCTGTAACTGTGATCCTGCAGTTACATAGTCTATGCATTGGCCACAATTATGAGTTAATAAAATACACAGAATGTAAAATAAAAGTTTAATGAATAATTTGGTAACAAGGGTTCCATTCTAATGTCTAATTGTTCTGAACGACGAAGAATTATGATAAAAGAACACGTCAAATAAATGGGAAGTGGTTCTACAATATCCAATTAAAATACAAACAGAAATTATCCTTATCAAATGCAGTTAAGTTATGCTGAGAGCGTTACGAGAATGGTAGCAAATTTCCTAAACTAGTCACGAAAAATATGCCACAACTAAGTTCATTTCGTAATCACACTACATGAAATATTGACCAGCTCAAAACAGTTCAGAGTTCAATACGATGATTTACAAATTAACACGTGGAGCTAAACTTTAGTATCTTACGCTCTGTCTATCCTCAGTTCCTTAATACAGGTGAAAAAAGTCAGACTCCTACAATGCAGCACATTCAGACCTCTTGAAATATAAAATCTCTTCAGAAGTGGAAGTATGATATCATTCACTCGCCGCTGTTCACTCGTTCACCTACAGTATTCAATACTACTCACTGCCACAGGCAGGTCTGACTTCTTCAAGCACAATCGAAAGAGTGTCCGGAATCGCCCTCTTGATGCCCCAGTCTTCACATGACTCCTGTAGTGGTCTGCTACTGCCTGCTTTCCCATTCTCTGAAGGCTGTTCTCACCAAAATACATCATTATGAAGTTCTACAGACATGATTTGACTCTTCATGACCCAGTCCTCGACTAAACAAGTATAATAGAACAATATCTAAATCAAGAAATGTTTTAAACGTTTGGTCACATTCAGAACACTCACAATAAATACAGATGAAGGTTTCTCCATAAATAAGTAAGCCAGCATTCTTGCACAGGTGCAATCACGATAAATGGCAACAAACTGTTGTTCAATATTGTTTAAACCATTACTTAGGCCTGCTAGAGAGAAGCGTCTTTTGGCAGTCTTTTACGAATGTGGTGTCAGCTAACACATGCCATTGACCACTTCTTAAATTACCATGATTTTGAATTGTCAATTGTAATTAACATTTAAATAAAGTTAACTGTCGAAACAGTAAACTGTTCATAAAATAAATACATAATTATGACAAAAGACGAGGCATTCATGCTGAATCTTCCTATCACGTGTTATCTACTGAAAATCTCGTGCTTGTACTCTTGTTAACTTTACTATTAATTGGTCCTGTGCGCAACAGATAACTTACTTGGTCTTCCTGCTCCCACTGCTTGATGTGCTGACTTCCATTATTTAACAAAAACGTAAAAAAAACCTATTATTCATGCTGAGTGTAATGCATGTTCTGTATGGAGGCTCCTGCTGTTGCTGCGGCTGCTGCTGCTTACTACAACTGCATATAATTCAAGAGAAAGGGTCTGGTCAAATCTAAACTCGATAAATGATAACCCAAACAAGTAATTCGTTTTTTTCAAAAACTATATTCTGAAAGCGATTCTTTTTCATTCAATTAACAAAACGCTAGAAGCTCTTTGAACAATCGCTTCGTATGTAAATCTGCCTCCAGTGGCATTAAAGCAATATTACAAATTAATCAAACTCTTGAGACAGACTGAAATACTTCTCAATTAAATACATAGTGAAACAATTACCTGACAATTACAGAAGAAATCAATGACAAAAATCAATACTTAATCTATTCGCCTAACAATCGTTTAATGCACGACATAATTATCTAGGTCATAGCTCAGTTTTTTTTCTCAATGACGACTGTTCCTGGAACGTCTTTCTTTTCGCAACCCTTAACGGTAATCGTGCTACGCTCCGATCTGAAAACATCGTCTATTACACAAAATTACGCCACGTTAAGTGCTTTCGTTTCTGCAATGGAGAAAACTTCCTATGCAATAAAGTCAACCTTAACAACAATAAGAAGAGAAACAACAATATCATTCTCACCATTCCACAAATTCACAGAGCAAAAAATATTCTTGGCACTCATTCATCACATAATTGAACACTGCTGTGTATTTGTATCAGAACTCCTTTCGTGACTCATAGCTATGTCTTAACTTTACTGTGACTTAGATTTTAAGTAAGTATGTACTCTACCTTAACTATACTGTGAGTTAAGTTTTACGCAAATGTGTATAAGCTATATCTTCCTTCATAGAATACCGTGGTGGGTTTCTTTGTTTAGAAATGTATCTTTCTTACCTTCTCTTGTTCTATAAATGTCTGCAAAGTGCTTCCTCATTGTGTCACACTACTCCTGAGTGGTCCATAAATCCTAATATTCCTCACCTGGCAAACTAATAAACACGAAAAATCCACATAAATCATCACTCTTCAAACTACCTCATAAATCAGAATAAGTGTCAGTTCGAAGGTTTCCTAATTATACTATTGCGCATCAAATATACCTTCTAAATTCAGAGCCACTTATACACTATATTTTACCTGAAGATAATGTCAACAGTTTCTGTTATTTCATGTTATTTCTCCCTAAGAAACGTACATAGTTGTTTCTTGCATTTTCCTTCAAATAAGTCACGAAAATTTCATTGTTTCAGTGAACAATCGCAAGATGTCAACAGCTGGTATAATCCTCTCGTCATAAATGTTCCTTTGCAAAGATCTCATTCTCTCAAACAACACAAATCATTCATAATCATTCATTCTTGGTCTTTCATACAGGGTAGATTGATAGTAAAAGATTAATAGATAAACAGATTAGTACAAGGTTATGAAACAGTACTGAAAATTAAAATCGGAAGAATATACCGTAACGGCTGGGGCACCTATGCTCAGCAAACATATATGTACTAAAGATAAGTAAACCCCCTAGGGCCTTATTCCTTGAAAATTTTAATGTGTGATAAATGATGAAGACCTCGCGATTTATGTATTCGTATTGTCTCAAGTTCCACAGCGTTTGTGGTGTGCGCAATGCGTCGTATACAGGAGGGTCCTTCATACACCAAGAAAAACTTTCTACTCAAATATTTTCCCTTACGAGATAGTCGATGTGATCTAACCAATACTTTTTGATCTACGTGTAAATTCTTGGCGTTGACTAGTGGATTATGCAGCTTCTTTCTTCTCCCTGCAGGTTTCTTGATGTTCTGTAATGCTATACTTACCACTTCATGGTGTCTTAAACGTCGCTGTGCAAGGAAGGCTACTAATTGTTTTATCCTATCTACATCTACATCTACATCTACATCCATACTCCGCAAGCCACCTGACGATGTGTGGCTGAGGGTACCTTGAGTACCTCTATCGGTTCTCCCTTCTATTCCAGTCTCGTATTGTTCGTGGAAGGAAGGATTGTCGGTCTGCCTCTGTGTGGGCTCTAATCTCTCTGATTTTACCCTCATGGTCTCTTCGCGAGATATACGTAGGAGGGAGCAATATACTGCTTGACTCTTTGGTGAAGGTATGTCCTCGAAACTTCAACAAAAAAAAAATGGCTCTGAGCACTATGGGACTTAACATCTGTGGTCATCAGTCTCCTAGAACTTAGAACTACTTAAACCTAACTAACCTAAGGACATCACACACATCCATCCCCGAGGCAGGATTCGAGCCTGTGACCGGAGCGGTCACGCAGTTCCAGACTGAAGCGCCTTTAACCGCACGGCCACACCGGCCGGCCTTCAACAAAAGCCCGTACCGAGCTACTGAGCGTCTCTCCTGCAGAGTCTTCCACTGGAGTTTATCTATCATCTCCGTAACGCTTTCGCGATTACTAAATGATCCTGTAACGAAGCGCGCTGCTCCTGTCTGGTGGTTGTTTATTTTTCAACACAAACAGTGGAGGCAGGGTAGTGGAATCATTAGGTAGTTCATTAATAATGTTTTGGAAATCGGATAAATGTACATCCCAGTTTCTATGTTGACGATGGCAGTACAATCTGCAGAGTTTACCTAACTCCTTCATGATACGTTCTGATGGGTTACATGATGACATAAAACGTGATATAAATTACTGGTTTAATTTTCCTGCGTCGCAAGGTTTTCAGCCAACTGTTGGAATCGAATTGTGGGCCATTGTCAGAAATCACCTTGTCAATGTGCCCCACTTCCTACAAAAAATTCTTGACGAATGCTGTAGAAATTGATTTTTCTGTAGCTTTTCGTAAAGGTGTGAATGAGACAAATTTCGAAGTAAGCTCAACAGCTACGAAAACATATGAATGGCCTTGTCTAGATCTTATTACTGGGTTTAAAGATGTCCAGATCGATATTTTCTTCGAAGCTGGCAAGCTGTGCCTGTATATTTTTCACGTCACGTTTGTTTTGCTGATTAATTGTCATCTGCCCTTGTTTAAGACGTTGCAGAGACTGAAATTCTTCGGTACCGGCTGAGTGTCATCTGACCTCGTATCTAACCCCTCACTCAGTTCTGTCACTTTCACGGATAATTCATCTGTTTAGCTGCTGTCGTTAATTGAGTTTCTATCTTTGAAACTTTACTGGTGGTCTGTAATTGCAATGACTCAACATTTTTCGCTAATTCCTCTACTTGCAGTTCTTGTTGTGACGTCTGTCGTTTCACTTCAACAATATCAACATTTTGTACGTGATCAAGTCGGGATACAAGATTATTAATATCTGATTTGAATTCTTCACGTACCTGACTTTTCAACTGGCTGGTCATCTCTTCAAATTTACGATGTCATTCATCTCACCCCGAAACAGTGAGAGATTCTCGTTAATTTCGTTATGAAGCGATTTGAAATTCTTTGCATTACTGTTGTTAAATTCAGTGAGTTTATTGTCCTGTCTGTTGTTAAATTCAGTGAGTTTACTCAGTAATAATTGTAAAACATCATTACTGGGGGCAGGGAGGACAACGTTACTCTTCTCTGTTAAAGCAGAAGTAGTACCTGCATTTCCACTAACAGAAGGAAAGGTAAAATAACTCCGCTCCATCGGAGTGGCAACGAGACCAGAATTTCCACCGAAAGTGGGGAAAACAAATTACTCTGCACTTTTGAGGTGGAAGTAATACTGGAATTGCTCATAATGAATTCGGTTTGCGTCACTGTATTGTCATGTCCTAAGTTGCGTGTAGCACACATTTGTTCATCACGCATTGTTGGCAAATGATCGCCTACATTCCGATTCTCCGCAGTCCCGGATCTCAATATCCTCAAAAGAATTTTCTACTCTCTGTTCCGAATTTTCGGAAACTGCGTTTGAAACTGCTTCTACATTCATGTTCGGAAACGTATCTACGTTCGAGTTTGCAGTAGCAACTGCATTATTTTCCATTTTCTTTTGTGTGCTCGCGTCATCATTGTCACAATACGAACGAAAACATATCACTAAAATACACCGCTATCCTAAAAATACCACTATTCAATTAACTATTACACAATGCACCAGCAAATTCAAAATCAAAACTGCTGAGATAAAATTTTGTGTTAATACAAAGCAGTGCGCAAATGATCAAAATGCTGCGCCGCCACTAATGATTAGTGTTGCGTAAGCTTGCAGTTGGCAGTAGAAAGACGAAGCATATCTAACTACGACTCATCCATAAAAAATAAAAAAAAACGTATCCTGGCAGGCATGTCGACAGGTGAAAGTCGCGAGCTCTACCTTCTTATCTCGTGTTTTCTACTGAAAATCTCGTGCCTGTACTCTTGTTAACTTTACTATTACAGAGATCGCCTGAACTTTTTTATTTTTTAATTGGTCCTGTGCGCAACAAATAACTTACTTGGTCTTTCTGCTCCCACTGCTTGATGTGCTGCATTCCATTTTTTAACAAAAACGTAAAAAAACCATTATTCATGCTGAGTGCAATGCATCGCGGCTCCTGCTGTTGCTACGGCTGCTGCTGCTTACTACAACTGCATATAATTCAAGAGAAAGGGTTTGGTCAAATCTAAACTCGATAAATGATAATCCAAACGAGTGATTCGTTTTTTTCAAAAACTATATTCTGACAGCGAATCTTTCTCATTCAATTAACAAAACGCTGGAAGCTTTTGGAACAATCGCTTCGTATGTAAATCTGCCTCCAATGGCATTAAAGCAATATTGCAAATTAATCAAACTCTTGAGACAGACTGAAATACTTCTTAATTAAATACATAGTGAAACAATTCCCTGACAACTACAAAAGAAATCAGTGACAAAAATCAATACGTAACCTGTTCGATATTTTACACATAGCTGCACAACAGCAACGGTTTCACGTAATAAAATTATAAACAGCCGACCAGTTGCAATGGATAAAGAAATTCTTCACCTAGGTTTCGACAAATATAAATTTGTCTTCCTCGTCGGCTGTGAGCTCTGCAAGATCCTTGAGCTATTTTATATTAACGTGACAAACCCTAATTCTAGGGCTATATTTTATTTTTGACACATGGATCTATACCGACAATTGTAAAAACGGCGATGGTACATTAGTCCTTACTAATGTAAAATTGTTACCTTCTGATGAAGACAAATTTATATTTGTCGAAACCTAGGTAAACAATTTCTTTATCCATTGCAACTGGTCGGCTGTTTATAATTTTATAAATCTATTCGCCTAACAATGGTTTCCCTTCAGAATTTAACTCCTATCATTATCAAAATTACCGTCTTCTGCTACACACATACACTAACCCTTTCCTTTAAATTAATAAGCGCGCTGCAAATTATAAAAAATATCAATTCAATACCAAATTCTGTGTGGCTGCTGGTGGACACGGCAGTACGGCAACTCGACTTCGACCCCTCGGGCAACACACGTGCGCACCACAGCAGGCGGGCTCCCACACCGGCTTCCAAACTGCCACTAATTAGTCGGTGCACTGCTATGCGCGACAACAATGTCTTAGATTCCAGAGCTTGTGTATGCGCGTTGTAGCCAACCTTCAAATCCTAAGAGAGTATTGCCAACTCTCAATGCTGTATTCATTTGATGGGTAACTGTGGAGGATGTGAAGTTCTGACAAACATTTGTGAAATGAAAACATATAAAAAACGTAATAAATCAAGAAATAAAGTAGATAAAGATACATATCTTTCAGGGATACTAAGTGTAGTGCAATTCTATCATCAGTTACAATGTATATTGAAATCGCATTGTTCTTAAGACAGAGGCTCCCTGTAGTAGTAGTAGTAGTAGTAGTAGTAGTAGTAGCTTTATTCATCCATAGATCTCTTTTTACAAGGATATAGGACATGTCAAAGTATTTACAAATTTAGATTAATTAAAAAATATAATAATTCGTGTAGACATATATTTACAGACTTCTAATTAGAGACAATCATTAGATTTACTCCTGGTATACAATACTTTTTTTACAAATAACTTATTAAATAATGTAATGCCACATTCTTCACTCATATCTCACTAACAGTCACTGCACACACTATACACACATTGTTCCATAACACTTCACTTCACTCACTACACACACACACATACACACACACACACAAACACACACACACACACACACACACACACACACACACACACACACACTGGTGATCTCTGGGCCACTTTCTGTACCGCAACTTCCCGTTTGCTATCTCGAAAAGTTGAGTCAGCATCTCTCCATAATGAGTGAGATGTTGATCTCAGAAAGAGGAAGAGGTGTTAGTATTGAGCCATGCATAGCTTGGGGGTAAGTATTTCTAGAAAGGATAAAAAAGAAGGAAAAAAACATAAAGTGAAGGTGTTATGTGGTATGTTTCATATTTTATAATCATTATTATTATTATTTATTTTTATAACATTTTTTATCAAACCCCTACTCTGTTTTAGCTAAGTAATCCTTCAATGTATAAAATGTATTGCATAACAAGTATTTTTAGTTGCCTTTTTAAATAAGTGTATTTTTGCAATTTCTTTAATCTCTTTTGGTAATTTATTGCACAGTTTTATTCCTTGTAAGAAAATGCTGTTATGAGTTTTACGTTTATTTCTTCTTGGTAAATGTAAGTTGAGTATCTCTTGTTGAATGGCCAGGGACAGAGCTGTTTGTGCAGTAATTACCAGTGTTATTTTTGATGTGTGCAACTGACTGGAAAATGTATTCACATGGAGCAGTTAAAATCCCCAGTGTTCTGAACAGACCTTTACATTGAGCTCGACTAGTATTTTTGGTTATTATTCTTATGGATCTTTTCCGGAGTTTGAAAATTGTGTTCATATTTTGTGCATTTTTTCCCCAAAAAGGAATGTCTTAGCTAAGAATTGAGTGTATATATGAATAATATGAAAGTGTGAGAACAGTGTTTCCCTGTGAAATATTAACTTCTCTAGTTATAATGATATTGAAATATAGTTGTGTCATTGGATGCGCCTCATTGTTCTGAGATCGCAGATGTATTCAGATTTACTTGGATGCTTGATTGGGCATTATTAAAGATTCTTGAAGATCTATAGGAAGCCATCTTTCAGCTTTTCAGACACCCCGCCATTGAGATCTGTCTCCAGCACATGAACCATCCAAGTAACATCCGTTCAAATTTCCAGCTTTGGGATTTACCCATTTCTCGCGACACTGCTCGTCTTTTTACGTGGACTCACCCGTACTGCTCACGTAGCTGGACCTGGTGCAGCGCCCTGAGCTCTGGGTCGACAAACATTCAGTTGTGCAGCAATTTCACTTTCCCTCACGCAGCTTCCAGGCGGCCAAATCCCTCGCCTGTATATGTGTTACTTCACAAGCGACTGTTTTTGGAGTATCAAACCATCTACATGTTAAGGAGTTGATTCCTCCGTTTTCTTTATTAAGACAGATTGTTAACCATGTGTC
Organism: Schistocerca serialis cubense; assembly: GCF_023864345.2. NCBI lineage: Eukaryota > Metazoa > Arthropoda > Insecta > Orthoptera > Acrididae > Schistocerca > Schistocerca serialis. Next base: position 86,829,878 of record NC_064643.1, read on the forward strand.
TAAAGGCGTTTATTCCTTGGATGACAGGGAGGGACTTTCTTAAATTCAGAGGAAGACCTTCTTCATGGGTACACATCATGCAGTTACCTAGCTGTTAAGATAATCTTAAAATAACTTCGAAATATCGGCTACATTATTCAAGTAACAAAGATCGCTTTGTCCACTTGAAACACTACATTCTGACAGTGTTTCTGATTATTACAGTTTATTTTTAAAACTGTACAGCCAGTCCCAACTACTTGAATCAGGGTGCCTAGTTGCATCTTGCCTTCGACATTGTGCATGCTCGCTTTCTGTGTAGGCTGCCCTGCAGCTTACGGTTAGTTTAAAGCTGACAGACACATCTCTTCCACCCCAGGCTGGCTACATTGGAGGTAAAATGGGACATTATTCTAACAGTTGATTTCCTGTCACCATTTAAAATGCGATTCTTTTGCAGAATAGCTTCATAAATGATTAATTTAATATCCACAACGTTCCTTCTTTCCTAGATTAAAGGAGGGCCTCAGCTGCCATGTTTTTATTTAAAGGTACTCATCCTTCATCCATTTGAAAGTTAGAAATTTTAAATATCTTTTGAGAATGTTGGGAATTTCCTTTTATCATCTTTTAAACAGACCACTTGTATGGATTGACTGTAATCAGGCACAAATCTAATCTTTTTTATTTTCCATTACCTGCCATTGCCGAAATTTAGAATTGTTTTATACATTTGTATACAGATAAACACCTCATGAAACAAATATATGACTGCGGAACTGGTCATGTCATTGAATAAAAATTTTAAACAGTAGAACAGTCCTTCTAATTCAACATGGAATACCTCGACTATGGATGCCCTACAAATACAGTGTTATTTTTGAAAGTGCCAGGTGAGGAGTGAGATATCTGAGATGTCAGAATATTCTGATTCTGGTATCTTATTCAGTACTGCTTCTAAGAGGGTTGATGCTGTGTCTCATAGCGATTCAGTTAGTAGCTTTGTTAATCAGTAAGGAAATGTTGGAAGAAATGATGTTCACATGATAAATCAAGATACTGATCGTATTGTCATGAATTAGGGAGCAATGAAATCTGGGGTGGTTCACTCACCTCAGTCTACTAGTACCTGTGTTGTCTCAGTAGATGGTTCTGCAGCTTCTGAAATTTTTCCAGCTTGTACTGTTCAGGTTGAATTGCAGAATATTACTTCTGTTCCAAAATTTGCTATTCATCAAGACCTTTTCAATACATTGCGAACGACTATGAAGGAGGATAACAAAGAACATTATAAAAAGTTAGGGGTGGTTATTTGATCATAAGAGAACATGTTTATTGTTGAATGTACCAGGAGCAGAAGGTTCTTCTACAAGTTAAGTTTGTTACTAGATCATCTACTATTAGTCTGTTCCTACTTCATCCGACTGCTAGTGCTGAGAAGTGCCAAGCAATAGTAATGATTTAAAGGGTGTTACAGTTGTTATGGAGAATTTTGTTTCTGTATGTGACGACCATAAAGTACACATAAGTATGGAGTTAGTACCTAAAGCTGAAACCAAAGTAATCAGTAATACAGAAATACAGAAAACCGAGTGTTACTGTATATAAGGATGATCAGGAACATGACGATGGGAAGTACTCAGCGTTATAACTGAGGTTGTGCTTGCTGCAGGTTGAAATTAGTTGCTAGTACAAGCAGCAGAACAAGTGATGACTATAAAAACTTGAAACCAGGTTTGGTACATCATGTGAATGCTGCTGAAAATGAGCCTGTGGTAAGCGAAGATAAAGTCGGTGAAATATGCGGGGAAGTAGGTGAATTTCAAAGTACTGTAGGTAACGTTTTGGCAAACTGCAGGTGCATCTCTATTAGTGTAACGTCAACAGGTGTTGAATAAGTTTATTTCTGTTGTCAGATGATTGTGGAGATGTGGCCTAATTGACTGGTAATGAAAGTGCACAGAGCAGTGGAGTTTCAGTGCACAGTAAGTTTGATGAATTGCTGGTGAGCGATTTCCCTTGCATACGTGGTAATTCAGTTATGGGAGCCTTTCGTTAGGATGCTGCAGGATATAGCTGGGATAGGATTCAGTATAAAGATGGCACATAGTCACCCTTAGAATGGATCTCAGTGTGTAAGTGTTTTGTAGCACTGTAGTTTTGGTAAGAAGTGGTGAGCAGGGAGTTTCCAGGATCTTTTATTTGTTTATTAACAACAGATTTTCTCTTTATAAGTGCAAATAGGCAGTGAACATGAGGTTTTCTTCTTCTTAGTTAATAATTTTGTGATTAGCATCAGCTTTTTCTTATATCTTTCTTGTATTGTTCCTTTGGTTGCTAAAATTTTCCAGTCTGACTACGTGTTTGATGACAAAATTATCTGTTGGGTTTAGCACTTAGGAAATTAAACTGTACAGTAATTTTCAGATGATAGGCTTTCTTGTGATAGTTTTATTTCCCATGCATTTTGTATATTTCCTTGATATTAATGCTTTGTTCTCTGAGGGGGGCGCTGCAGTGTGCTCAATAGTATTCCTGTTGTCTCTGTGGTGAAATCTGGTGGAATGAATATGACTGCTATTCCATATGATGTCTGTGGTGTGACATTGCTACAGGTGTTTGTTTTTTGATGAATGTTTTGGGCAGGGAAGGATGATTTAATTATTGTGTTATGTAATGAGGTGATTAATGATGAGTAATTGTGCTTTCTGTCTACGAAATTTTGAGAAGTGTCCATAATAGGAAGTTCATTTTCTATGCACTGAGGTGTAGTCCACGTTGGATGTAGAATGGTGAAGTGGAATTGCCTTTATCACTGAACATACATTGGTTATTGTTTGTATGAGAATTGAGCTTGGTATGCCAGTGTGCTGTGTGATATACGTGTACTAAAGTGAATCAACAAGTAAGATATGTTTGAATACAACAAGGAGCCTTAGCTGAAGCAGTATTTACTTTACCTTCCAATTATTGTGCCGTTTCTTGTTCCAGTACCATTTTGTATCAGCATGAATGTGTCTCTTTATCTGTTACTATGATTGATAAGAAGGTGTTGTGAAGTGAGTTAGCTGTGAATAAATGTGTATCCAAGTGAGTATTTATAATGTACCCAAGAGTTGGGTTTACAAATGAATCAGGTACATAAATGAATATTTTCTGGTGTTTAAGTGGGGTCAAAGTACATATTGTGTGGTTTTGTAATATCAGGAAAGTAACATCTGTTGGGATCTGATAAAGTAGCATTCCCAGTAAGGGTTTTGTTTTGTCATGAATGATCATGACATGATGTCAACTGTCAGAAATATTTTCACATGTGCAGTGTCTTGAAAACTGAGTTGTAGGCCTAAAACTTTTTATGGAGAAGAAATTACATGTTCTGGTTAATTAAAATGGTTAATTTTGGCTATAGTGCTGTTTTGTGCTTAAACCTTTATAAACTTTTAAGTCAGTAATTCTATAAAATATCAAGCCTAAAAACGCTGAGCAGAGTGCCCAAGATGAAGGAAATCTCTGTCTCATGTAAACCGTAAGGAGAATTTGATTTCTGTGCACCTGTAAAAGAAGGGAAAAAATGCTGTATGAAATTTCAGGGTGAGGCCATTTTATGATGATTTATTAATGCATACTAGATGATTTTACTCCCACCAGCACAGTATATTGACTAAGGCAAGCATATGAGGACTACTGGGAGATGAGTACGATTAAATATTTAACCCCCTATCATATCATGTTTTGGTAAGTGATCAACATGATGATTTTCGAAGTCGATTAGGGCAAGAAAAGTGAAGTTACGTAAAACCCCAGAATTATATGTTTTCAGTGAGTGTAGTATATTTTCCTGTATTTTCAGTAATGGAATGGATTATGAGTGACTACACGATCGCTGGAAGTGTAGATCATTTTGAATATGTTGTGATGAGTGAGTGTAATTTGGCCATTGAGTGTGTCATACTGTGTGCATGAGTGTCTGGTTGTCCAGTGGTAATTATTCGTGTGTTTTAAAGCTGTGTGTTCTTATATAGCGATCGTAATCTAGTAATAATGATGTTTTCTTCCTAGCCGCTTGGTTTTATTAGTGTTGCACAGATTGCATGTCTATGATTTAATGTTTTGATCTTTTTGTAGTGAGCTGCTTCATTCACATAAATTGTGGTCCCTTTTTGTAGTCACGTTAATATTTCTTGCAGTGTGGTGTCTGACTGATTAGTAGTCATTACTTAATGATTATCTGACTTAGTTGTAGTGCACATGGCAATTTCTATTTCTCATTGTCTTATTATGTCCTCAGGGTACCGCAACAGTTTATTTTGTATGTTCAGATACTGATGGTGTATTTAGCAAACCGTTAGTTTTTGTGTATGTCACGTACTAGGTGTAGAAGTATGAAGCCGAAATTTGGTTGCAATAATTACACGTCTGTTGTTTGAAACTGATAAACAACATTTTATTCAAAATAATCTCCATTGCTACTTATAAGTTTTTCCCATCTCTCCGGGAGGCTAGGAATCCCACGCCAAAAAGCAGTTCTTCTTTTGAAGCGAACTATTCAGCGAGCCATTTTCGTACATTTTCATACGAATTGAAGCGTTGTTCAGCGAGAGCGTGTCCTATTGATGCAAACAGATGACAATCGGACGGAACCAGTTCTCGAGAATAAGCCGCATGCCCTAGTAATTCCCAACTAAACGCCTCGATCCTTTCACTGACGTTTTGCTGTGTGTGATGGGGCGTTATCATGGAGCAGTATGACTTTGTGTTGCCTTTTTTCATGTTGTGGTCGCTTTTCACGTAATTCTCGATTTGTAAATGCAAATTTACGTAATACAGGTAACACAGCTGATGTTAATTAAGCAAAAAGAAAGAATTATATACACTGATGGGAAAAAATCGCAACACCAAGAAGGAGTTGTGCGACATAAACGAATGTTGATAGGAGTGTTCCTAATGTCTATTCATATTTCGCGCCAGTTGCGTAAGAGTAGCCCTAGTAGCGCCACTATGAGGATGAAAACCAGGTTTGGTTTAAATACACGCTGTAATGGTTGTGAACTCGTTAGATACCTTTGGCATTAGCCCTGGAGAATTGGTGTTAGTCAAAAACGCCTTCAAGGCGACAGAGACGCCATTGTTAACAGCTCACTGAGTTTGAAAAAAATCGTGCAGTATGGCTACGAGACGTTGAATGTTCCTTCTGCGATACTGCAGAAAGACTAGGTAGGAATGTAGCAGCTACTGGGAGTGGTGGTCACGTTTATGTATGGTCGCAGGGAGACCGGGTCCGGGCGTTAGCGGGAGGGAAGACCTTCGAGTCCGGCGTGTGGCTCTGGCGCAACATGCTGCACCTGCTGCAGGAAAGCGAGCAGCGGTTGGCACCGCAGTGACACGACGAACTACTACAAACCGGTGACTTTAAGAACAGCTCCGAGCCAGACGCCCTGTAGCGTGCGTTCCATTGACCCCAAACCGCAGCCATTTCCGACTGCAATAGAGACAAGCGGGAGATCATTGGAAGGAAGGGTGGAGGTCTGTTGTGTCTTCTGATGAAAGCTGGTTCTGCCCCAGTGGCAGTGACGGCTACATGTCGATTAGAAGGAGGCCAGTTGACGGGGTCCTGTCAACCGGCGTGTGTACAATTTACAATGGACCTACACCTGTACGTATGGTACGACAGCAGGACTGCTTTCCTGGTTATCACATGCACCGTGACTGCAAATTGGTGCGTCAGTCTGGTGATTCGACCTACTGTGCTGCCATTCACGAGTAGCATTTCAGGGAGTGTTTTCCGACAGGATAACGCTCTCCCACATTAGGCTGTTGTAACCGAACGAGCTCCACACACTGTCGACATGTTTCTTCGGCCTGCTCAGTCACCAGATCTGCCACTAATCCAACAAAAAAAAATGGTTCAAATGGCTCTGAGCACTATGGGACTTAACATCTATGGTCATCAGTCCCCTAGAACTTAGAACTACTTAAACCTAACTAACCTAAGGACAGCACACAACAGCCAGCCATATCGAGGCAGAGAAATCTGATCCAACACATACGGGACATTATTGGACGACAACTCCAGTGTCATCCTCAGCCAGCATTGCATGTCCTTGTACATGGTGACCAAGTGCAACAGCCACGGAACTCCATCCCAACAAGCTGACACCCGTCACCTGTTCAACACAATGTATGCACGTTTGCATGCTTCCCTTTTTAACATGGTGGCGGTTACACCGGTTACTAATGTACCAGGATTTCACATTTGCAATGGCTTATCTTGCAGGTTACATTACCCTGTGGTCTTGCAAAATTAATCACTTAAATGTATTACCTAGACATATGCATTCGCGAAATTATTTTTTGTGTTGCATTTTTTTTTTTTTTTTTTTTTTTTTTTTTGTCAGTGTATACATAGACATCAGTGGATGGGGTATCTTTCTTATTTTTTGTGTTGCAATCTTTTTCTGCCAGTGTATACATAGACATCAGTGGATGTGGCATCGTTATAAATTTTTGACACACATTACAGTTACTGAATATGGGTACTGTTCATGACATGGCAAAAGACAGTGCGTCCATGAGGTTCATCGAAGTTGCTGATATGGAATGCACGAGAAGGTGACACAGCAGCCAGCTGTGGGATTCTCTTCAGTGTGGCGCTTATCTGCAGGTGCAAACTAATTCAGTGCAACAAAACGTGAAGGTTAAATCTACATGTTATGACGTGCATTCTCCTTACTGTAACCATACCACAGCACTTGTTACGAATCTAAATTTGAAGAGGAACTCTATCTATTGATATGTGTCATTATCTAAGGCAGTTGTCTTATTGAAACCCTGGAGGTACTTAGTAATGACACTGAAATGTCGATGAAAAAGGAGTGACAGGGAGACAGGTTCACGCTCGTTTCACGTTACTTACTGTCGACCACACATCCATATACGAGTATACTGACTTGAGACACACACAGAGCAACGTGCCCACTAAGACTGCACCAAGTCCCACGAAGGCAGCGACGTCTAGCAGCAGGTACTGGTACCAGGCCAGGTCCAGCGCGGCGGACCTCAGGTGCGGCGCCCCCTGGTGCCTGATGACGTACTCCACCCAGTACACCGCCTCCTCCAGCGGCGGCCGGGGGCGGTCACGGAACAGCTGTGATAACTGCTTGGCGCGCTCGCGGTACCTGCGCGGGCATCACTTAGTGAGCTGAAGTTGTCATTCACGTTGCATATACTTGTGGGAACACTCTCACCAGACAGGCTTGTAACACTGCTCACAACCCAAAAATGTTTGGTGGGGAGGATGAACCAACTTATTTAGTACGTACAAGTCCTGACATTGCCGGTATGGGACAATTTATATCTTCCTAATGGTCAAATGTGAGTTCCTAAAGGACCAAACTACTGAAGTCATTGGTCCCTATCATTTATATAGTTCTATTTATACGATGATGTTTATTTTCCTTATAATCAAAAATGATTTTTTGAAACCACATTTCATTCATGAGCGTTACATCTTATTATTAAGCATGTCATCCAGTGGGACAGTACTATAACTGCAACTGAATACCAGAAGGAACCCCCGCCCCCCTCCAACCCCCGTGAACCATGGACCTTGCCGTTGGTAGGGAGGCTTGCGTGCCTCAGCGATACAGATAGCCGCACCGTAGGTGCAACCACAACGGAGGGGTATCTGTTGAGAGGCCAGACAAACGCGTGGTTCCTGAAGAGGGGCAGCAGCCTTTTCAGTAGTTGCAGGGGCAACAGTCTGGATGATTGACTGATCTGGCCTTGTAACACTAACCAAAACGGCCTTGCTGTGCTGGTACTGCGAACGGCTGAAAGCAACGGGAAACTACGACCGTAATTTTTCCCGAGGGCATGCAGCTTTACTGTATGGCTAAATGATGATGGCGTCCTTTTGGGTAAAATATTCCGGAGGTAAAATAGTCCCCCCTTCGGACATCAGGGCGGGGACTACTCAGGAGGACGTCGTCATCAGTAGAAAGAAAACTGGCGTTCTACGGATCGGAGCGTGGAATGTCAGATCCCTTAACCGGGCAGGTTGGTTAGAAAATTTAAAAAGGGAAATGGATAGGTTAAAGTTAGATATAGTGGGAATTAGTGAAGTTTGGTGGCAGGAGGAACAAGACCTTCGGTCAGGCGAATACAGGATTATAAATACAAAATCAAATAGGCGTAATGCAGGAGTAGGTTTAATAATGAATTAAAAAAAGGAGTGCGGGTAAGCTACTACGAGCAGCACAGTGAACGCATTATTGTGGCCAAGATAGACACGAAGCCGACGCCTACTACAGTAGTACAAGTTTATATGCCAACTAGCTCTTCAGATGATGAAGAAATTGAAGAAATGTATGATGAAATCAAAGAAATTATTCAGATAGTGAAGGGGGACGAAAATTTAATAGTCATGGGTGACTGGAATTCGATAGTAGGAAAAGGGAGAGAAGGAAACATAGTAGGTGAATATGGACTGGGGCTAAGAAATGAAAGAGGAAGCCGCCTGGTAGAATTTTGCACAGAGCACAACTTAATCATAGCTAACACTTGGTTCAAGAATCATAAAAGAAGGCTGTATACATGGAAGAAGCCTGAAGATACTGACAGGTTTCAGATAGATTATATAATGGTAAGACAGAGATTTAGGAACCAGGTTTTAAATTGTAGGACATTTCCAGGGGCAGATGTGGACTCTGACCACAATCTATTGGTTATGAACTGTAGACTAAAACTGAAGAAACTGCAAAAAGGTAGGAATTTAAGGAGATGGGACCTGGATAAACTTAAAGAACCAGAGGTTGTACAGAGTTTCAGGGAGAGCATAAGGGAACAATTGACAAGAAGGGGGGAAAGAAATACAGTAGAAGAAGAATGGGTAGCTTTGAGGGACGAAGTAGTGAAGGCAGCAGAGGATCAAGTACGTAAAAAGACGAGGGCTATTAGAAATCCTTGGGTAACAGAAGAAATATTGAATTTAATTGATGAAAGGAGAAAATATAAAAATGCAGTAAATGAAGCAGGCAAAAACGAATACAAACGTCTCAAAAATGAGATCGACAGTAACTGCAAAATGGCTAAGCAGGGATGGCTAGAGGACAAATGTAAGGGTATAGAGGCTTATCTCATTAGGGGTAAGATAGATACTGCCTACAGGAAAATTAAAGAGACCTTTGGAGAAAAAAGAACCACTTGCATGAATATCAAGAGCTCAGATGGAAACCCAGGTCTAAGCAAAGAAGGGGAAGCAGAAAGGTGGAAGGAGTATATAGAGGGTCTATACAATGGCGATGTACTTGAGGACAATATCATGGAAATAGGAGAGGATGTAGATGAAGATGAAATGGGAGATATGATACTGCGTGAAGAGTTTGACAGAGCACTGAAAGACCTGAGTCGAAACAAATCCCGGGAGTAGACAACATTCCATTAGAACTACTGACAGCCTTGGGAGAGCCAGTCCTGACAAAACTCTACCATCTGGTGAGCAAGATGTATGAGACAGGCGAAATACCCTTAGACTTCAAGAAGAATATAATAATTCCAATCCCAAAGAAAGCAGGTGTTGACAGATGTGAAAATTACCGAACAAGCGGTTTAATAAGTCACGGCTGCAAAATACTAACGCGAATTCTTTACAGACGAATGGAAAAACTAGTATAAGCCGACCTCGGGGAAGATCAGTTTGGATTCCGTGGAAATATTGGAACACGTGAGGCAATACTGACCCTACGACTTATCTTAGAAGCTAGATTAAGGAAAGGCAAACCTACGTTTCTAACATTTGTAGACTTAGAGAAAGCTTTTGACAATGTTGACTGGAATACTCTCTTTCAAATTCTGAAGGTGGCAGGGGTAAAATACAGGGAGCGAAAGGCTATTTACAATTTGTACAGAAACCAGATGGCAGTTATAAGAGTCGAGGGACATGAAAGGGAAGCTGTGGTTGGGAAAGGAGTGAGACAGGGTTGTAGCCTTTCCCCGATGTTATTCAATCTTTATGTTGAGCAAGCAGTGAAGGAAACAAAAGAAAAATTCGGAGTAGGTGTTAAAATCCATGGAGAAGAAATAAAAACTTTGACGTTTGCCAATGACATTGTAATTCTGTCAGAGACAGCAAAGTTGTTGGAAGAGCAGTTGAACGGAATGGAAAGTGTCTTGAAGGGAGGATATAAGATGAATATAAACAAAAGCAAAACGAGGATAATGGAATGTTGTCGAATGAAGTCGGGTGATGCTGACGGAATTAGATTAGGAAGTGAAACACTTAAAGTAGTAAAGGAGTTTTGCTATTTAGAGAGTAAAATAACCGATGATGGTCGAAGTAGAGAGGATATAAAATGTAGACTGGCAATGGCAAGGAAAGCGTTTCTGAAGAAGAGAAATTTGTTAACATCGAGTATAGATTTAAGTGTCAGGAAGTCGTTTCTGAAAGTATTTGTATGGAGTGTAGCCATGTATGGAAGTGAAACATGGACGATAAATAGTTTGGACAAGAAGAGAATAGAAGCTTTCGAAATGTGATGCTACAGACGAATGCTGAAGTTTAGGTGTGTGGATCACATAACTAATGAGGAGGTACTGAAGAGGACTGGGGAGAAGAGAAGTTTGTGGCACAATTTGACTAGAAGAAGGGATCGGTTGGTAGGACATGTTCTGGGGCATCAACGGATCACCAATTTAGTATTGGAGGGTAGCGTGGAGGGTAAAAATCGTAGAGGGAGACCAAGAGATGAATACACTAAGCAGATTCAGAAGGATGTAGGCTGCAGTAGGTACTGGGAGATGAAGAAGCTTGCACAGGATAGAGTAGCATGGAGAGCTGCATCAAACCAGTCTCAGAACTGAAGACAACAACAACAACCAGAAGGAAGTGCTTCCAATCAATACCAGTTCTTAATGATACCAAGACAAAATTGTTCAAATGGTTCTGAGCACTATGGGACTTAACTTCTGAGGTCATCAGTCCCCTAGAACTTAGAACTATTTAAACCTAACTAACCTAAGGACTCCACACACATCCATGGCTGAGGCAGGATTCAAACTTGCAACCGTAGCAGTCGCGCGGTTCCAGACTAAAGCGCCTAGAACCGCTCGACCAGCCTGGCTGGCGATACCAATACATAATACTACTAGTTCACATGTAATGAAATCTGTAAGTAGGGGGACAAATGGGGCACCAGTGCATTAAGTTAGTGTAGGTTGCCGAAATCAGGGGCAGGAAAGCACTCGGAGGCAAACCTATTGTTCTCCTTTGATTGACAAGTACTTAACCAGTTGTTCTCCTTTAACTGATAGGTACTTAAACAATTGTTCTGCTTAAAGGATTCTTCCTTTTGAATGACGAGTACTTAACGTATTCTGCTAAAAGGATCCTTCCTTTTGATTGACAGGCACTTAACCTATTGTCCCCCACCCCCTCCCCCTCGCCTGACCATCTCCCCCCTCACTGCTACAGGTACACTGTGCTGTGTCAAAACGCATGGGGTACGTTCGCCCTTACTGGTGCTGAGTGATCTGCATGATAAATCAATGATAACACCTGGTGGTCACGATATACATGCGTGATCTGGTGAAACCAAAATCAAATTGTGTTGTAGATGATATGAGAGCATCTGCGGAATAGCAGGTGGCGAGCATGCGCGGCTGCAGCGATACTCCATATCGCCCTCGCTGCGTCCAGATGCCGCCTGAGCGACGCGCAGCAGCCGGCCGCTATTGCGAAGAATCGACAGCATCGATGATTACTACATTAATTGTTAAAAGTTGGCGTGGCGTTGCGTGTTTGTTCGTTTTAAATGGTTCCTATTGTACAACGAAAAGGGTTAGTTAGTTCCTGGATAGACCTCTCACCGACCAAGTGGTGGTAGCGGTGTATTTCAGGTCAGATCTTATGGCGCTTCACTGCATGGTGTAGTGAGGCTACTCAGTGGACACCTATGTCTTGGGAGAGTGCTCGGAATTTTGTTGATTATAGTTGTGGGAAGAGTTTCGTTCGTAAAATTTCCTGGGATGAGTCCCGCGTGTGCCTCATTTAATTGAAAGATTGACTTGTTAGGTGCTGAGTTTTGTGGAATCGGTGTGACCGATATCCCGTCTGCATTGTATGTTGAGTGGTCGCGACGCGCCCAGAGATAATTGGGTTGCTTGTCGTTTTTATTGACGTGGTTTGGGTATTGTGCATTTGTGTATGGAGAAGGGAAAGCCCCGAACATGTGTTGGTAGTTGTATTTTCAAGACCACTAGCTTGCAGCAGACAGCGAATTGCCTCATAGAACGACAAACTGTTTCGCTATACGGTGATGGTGTGCACGTATCACTGAGTAGACAAGCGATAGTAAATTGAAGGAACCATTTAACGAGCTACATGTAGCTAAACCAAAACTTGATTCATCAAGGTGACGAGTGGCCGTTTCAAATGTGAAGGAACTCAGCGGGTCGCGTGTGGTCAACGCCTGAAGAGGTCAAGATTTGCTTTTAAATTGTAACTTGAGGTTAGTTGAAAAGTGGCGGTGACATTTAGGATTTTTGTTTGATTTTTTTTATTACTTGTTTCCGTATTGCGGGGAATGATAATATATTTGCTGGCACTCGTTCGCTGGTGATAACCAATGTGTATTGAGATACCTAGAAGGAAAATAAATCTAATTTTATTGGGGTTAAAGGAAACCTTCCAGTCTATTAAATTGGTATCTAGTGTGAATATATCTATAGAATTTCGGAAGTATAAACGAGTGTAATTCAGAGATATTGATACAGTGGAGTCGATATCACGTATAATGCGGTGTTTTTAAATGTGCGTGGTAAAAGGTTCTTGAAAGAATGAAATTATAAATAATCCACTGAAAGTAGATCTTCTCAATATTAAAGAAAAGATTTCAATTAAGGGAAAAAGTTTTCTAAATGATGAATAAGTGTAATTGAAGTAATTGAATTATTTACGGAAAGGACAAAGATTTTGCTAGTAACAAAGATTCGCTATTCTGTGACGCATGCGAAGTCTCATCACTTACATATTATCCCTGCGTCGAGTTGGAAAAATATTTAAGGGAGTATTAAAAATGTCTTAATTCCAAACAGTAGTGATGCAAGTGTCCATAAACAGAATAATCATTTCAAGACGGTAGACACATTGATATTTTTGTACAAGTAATAAAATAGTCCCGAGTTTATGTCAGAGAGTACGTACTGCGTTGTGAAAAGCTCGTTGCGAAAGATAATTGCTAGTTGGATGTCGCATTTATCATCACGCAAGATAATCAGGTACTGAAATTAATTTGTTGCTCTGACGAGATTAGTATTGTAGACAACGAGAGTGGTTCATTAAATAGGCCCATTTATTCACTACTGCTTAACTTCAGTAATCATTGATGTGTGAATATTGTTAAGTGATTATTGGTAGTTCTATCGTGGCTTGGTACGATTTCGGCGTCGTGTCTAGGCAGGTTGTTGTTCCCATTATTTGACAGACAGGCTGTTTGCATGGTCAGCGGTTGAGGCGGCTGCAATATTAATTGTACTAAGGCTGATTTAGTTTCCGATTAGTTCATTGCCAGTGTGATTGCGGCTCGGGCTAGATTCTTGTCGTCATCAGAGGCTCTTCTCCAACTGGAATCTTCTGCAATTAGATAGCGTTCTGTAGTCTTAACATCTATTTAAAAATAAGAAACTGTACGTAATTAAAGATGTGGTGATCGACTGGTGGCCTAAGTGCTTTGCGCAACAGGATACTCTGCAGTAATGGAATAGAGACGTTGGTACAGTACGATCCCTTGTCGTCGCCAATCGATCTTGGGTACTGCCAGTCACGGACCAGTACAACACTTTCAGGTCTGAGTTACTGGAAAAGGCCCCCCTCTCACTCTTATCAATTTGATTGACTACTTAATCAAATTGGTCAATTAATTAACCTCTCCCCCTCTGGTAAACCCCCCTCCAACACACCCTCCTGGAAATTGGCGGGAAAATATTCAGTTGATCGGTCATTTTGAGGGAAATAGATTGCTGTGTGTGGAATATTGTTTATTTCAACAATTTAGAGGATTTAGGGCAGTTTAAGGAATGTATGGAAATTGACAGAGAGGAACGATGTTATAACAGCAAGTTGAAGGGTACATTGTTTATTTATAAAAAAAATTCACTTTGTGAGGATTGAATTTCTCTTGGTCATCATTTTCTCCTCTTTGGAAACACGTAGGTCTTTGAAAATGCAGTTACATGGGGCAAACAAGATGCATAACCTAATGTTTGGCACTGTACTGTGGGTGTGTTAACATAATGTTTGAAGCTTTGTCAGCACTTAGCCTACTGATCTGTTAAGTTGTTTTCCATGTCACTGCCATTTCATTAAACTATTGTGCCGACTTTGATGCTAAATTAAAATCAGTTATGTCCTCCCACCATTTTCTGGTACACTTTTTTAATTTCACATGCTTTTGAACTCCATTTCTGCGTATTCTTCTTTGTCACCCACCCCCTTAAACTATTGTACTGCGTTTTACATAAAAATTAGCGTAGTGTTCTGTACTTAGCCTGTTGTTCTGCTCCATGTGACCCACTCACTCACATCTTCACCTTAAGTATTGTACCGTTAATATAAAAAAATTATGCAAATTAATTAAATCGCTACTGTTCACATGTATGGGGTACTTTTTTTTTAATTCACGTCATCCTATAGGTCAGTCAGAGCGATGGAATATAGTTAGTAAGAAAAAGGGTCCAATGCGCAGATGCGCCGCCTGCCGCTCCCTGTCCATTGGGCCACACAGCACACTACCACAGACACAGGTCGGGATGCACCAGTATCTCCCGCAAAGCTACGACACGACTGGCAGCTGCCAAGCCACCCACAGGTGCCTGTTCGGGTCCTGCAACCATGAGGCGGCGACATCAAAAATGGTTCAAATGGTTCTGAGCACTCTGGGACATTTGAGATCATCAATCGCCTAGACTTAGAACTACTTAAACCTAACTAACCTAAGGACATCACGCACATCCATGCCTGAGACAGGATTCGAAGCTGCGACTGTAACAGCAGCACGGTTCCGGACTGAAGAGCCTAGAACCGCTCGGCCACACTGGCCGGCGTGGCAACATCCCTTTCATACTTGACACCTGAGAGATTCCTGTTGAAATACATGTTCACCTAGGCGCTGTTGCTGACGCGACCAGACGGGAGCGAAGACCTATTTGCAGAGCGAAATCAGTTCTCAGAATAGCACAGGCTGCTTTCTCTCTTCCTCGTGATCCTAACAGAACAGCCCGTTCTTCACTGAATTTACCTGTCAAACTGCTGCTGCTGTTGGTATGGGAGCACAGTCCGCCATAATTTTCTGCAGACGAGACTTTCGGCGGCGAAATTATTTTGCATAGATGGCTAAATTGCACTGACAGTAAAAACCCCACAAAAAATGTCTATAGATCATCAAATACATACAAGACTCACAAGAGTATTGGGAGCCAGGAACATATTTACCAGTGTATCTACAATTAAATATTACAACTGCTGCTGCAGTCTGACACTAATCGATGTAGAGGTAATGTCTACTCCTGATCGCTGTGGTTCTGGATCGAATCTCAGTATCTATAGCACACATAATTTTCCACATAAAAAATCTCTCTCATACCCTCACGGTTATCAATGTGCCGAATCTATACATCCCTCACAATAGGACACACACTCACCTTCTCTGGTCATACCACAAGTCACATTAATTTTGCAGTGCAATAAATATTCATTTTACACAAACAGTGCAGTTATCTTTCATATCTGTACAGCGCCCAAAACAAATTTAGTATGCCTACGCTCACACCAGCTATGTGTCTCGATTCTCCTCAGTCCTACGAAATTTTCTGACAAAGTCTTCGAATCAGCGCTTCTGGAAGGTGCTGTATCCTGCCCAGATGCTTTCAAACACGTATTGTGAAGGACAGGTGTCTGGCACTATGTGTGATAATGAATACTGCATCCACAAATGTAATGCCCGGAAAGACATCACTGACGTAGGTTTGTGCACTGTAATCAACATCGCTATCGATAGAAGAACAAGGAAAGTGCGTGAGTATACTTAGGGGTGCTGATGAGGGACGTATTGTTACAGCTGTATTGCCCATTTGTTTGTACACTATTTTAGGTCCAGTTGAACACTAGTATTGCTATATTGTCACAATTCACCATGTCCAATCGATCCTTCCATTACGATTAGATACACGCAGTCTTTTTTGTTTTTATGTGAATAGTAGTTTGATTACTTTCCACAAATGTATGTTGGAAACTAAGCCACGGTACCTTAACGTTCAAACAGCAGCATAACATTTCTGACTATAAATAATAGGTATACAAAAAAAATATTATACGTCCAAACTTGCACTAGCTGGGTGTCGCTTTTGCACTGCATAAAGGTCTCCTGCCATTACGTACTTGTCGATGAATAAAGGATGTAATTGCTATTTAAAAAGCGTTAGAGTCCTTTCTGTTTATCGATTTCACCACTTCCACGAAACCTTGTAGTTTTTTCGATACTTGTAATTCCAGCCAACACAAAGTGACGTCTTTTATATTTACTCAGACAGCCAAGTCGAGGTTTCTGTCAGCGCGATCCACGCATAGCGTAGCATTCCACCACACACAATTTTCACCTGACTAAGAAATCACTGTGAGTACAAAATATACTAGAGTACATTCATTCGGAGTTAATTTTCACTGTCGGAGGAGGTGGGTGAAGAAACCGTAAAACTGTTGTAGTCCAAACGAATTTTTAAGTTCATGTTGCTAAGCACCTTACTTGTTTAACACTGGAGCAGGAGGAGGACCACCGCGAAAGAGATCTGTTGTTTCAACTGGCGAAATTGTGTTTGTTACGAAAACCGAAAGAGCCTGCTAGATCGTCATACAAAGATTTTGTTTGTTACATGAGTGAGAAACGGTGACTTAGTGATACAGTCCTGTTTACATTCTATAACATGTGTGTGGGAGCCGAATTTTCAAGAAGGAATATCGTGTTATGTAGAAACCTCGTATAGGCCTGAATGCGAAGAATGCTTTATTAGAAGCGTGCAATAGACTTTTCTTTGCCTCTTTCAGCGCACTAGCTTTATGTGACTGAATAATCACTATGATTCCAATGTCATTCAAGTATTCAACCTCAAATGTGTCCTTGATGTCTGTGAACAAGGTAATGCTGTAGTTATGATGAACGTTAGTGAGTTTAGTGTACAAAGTATGATCATGCTTTAGTTAACGCTATTAAAGCGGGACTGTGACAGCGCGACTCTGCTTGTTCAATAACATTAGAAAAAATATTCTATACTTCTTACTTCCTTCATGGAAATGGAAATGAGCGTTTGCCGTCATTGGCCGGGAGGCCCCTTACGGGGCAGGTCCGGCTGCCTTGGTGCAGGTCCTATTACATTCGACGCCACACTGGGCGACCTGCGCATCGGATGGGGATGAAATGAAGATGAAGACAACACAACACCCAGTACCTGAACGGAGAAAATCCCCGACCCAGCCGGGAATCGAACCCGGGCCCCTAGCACTGCAATCCGTCACACTGGCCACTCAGCTATCGCGGCGGACACTTCCTTAATGTGTTACTACAATTAACCTTGAGAACTATGGATTCAAGGGAAAAGGGAATGCTACTGATTACAGCGAGTTTGAGCTGGTGAAATCAAGAAATGCGTGTAATGTGCTCTTGGATATTTATATGAAACTGATAAAGAGTCTTCACCACGTGAACGCTTTTGATTATTACATGTTTCCTACACAACTGGTACCATTACTAAGTAATACATATTTTACTTGTCACCTGACATCAAGCACAGTGTCAACTGTGCGTGCTCGGTACTTCTCTGCTGGTTCTTGATTTTTGTTACACTTTTAGGCTGGTTTTATTTAAAGAAGACCGATCTGAAAGTAAGGTCCAAAAACTTTTTACCGAGAACCAGAGAGTCAAATGCAGGAATAACCCAACATCAACATTTTGGCCAAGTTTAAAAAATTCTGTAAATGTACAAAGTTGATCAAGAACTACCAAAAAAGAAATTTCCATGGTATCGATGTGCCCATTGGCCCCAAAACTACGTGCACAAATTAACCCTCACAATACCAAGGGAGGAGGGGTACTTTATGTCCATATTTTGAAAATAATATCATCTAGTTATGTGCTTTATATTGTAAAATTTTGAAAACATATTTATTGTTTTTGATGATTTCTTATAGTGCTTTCCATAATTCTTCTGAATCCTTCAGTTCAACGTCCGAAAGAACAGACACCATATGAATATAAGTATATTGTTGTGGCAATTCCGGCCATGACCTTCTTCTTCTGTGCGGATGTACACATATTACCCGAACTCTTACGCGTCTTGGTAAGAATGGCTTCCACGAGGAATGAGGGACACTACGGATGTAGTGTGTGGACATACGAGGTGAGAATGTGGGTCTCGCGGGAGGCGTGCGCAAGATAGTCCCTGCAGTCGCGCTATCCTCTGTGCCCTCGGTGGCTCAGATGGGTCAGTCGGCTCGCAGCCGTGCTAGCGTGCGGAGCTGCTCCGCGCGCCGTGTGACGCTCCGCTCTCGGCGGTGTTTACTTCCGCGTCGCGGTGTTTGTGTCTATCGAATCCAGTACTAACGTACACCATGGCGCACTCGTACCGCCGTGCAACGTTCAAAGTAACGTTTCAGGCCGAACATCCACGACCCAGAGCTTTCGAAGTCGAACAGTTCATACGTGAGGATCTACGTTTGAACCCCCAGGACGTAATCGGCATACATTTTTCCATCACTGGAAGTGTTGTCTACATCAAAATGTCGACGGAGGAAATTTGCAATGACATAATTCACCGTCATGCCACCAGACTGAAATTTAAACACTCTGATGGACATGTGGGTGCTGTGGTAGTCGCCCATGCTGGATTCGGTCTCCGGACATTGCGGGTGTTTGAGCTCCCGTTCGAGGTGCCTCAGGATGTGGTCATTGCCGCTTTCCAACCATATGGCACCGTCTTGGGTCACGTCGCGGAGAAGTGGCAAACATTTACGACCTACCCCGTATTAAATGGCGTCCGTCAAATAAAAATTGAGCTGACGAAACATGTCCCATCGTACCTGCTGATTGGCGGTGTGAGGGCCATCGTCATGTATGATGGACAGCCACGAACGTGCGCAGGATGTGGCCAGGAGGGACATGTACGTTCCGAATGCTTACACCGCCGTTTAATACAGACGCCGTTACGTGAAGAGACCCAGGCTTCGACGGTCACGTCCTTACCCATCACCTACGCCAAGGTTGCACAGGACCCCGTCGTACCAATCTCGACTGCGCCAGCAGCATCGTCAACGCCACCCGCCGCAGCACAACGCGCCGAGGACACAAGCACGGCGTCACCTCCAGTGCTCGCTTCAGGACCGTCCGGTTTGCAGACCGAAACCGATGTTGCTGTTGGAACCATGGACGTCGACCTCGGTGTCGTGCCAACGTCTGCCTTTGTCCAGACGGGTAAGGCGTCAGACGACGGGCGACCACATTCTGATTCAGAAGGACACATCAGAAAACAGCGGTCGCCTCGCAAACACAGGAAACGACGACGAACGCCTTCCGATGACGCCCTTTCTCAGACGGCCCCACGAGATGTCGACCTGATGTCTGACGGTGATCTCCCACATTGCGTCCAGTCACGCGATGCAGCAGCAACAGGCGCCCCTCCTGTGACGCCTACTCTCGCAGCCAGGGACGTGTCCTCGCCGTTGTCAACGAATGATGACGGCGGTCCCCCTGCCACTCATGTTGCGGAATCCACAACACCCGTTCCGGAAGTACGTGACCGTCACATGTCCACGTCGTCAGCTTCCTGGGCCGATGACGTTGAAGAAGAAGCGGAACAGACTGCCAGCGTGTCTGCACAGGAGTCCACCTTGGCGACACTGGGGCTGGCGCCCCGCCAGTAATTATCACCACTGCGGGACCACCGGCGGGTCTCCACCTGCCGGCTACTTCTACCGCACGTTCTGCAAATACTGAGGATGGCCGCACACAGCAATATCGTATCGCCACGATGAATCTTGCCACCATTCGTGCCCCCCATAAACTGGCCATGTTCAGAGACACTATTTACTCTGCGGATGTGGATATAGCACTCTTACAAGAGCTGATTGTGGCTGACTTCCTAGTTCCCACCGGATACAACACCCATGTTTCCCCGCATCCGATACCGGTAGCGGCGTCGCCATCCTGCTAGGTGACGGACTCCCTGCAGAGGACGTCATCTACCTCCCCACTGCGCGAGGTATGGCCCTCACACTCTTCGGCGTGCGTATTATTAATATCTACGCTCCGTCCGGCACTGGCCGCCGTCATGACCGACAAACTTTTTTTGCCGAAAGCGTCACACCCCTCTTCACCGGTCCGCAGGACGATTTGGTACTCGGTGGGGATTTTAACTCGACACAAGAGCCCGCGGACCAACTCCCGCGACATTCCCCTTGTGCATCTCTCCCAGTGGTCATCGACCGTCTCCGACTTGTTGACACATGGAAGAGGCTCCACGGAATTCAACCGGGCTATACATTCTACACCTCTCACTCGTCAAGCCGCATAGATCGCATCTACGTTACCCGCTCCCTTGCTGATGGTACACGTCATGCGGATGTCTGGCCCTTGGCCTTTTCAGATCATGATGCGTACCTCTGTGACGTCACTCTCGCCCGACAGCAAGTGTGGCACAGTCGTGGTCTGTGGAAACTCAATGCCGTTCACCTGACCTCCTCAGACTGTCGCCGTATGGTCGAAGAAGCGTGGGCACGCTGCCACCATCGTCGAGAAGCTTATGACTCCACCTTATCATGGTGGCTCTCCTGTGCAAAGCCGACCCCCAGGAAGACTCTGATGAGTTTTGGGAAGGAATTAAAGGCGTGGCAAACTAATACCCTGCACTTCTACTATACCATACTACGTGACTGTACGACGATGCCTTTCTCGCCAGCCCGGCAGTCGATGGTCCATCGCACGAAGGCGCAGATCTCCTTGATCATGCGGCGTAACTCGGAAGGCATTGTAGTCCGTTCTCGAGCTTCTAATCGAATCCCTCAAGAACGTCCGTCGATGTACCACCTCCTTCAGGAAAGACAACGACGACGACGAGCTCTGATCCAAGTCCTCACTGATGTGGAAGGGCCCCGGCACGACACCCAACAAAGCACCGGTCGTGCTCGCCATGCTCATTTTGCCGGGCTATACGCAGCCGTACCGCATTCTGCAGCACTGATCACAGAAGTCGCTCAGCTTACTACGAACACTCTTCCGGAGGATGCAGTGCATGACCTCCAAGACGACGTAACCACAGATGAAGTGGTAGATGCTATCAAGGCGGGTTCCGATAACAGATCTCCTGGACCTGACGGTATACCCATCGAAATTTATAAAAGTTTTCACTATTTGTTGGCTTCCACGTGGACGGCAATCGCACAAGAGCTGATGTCACCGATGACACTGGTCCCGAGCGCCTTTCTAGAAGGAATTATTATCCCCGTACATAAACCTCGCGGGCTATCGAGGGTCCAGGACTATCGATCAATTACTTTGCTCAACAGCGACATGAAAATATTCACACGGCTACTGGCATCGCGACTCAAGAAGGTCGCACGTTACGTCACCTCCTGCGACCAGGCTTCCCTAGGAGGCGACAACAACATCCGTACGGCCCTTTGCCGTTACAGAGACATAATAGCATTAGCGCATCTTCAGCGGCTCCCCGGCGCCTTGGCTTCACTGGACTTTAGCCAGGCTTTCGACCGTGTTGACCACTTCTATTTACGGACAGTTCCTCAGCATATGGGTTTTCCTGGCGATATTGTAACAGTGGTTATGCGCCTGTTGAGTAGTGCAACCTCTAAAATCATGTACAATGGTCGTCTTACACCGTCCCTGGTCATCGCACGATCTGTACGACAAGGATGCCCTCTTTCCACGATTTTGTATGCTTTCGCCTTGGAACCCCTGCTCCAGGGCATGCGCCAACGTTTGGAAGGCATGGCTGTGCAAGGCCACCGTTTTTGTTGTACAGCCTACGCAGACGACATAGTACTATATTTGCGCAGTGAAGATGAAGTACGAGCAGCACTGACATGGGTGGCGACTTACGGCGAAGCGTCGGGGAGCTGCCTCAACGTGTCAAAATCCAAGGTCCTGCTCATTGGTGAGGGCTTGCCGGAGAGATGCGCTGCCCCCCTTAGCGTCTTGGACTTGATTTCACAGCAGACCTGCGCCGCTCAGCGACTATCAATGGTAGACGCTTGCTACAGACAATCAGAGCAAATCTCGCAGATCACCGGCTACGAGCTCTCGATGTTATCCAACGCGCGCAATACGTGAACATGTATCATGCTTCCCGTATACCACACGTGGCTCAAGTACTACCAGTCCCAAATCTCCTGGCGCGACGACTGTTGATGGCCTTCGGCTCCTTCGTCAGCTCGGGGATGTTATTCAAGGTGCAGTATGAATCCCTTGCACTGCCACGAGATCGTGGCGGGGTGGGACTCATCCACGTGCCGACTCGTGTCAAGGCACTATACGTCAGCTCCCAACTAAAACTTTGGCATCGTTGCCCGCAGAGCCTTACTAGCCTCCTGCTTCACAACTTTGCACCGGCCTCCTTGTCCGCCCCAGTACTGGTATCGACCATTCCAACCCCCTTTTATTACACCCAACGATTTTTCCTGGAGTTCAGTTATATCTACCGGTCCTTACCACTTACACGTTTGTACCTCACGAAAATAGTCTCCGAATTGTTACAACAGAGCCGCCCGTCCAACCCCATCAAACGTAAGTATCCACAGTACGTGTGGCGACACATATGGAAGGCAATCCATGCGCGTTTTCTCGAATCAGACGTTCAATCAGCGTGGTACATCACCGTGAATGGCAAACAAGTTAACCGAGATCGTCTGCACCGCATCCATCTCGCCGATTCATCCGTCTGCACCCACTGTGGCGTGGATGACACGGATGTCCACCGGTTCCACTGTGGCACAGCGCTAGACGTCTGGACACTTGCGCGGGAAATTTTGGCGTTTCTTACTCGCCAGACACCGGCTCAGATCGACGTCCACATGCTTTTGTACCCCGATAAGACTTTCTACCCCTCCGCCAAAACTAACTCTGTGAATTGGATCTGTGGCCACACGATCCGCTATCTTTTTACTTCAGGCGACAAGTCTACGATAGGATATTGGACTTATCTCAACGAACGACACTGCGTCCTGATACGCAACCCACGCTATAAACAATATTTTTCCAATTTCTTACGGAGCACTTTCGATGACCCACCTAGTAGCTGGAACGTCCAAGCCCTGAGAAGCTGAAAACTGTATAAAACGAACCGAACTGAATAGATCTGCTACCCAGAACTCACGCCTACGCCATGAGAAGACACGTTTGGACGAGCTGGCATTCTGTAGGCGGATACACTTCAGGAGCTCCTGTAAGAACTGGTCTTTAACTACAAGTCGCACGACGACTTAAAAAGCTTTTCCTTATTTCTTCCTCATAGTTTGTTCTTAAAGGAAAAAGAAATTTGATTTTGGCTTTGAGAAACTTTTTTTTGTTCCAAAAGATTGCTTCTTCGCCAACAAGACGAAGGAGACTCATTTTTGTTTACTGGAAGGAGAAACCAGTATAATCGGAGTCTTTGTTTTCTTTTGAAAAAAAAAAACTTTTTCTTATTTATTCCTCACAATTTATTCTTAAAGGAAAAAGAAATTTGAGTTTGGCTTTGAAAAAAAAAATTTTTTTTTGTTCCAAAAGATTGCTTCTTCGCCAACAAGAAGAAGGAGACTAAAAAAAGAAAAAAAGAAGGTTAAAAAAAGTGGAAACCGTCGTGCGTTC
Source organism: Schistocerca serialis cubense (assembly GCF_023864345.2). Taxonomy (NCBI): domain Eukaryota; kingdom Metazoa; phylum Arthropoda; class Insecta; order Orthoptera; family Acrididae; genus Schistocerca; species Schistocerca serialis. The sequence continues at coordinate 86,853,754 of NC_064643.1, forward strand.
TAAACTTATGGTCGCCTGTTCGCGGCCAACTATTTCGTTTTTTTATTTTTTACATTTCGGCCCTCATCTAAAAAAAAAGCGGTCTAAGGCAAAAAAAAAAAAAAGATGGATAGAGCGTCTGCTGTGTAAGCAGGAGTCCCAGGTTCGAGTCCCGATCGGGGTACACATTTTCACCTGTTCACCTGTACCTGTTGACATATATCAATGCACATAGCAGCTGAAGGTATTAATATAATTATAACCACAGATATGGTGATTCATCATCCAATTAGCTAAAGAAAACAACATTAGATCACTCCTGTGTACATTACGTACTGGTTTGCTTTCATACATAACTTTCGACCAAGAACTAAACGCAATCAGATACATTGCACATAATCATCTTTTGGTGTTGCAGTTCTTGTTATGTCCGTGTTTGCTACGAAATGGGAAGATGAATTCCGCCTTATGCAAGATCCCTTTTTTCTGTTTTGTTTCATCCAGACATGTTCCAGCACATTTTGTGCTATCTTCAGTGGGTTGTTTTTATTTTCTAACTTACATGGTACTATTGGACATTTATTTTGGTAGCTACTATGCTACACAATCTACAACTTCTCATGGTTTTGATATTGTGGTGCTTTCTCATGTGTTGTTGGCGAAGTGGACAGGCCGATTTCGTGACATTTGGTCACTTGACACTGCACTTTCTCCGATTTTTCAAAACATGGACAAGGTTTTTCGCCGCCATTATGTGTACACACACGCATGTCTGGGTGAAACAAACAGGAAAAAATGTGTCTTGCATAAGGTGGAATGTCTCTTCTCACATATTGCACTTGTTAATGGCTGCAACCCCGGTTTTGCTAATGACATTAACTGGACGATACGGTAGAAAATGTTGTCTGTCCTTCCGCTTGCAAAACAACAAATGATCCAGTCACCAATAAAGCAAATTACAATACAACCGTATTACTATTTGACACCATAATAAGACGTAATTTCCGCCAAAATAGAAAAAGTGAGTGATAAAGATGTTCCGCCAGAATTTTTTTTCCAAGAACCACTGGCTTTAACCTTCGCCACAATGAACGAATAAACTATAACAAACTTGATTTAACAGGTACATACATACGTACTGCAATTATTGTGCAAAGTGTTATGTTATACAAATGGGGCGAAGTTTTTGTATCCGTTTCAAAGACGTGACGTTGTAAATACGCAATTTCCAACCATTTGCGTGACACCGGACATACAATTACAGATGCGACGACCAACTTAAAGATCGTATGCAACGGGAGCAGGGGCAATACTCTGAATATTATGAACTCCCCAAGGCTACACTCATACCAAACGCTGAACGGACAGATGGCTCTGAGACGCAGAGCCACTCTCTGGAATTTAGATTGCTTATGCTATCGTTTACGATCAGCCCCTTACAATAACAACTGCAATATGTCATATTCACTGCATTTCGATTTTTGGTTCTTATTCATCTAATTTTACTATGCATTGTTGTGTAGCGTGATTGTCCTTTCACTTTTAGCTGTTTTCCTAATTTACTGTGCATCGTAAACATTAATCTAATTTAAACTGGTTGTTCCTGGGATCTAAAGCCAGTTTTAGTAACTCATATTTTAATCAGATTTAATTTTCAATTAACTGGAGTTGTACAAAAATGAAAAAAAGTAAGTACACTACCCAGAATTTGTCCACCGTGTTAAAAGTGTTAGTAATGCTACAAGCGACAAGCAACACCCGTAATATTGTGTAACTTATCTTCGGTCGTCAATTTCATTTGTAAAATGACTCAGAACCTTCGAAAAACCAGGTACTACAGTCTCATACAACCCTCATGCCCTCTTCCTGTATCTACGAGTATCAGCACTCGAGCGATACGTGTCGGGTTCCGCAATGATTTGCTAGCGACTACGTCTCGACACCACGCTATCATTTCTTCACCGCAGCCGAGATTTCTGAGAACTACCAGGAGCTGGATACTGGTACGATCCTACCGTATTATATTTACGGGATTCTGATGCCACAGTTTCGTATTCTTCCGCTTATCCGCCTGTATTACATGTCAAAACTAGAATATCTCTCAGTGACGCAAGTAATTATCTAAGATTATTGATGGATCTTTCAAGATCCATTGCATTTGAGGATGCAAGGATAGGTGCCTTAAAGTACGTCGGAAGATCCTATTTGTTTAATGACTTAATGTAATCCAGCCAAGCGAGTATATTTCAGTCTGCTTCATAGCAGATACTATCAGTTTTTTCACTTAAAATTCTTCAATTCGTACGTGCTCTGATCAGCCATAACATTATGGTCACCTACCTAATACCTGGTATGTCCACCTTTGGCACAGATAACAGCGGCGACGGCTCACACCATGGAAACAATGAGGTCCTGGTACGTCGCTGGAGGAAGTTGGTACCACATCTGCACACAAAGGTACCTAATTCCAGTAATTTCCGGGAGGGGGCCGCGAGCGCTGTCGCCACCTTCAATCACACCCCACATGTGTTCGATCTATTTCAGATCTGGCGAGTCGGTGGACGTGTACTGTACCCACCAATAAAGTCTGATGTTAGTTCCGGCACAGTTCACCGCCTGTCCTGTTTTACCAGTCTCCGCAGCCTATGATGTTCGACATCTGTAATAACGGGTGGCCCACAACACCACGAAGTCTGGACGTGGTTTCGCCTTGATTTCGCTACGTGTTGAAGGCGCTCACCACAGCACTCCTCGAACACCCGAGAAGTTGGGCAGTTTCCGAAATGCTCGTGCCGAGCCTCTGTGCCATCAGAATCTGGTCTCGGCCAAACTCAGGTCGCGCGTCTTCCCAATTCTACACACGTACGATGATACTACACACACTGTGTGTGTGTCTGACTAGCATTCATTCCTTGCCAGGTGCACTGCTATCGCCTGGACAGGTTTATTTCGATAGTAGGTCGGTGGTCACAGTTATGGCTGATCAAATTCATTATCGCGAAACAAATTGCACCTTGATTCCGCAATAAACGCACGGATTACGATCCATTCTGCGCTTTTCGTTTGACAGCCTCCAGCTTGTCCCTTGTGAATGACCCTGCTAAATCATGTACTGTAACAGCTAGTGAGAAGTTGGCCAGCTACACTTGACATCTGAGGTGCCCCTCACCTGGTGTCGTTGACGAGGGACCGCAGTGCGACCCCAAACGACTGTGCTGTCAGTTGGAGGTAGTCCTGCTGAATTGCGACACCCAGTGTCTGCAGGCGGTTCATGGTGAGCTTCTGGTCGCCGAAAAGCGGGAAGCCCAGGAGCGGGACCCCAAAGTGGATGGCCTCCAGCACGCTGTGCATGCCGCCGTGGGTGACGAAGGCGCGCGCACTGTCGTGGGCTGTCGTGCAGGGCTCACGTTAGACCACCTTCCATCCAGCTCAGTTATGCACATCAACAGCACAAAGTACTGTAGTAACTAAGATCATCAAATCCATAAGTGAAAGGATCTTCAAAAACCAGGAAAATATGTTCTGCCTTGCCGATACTATTAGGAGGGAAGAAATGTGTTTTCGTGTACACACATGGTACTCCAATGTGAGGCCACTTGTTGTGCTTTTGTTTTAAGTAAACAAAGATTACAATTTTTACGAAGTTATCCGCATTTGGAACACACTATTCGAGCTGTTGGGAATTGTGAGGACACAGTTAATATATCTACATGACATTGCAAAAGGCCATTTCATGAGCAGTAAGAACAAGGTGAACATTGTGGTGAGAACAGGTATGTCAGTGGATGGATCCTTGAGGTACTATGAGAGATGCAGTCTACGCTGATTTCCATCAACACAGACAACAGCAGCCAGAATACATCTAGGAAATGGTATATGCAAATTCATTGTTGAACACATGGTTGTTGGTTCTGCCTCGTGAATGATTCCTCTGGATCACATAATGCTGGTATGGTGGTTGTGTACCGTTTAATGAGAGGACATCACACATCTAAGTTATCTCACTCCCTGGAATTGACTTGGCGTGTGACATTCTACACTGGATAATTGTAGCCCCAAAATCATCACCACTGCTGACCATCTAATATGCTTATGCAGCTTTTGGACCCTCTACTGTACTGGTACACAGTGGAGCTTGATAATCACACACTGTATATGAACCAACTGTGTACCCAGTTTTACAAAAGAGCACATACAGACAGGGATAGCCATTCTGTACGACACTGTTAGAGATGCAGTTAGTATCGTCTGTGTCTAGCTGCTGGTATTCTAGGACACCTCATATCTGTGTGTCACTGTGATCCCAGTGCATCTTTTAGTGTACAGTTAATTACTGTGCCTCGCTTTGTGTCATAGATATGTATGATTTCTTACCATATAGACAAGAGAGTAATGCTTTGTGTTACGATGGTTCCCTGGTGGCTTGGGAATACAATTGTCACTGCATATGACAAACATCCTTTCACATTATATTGTGCAGTCACATCACTCATGTAACTGTCTTTTTCCTTTTAGAAAAGTAAGTGACAGAGTATGTCAGGCTTAATACAACTTTGTCATGAAAACTGTCACAAGAGTTTCTGGAAATAGAATCAATGTGATGTTCAAGTTAACTGTTTAAATATTTTATATTTTGTACCATAGACAGTAGTGCACTGACTGCTAATTAATCACAGGTAAATATGGAGAAAACAGTCTCAGTGAGCCTCATCTCAAGGAACGGCACCAGTGTTAGATTAGAAACTTAAAAGTAATAGATTCTTTTTCTTCCCAACATTAACTGTACAATCGTCCAATCTTAGTCTTGTTCGTTGCAAAACTGACAATCACTTCCTGTGCAGATCCCACCTGAAGATATGAAGCAGGAAAACTTCCTTTAGCATAAGAACTGGTGATCATGACATGACTACAAGTAAATATGCATTTCTACCTTTAAGACAGTGGTTAGTACTATCTTTCACATTCCTTCACAGGTAGTGTGTCCTGTCTCTAGGTGCAGCTTGCTGTCACAGTGGCACATCATCGCTCACCCCTCCCTGTCAATGGCCTGTGTCCAGAGGCCACACCACCCCCACTTCCCTCACTGCCTCCCCCTCCTACCCAATGCTCCATCAACCTCATTGCCCCCACTGTTCTCATCAACCCCACTGCCCCCAATCCTTCACCACCCCTACTACTCCCACCACTCTTGCACCAATGGAGTGCCATTACCTCCAATGCCTCTCACAGTCCACTACCCTCAACGTCCTCAGTGCACGACTGCCCAGCACCACCCTCTATGGCTTTGCTGCCCCCATTGTCCCCAGTGCACCTATGCACTCTCTACACCAATCACCCAACCACCCTCCCCGCCCCCACCTGACTATCCCAATCACTCTGCAATGCTCCTCACCCTGACCACCACTACTCATCGGCACTGCTACCACCCTCACTAATCCAATGCCCCCACTGCCCATGCCAGTTCACTGCCTCAACTACCACAACTGCCTCCACTGTACATACTGCCCCTAATACCTTCATTGCCCTGCCACCTCTGCAGGCCCCATTCTCCCCACGGCCTCCAACAGTCCATCCGTTTCATTTTTGCTTTTTTATTTTTACAAAGAATAAGATAGTTTCTCATGTAGTAAACCACATCAAGCAAACTTAAAGATCTTTCAGAAACAATAACAATTTCAACCTTCAGTCCTTTTTCGGCGGCATTCTGGGCAGTTTTAGGTTGCCTGTTCATTTCAACATAGCACATAAATCCACTGACCTCAGTTATCTGTTGGACATATTCCTAAATCTGTCTTGTTATGTAATTTGCCTCTCTGCAACTTCCTCTACTACCATGGAAGCTGTGCTCTGGAAAAAATCTGGAAATCTGTGGTAAGGTATTATGGGACCAAACTGCCGCGGTGGCCGAGCGGTTCTAGGCACTTCAGTCCGGAACCACGCGACTGCTACGGTCGCAGTTTCGAATCCTGCCTCGGGCATGGATGTGTGTGATGTCGTTAGGTTATTTAGGTTTAAGTAGTTCTAAGTTCTAGGGGACTGATGACCTCAGATGTTAAGTCCCATAGTGCTCTAAGCCATTTGAACCATTTTTTTTTTTTTTTTTGTCATCGGTCCCTAAGCCTGCACACTACTTAATCTAACTTAAACTAACAATACACACACCCATGCCCGAGGCAGGACTCGAACCTCCGACGGGAGCAGCCGAACGGACCGTGACAAGGCGCCCTAGACCGCGCGGATACCCCGGGCGGCGAAGCTGTGTTCTGATGTCTCAACAGATGTCCCACAATGTTTGCAGCCACATACAACTTTCCTCAACGATTAACAAGGCCAATTCATCATTTCTGGACTTAGCAGTGTCGCTATAACACTACATATCGAGAGCTTACATTTTTTAACTTTCCATTAAATTCAGATTTGTCTTAAATTTCTTATTTAGATTTCCATAATGGTTTGGTTTATTTCACAGTCGTCATTTCAGCATGTGTGTTAACAAGAAGTCTGTCACTACACAGGGTGACAGTTATTGAACTATACGAAAAAAAAAGGAAATCAGTTACAGACTATGGCTTGCACACACTTTATTCAACATGTGAACATCACTACAAATATTCGGATTTAGGTTCTGACGTGTTCGATATGTCTGCCATCATTGGAGATGATGTGGCGCAGACGAACAGCGAAATTCTGCATGCTGTCGATGACCTCCTGAATGGGTGTTTTCAGCTCAACAATGGGTTTGGGGTTATTGCTGTAGACATTGTCTTTAATATAGCCCCACAAAAAGGAATCGCATGTGTTCAGATCCGGAGAAAATGGCGGCCGATTGAGGCCCATGCCAGTGGCCTCTGGATACCCAAGAGCAAGAACACGATCCCAAAAATGCTCCTCCAGGACATCAAACACTCTCCTGTTTCGATGGGGTCGAGCTCCGTCTTGCATGAACCGCATCATATCGAAATCAGGGTCACTTTGGATGATGATGATCAAATCATCTTCCAGAACTTTCACGTACCGTTCGACAGTCACTGTGCGGTCAAGGGACGTCACACTGATTATCCGTGACTGGACATTGCACAACACACAGTCACTCGTTGAGCTTGGAGAGGCTTCTCGATCGCGATATGCTCATTCTCAGTCTCCCAAATGCGCCAATTATGCTTACTGACGAGCCCATCAAAATGAAAGGGACTTCGTCGCTGAACCAAACCATGCTTATTCCCATCATACCACGCGGCCAACCGTGCAGATCGAACAACCTAACGCTACCGTTCTGAAGTTATGACGATTTTATTTTACATAGTTCAATAATTGTCACCCTGTATTATGACCTGTTAAGATGATAATATTAAATTTGTGTATCTGACTGCACACAGGGGCTAATTTCCACTAAAAAGCAAAGAAATGTATTAAGCGTCCCCTCTTGAGATATCGTTTGTAAATGGCACATATGCCGAGATCTTGATTGTGACATAAAGGACCCAATAACAGTGTAGGTGAAACATATAGTCTTTACCGAAATATTGTAGGAGTGCGGACTGAAGTAAACAGAAAATTCTAACTGCAGCTGGTGGACATAAAAGCAGACTGACACAGGTAAAGAGGACATTCCTGTCCAAAGGAAGCTTGCAGCTAACAGCGACCGTAATTTGAGGAAGAATTCTCTGAGAATTCACAGTTGTAGCAGAGGATTGATGGGAAAGACTCGAGGACTGTGGGACAGCTGGATAAAAAAGAGAATCGACTCGTTTGAGATGTGGTACTGTAGAGGGATGTTGATGGGCTGACAAGGTAAGAAATGGGGTGGTTCACCAAAGAATCGTTAAGGTGGGGAATGTTTGGAGAATACCGACGAGAAAAAGGGACAGCATGATAGGACCTGGTTAAGACATACGAATAATTTCTTTGATACTTGAGTGAGATGCAAATCTGTCGGGACTGACAGAGACGGATCAAATAAATGATTGAGGGTGTAGGATGCAAGTATTACCCTGAGATTTTGGCGAAGGTCAGAAATTTCTGATGGTCTGCGTCAAAACAGGTCAAAAAACGTAGAGACTGAGAGGGAATCTGGGACTAGGTAAGTAGGCGAAGACAGTGTCCACCAGAGGAAGGTGGGAGTAATGTAGAGTGGAGCGACTGACCCAGTATGGCGGTCTGCGGCAGCCACCTGCTGGCCCACACGTTGCCAGGCAATCGCACACCGGCCGGCAGCTGGGAGACGTCGCAGCGCAGCACCACACGCTGCTCCAGGCTGGACAGCGCCTCCAGGACGGCGCGCATCTTGTCCAGCGGCAGCGTGTGGAAGGCGATCAGGCTGCCGAATGACATGTACACCGCTCCATGGGCAGAGCCAGACAGGAACTGCTCCAGCTCCTGTTAACAGACCGAAACTGTCCACAGAGACACCTCCCACACTGGGGCTACACTGTATCGTGACTTCTTCCATAATAGAGTGTTGACCGACCTTTGTCAAGAGATACAGCAGTCATTCTGAGTCACGTGGATTAGACACTATCTTGGTAGGTTTCTGAAGGTATGTGGCATTAGATAACTACGCAGAGTGAAAGAAGTCCGTTTTTCGCCCATTTTTGATAATTCTGTGTTCTACATAACTCGTCCCCCCCCCCCCCCCCCAATGAACCATGGACCTTGCCTTTGGTGGGGGGGCTTGCGTGCCTCAGCGATACAGATAGCCGTACCGTAGATGCAACCACAACGAAGGGGTATCTGTTGAGAGGCCAGACAAACGTGTGGTTCCCGAAGAGGGGCAGGAGCCTTTTCAATAGTTGCAGGGGCAACAGTCTGGATGATTGACTGATCTGGCCTTGTAACATTAACCAAAACGGCCTTCCTGTGCTGGTACTGCGAACGGCTGAAAGCAACGAGTAACTACAGCCGTAATTTTTCCCGAGGGCATGCAGCTTTACTGTATGGTTAAATGATGATGGCGTGCTCTTGGGTAAAATATTCCGGAGGTAAAATAGTTCCCCATTCGGATGTCCGGGTGGGGACTACTCAAGAGGACGTCGTTGTCAGGAGAAAGAAAACTGGCGTTCTACGGATCGGAGCGTGGAATGTCAGATCCCTTAATCGGCAGGTAGGTTAGAAAGTTTAAAAAGGGAAATGGATAGGTTAAAGTCAGATATAGTGGGCGTTAGTGAGCTTCGGTGGCAGGACGAACAAGACTTTTGGCCAGGCGAATACAGCGTTATAAATACAAAATCAAATAGGGGTAATGCAGGAGTAGGTTTAATAATGAATAAAAAATAGGAGTGCGGGTAAGCTACTACAAACAGGATAGTGAACGCATTACTGTGGCCAAGATGACACGAAGCCCACGCCCTGGCCGTGCGGTTAAAGGCGCTGCAGTCTGGAACCGCAAGGCCGCTACGGTCGCAGGTTCGAATCCTGGCTCGGGCATGGATGTTTGTGATGTCCTTAGGTTAGTTAGGTTTAACTAGTTCTAAGTTCTAGGGGACTAATGACCTCAGCAGTTGAGTCCCATAGTGCTCAGAGCCATTTGAACCAAGCCCACGCCTACTACAGTAGTACAAGCTTATATGCCAACTAGCTCTGCAGATGATGAAGAAATTGAAGAAATGTATGATGAAGTAAAAGAAATTATTCAGATAGTGAATGGAGACGAAAATTTAATAGTAATGGGTGACTGGAATTCGGTAGTAGAAAAGGGACAGAAGGAAACATCGTAGGTGAATATGGATTGGGGGAAGAAATGAAAGAGGATGCCGCCTGGTAGAATTTTGCACAGAGCACAACTTAATCATAGCTAACACTTGGTTCAAGAATCATAAAAGTAGGTTGTATACATGGAAGAAGCCTGGAGACACTGACAGGTTTCAGATAGATTATATAATGGTAAGACAGAGATTTAGGAACCAGGTTTTAAATTGTAAGACATTTCCAGGGGCAGATGTGGACTCTGACCACAATCTATTGGTTATGAACTGTACATTAAAACTGAAGAAACTGCAAAAAGGTAGGAATTTAAGGAGATGGGACCTGGATAAACTGATTAAACCAGAGGTTGTACAGAGTTTCAGGTAGAGCATAAGGGAACAATTGACAGGAATGGGGGAAAGAAATACAGTAGAAGAAGAATGGGTAGCTTTGAGGGATGAAGTAGTGAAGACAGCAGAGGATAAAGTAGGTAAAAAGACGAGGGCTACTAGAAATCCTTGGGTAACAGAAGAAATATTGAACTCAATTGATGAAAGGAGAAAATATAAGAATGCCGTAAATGAAGCAGGCAAAAAGGAATACAAACGTCTCAAAAATGAGATCGACAGGAAGTGCGAAATGGCTAATCAGGCATGGCCAGAGGACAAATGTGAGGATGTAGAGGCTTATCTCATCAGGGGTAAGATAGATACTGCCTACAGGAAAACTAAAGAGACCTTTGGAGAAAAGAGAACCACTTGTATGAATATCAAGAGTTCATATGGAAACCCAGTTCTAAGCAACGAAGGGAAAGCAGAAAGGTGGAAGGAGTATATAGAGGGTCTATACAATGGCGATCTATTTGAGGACAATATTATGGAAATGGAAGGGGATGCAGATGAAGATGAAGTGGGAGATATGAAAGAGCACTGAAAGACCTGAGTCGATACAAGGCCCCGGGAGTAGACAACATTCCATTAGAACTACTGACAGCCTTGGGAGAGCCAGTCCTGACAAAACTCTACCATCTGGTGAGCAAGATATATGAGACAGGCGAATTACCCTCAGACTTCAAGAAGAATATAATAATTCCAATTCCAAAGAAAGCAGGTGTTGACAGGTGCGAAAATTACCGAACAATCGGTTTAATTATTCACGGCTGCAAAATACTAACGCGAATTCTGTACAGACGAATGGAAAAACTAGTATAAGTCGACCTCGGGGAAGATCAGTTTGGATTCCGTGGAAATATTGGAACACGTGAGGCAATACTGACCCTACGACTTATCTTAGAAGCTAGATTAAGGAAAGGCAAACCTACGTTTCTAGCATTTGTAGACATAGAGAAAGCTTTTGACAATGTTGACAGGAATAGTCTCTTTCAAATTCTAAATGTGGCAGGGGTAAAATACAGGGAGCGAAAGGCTATTTACAATTTGTACAGAAACCAGATGGCAATTGTAAGAGTCGAGGGAGATGAAAGGGAAGCAGTGTTTGGGTAGGGAGTGAGACAGGGTTGTAGCCTCTCACCGATGTTATTCAATCTGTATATTGAGAAAGCAGTGAAGAAAACAAAAGAAAAAATTTGGAGTAGGTATTAAAACCCATGGAGAAGAAATAAAAACTTTGAGGTTCGGGAATGACACTGTATTTCTGTCAGAGACAGCAAAGGACTTGGAAGAGCAGTTGGATAGTGTCCCGAAAGGAGGATATAAGAAGAACATCAACAAAAGCAAAACGAGGATAATGGAATGCAGTCGAATTAAGTCGGGTGATGCTGAGGGAATTACATTAGGAAATGAGACACTTAAAGTAGTAAAGGAGTTTTGCTATTTGGGGAGCAAAATAACTGATGATGGTCGAAGTAGAGAGGATATAAAATGTAGACTGGCAATGGCAAGGAAAGCGTTTCAGAAGAAGAGAAATTTGTTAACATCGAGTATAGATACAAGTGTCAGAAAGTCGTTTCTGAAGGTATTTGTATGGAGTGTAGCCATGTATGGAAGTGAAACATGGACGATAAATAGTTTGGACAAGAAGAGAATAGAAGCTTTCGAAATGTGGTGCTACAGAAGAATGCTGAAGATTAGATGAGTAGATCACATAACTAATGATGAAGTATTGAATAGAATTGGGGAGAAGAGGAGTATGTGGCACAACTTGACAAAAAGAAGGGACCGGTTGGTAGGACATGTTCTGAGGCATCAAGGGATCACAAATTTAGCATTGGAGGGCAGCGTGGAGGAGACCAAGAGATGAATACACTAAGCAGATTCAGAAGGATGTGGGTTGCAGTAAGTACTGGGAGATGAAGAAGCTTGCACAGGATAGAGTTGCATGGAGAGCTGCATCAAACCAGTCTCAGGACTGAAGACCACAACAACAACAACATAACTCGTAGTGGACAGATTTTGTTGCCCTCTTTCTTTCTCATTATCTCTATCAGTTGCCGATGCTTGGGAAACTATCGCAATGGGATATGTTGTTTTATTTTATTTTTGCATGAAACCAGCAGCCTCTTTCCAGTGTAAATTACTAGTTTCCTTGTCTTCTTCGTCCATTTCAGTTGAAATCATGGCTGAGTACTGTTTTGAATGTCCTACATAGGATAGAGAAGTATCGTTTCCTCTGAAGTAGCGCAACTAACCTTTACTTCCATGTTCCTCTCCTCTTAATTTGAGCTCCAAACAGTGGCAGTGCGTGGTATTGTTTCAGCGTTGTACAATTTCCAGTAATTTTAAACTTCATATATCCTCTTTTCTTATACTGTTTTTGCTTTAGAAGCCTATTAAGTGCGACGAAATATACTGCAATCAACTACCTATTGCCGTCCAACATCGTACTGACAGGAACGCTGCCGGGATTTCCACTCCTACTGCAACTCCCTGCCGGACAGCGCGGCCCGTTGCACTTCCGTCTTGGCCGAGTCGAAGCCTGTCCGTAACAACAGGTAGCACACTCCCCAGTGATGTCACAAGGTGTTGTAGTCGGCGTGCAGACTCCCTGCGTAGAAACAGTTCCGAATGCCCCGTCAGGTTCCACCGTTCTATGAAGGACACTTCTACAAGCTTTCCCTCCTCCTCGCTTATTCAAGCGACTAGGGTACACCATTCCGCTACTCACAATATTACCAGTATTGATATTTCAACATTGATTGTCTTTCATTCACAAATTTGTTATGATGGTAGACATTCGGAGGAAATAATTTCTCAACAGCATAACCTTCTTTTATATTTTTGTTTATCGTAAATTTAATGTTGACATTGTGACATTTGGAAAAGTGACTAGAATACTACGATTGTTGCTGTTATCTCAGCCAAAATGTTCGCCATTATCACGTGTCGTAGTACTATTTCTAAGAACCTTCTGTATGAATGTTGTGGTGCCTCCAGGTTAACAAGTGTTTTTTTCTTCATAGCGCAGTTTTCTATGCGTTGTTATATCTGATATGTTCTGGACAGACAGAACAAGCTAGTCACATGGTCTCTGTGGTGTCAACGCCAGACACCACACTTGCTAGGTGGTAGCCTTTAAATCGGCCGCGGTTCGGTAGTATACGTCGGACTCGCGTGTCGCCACTGTCAGTGATTGCAGACCGAGCGCCGCCACACGGCAGGTCTAGAGACGTCCTAGCACTCGCCCCAGTTGTACAGCCTACTTTGCTAGCGATGGTTCACTGACAAATTACGCTCTCATTTGCCGAGACGATAGTTAGCATAGCCTTCAGCTACGTCATTTGCTACGACCTAGCAAGGCGACATTATCATTTGCTATTGATCTTGTAATTTATGTATCATCAAGAGCGATGTTCTCCAATTATGGATTAAAGTTAAGTATTCCAGCAGCTACGTACTTTTCTTGATAGTATAATTACTTTACCTGTTCCAGACCTCACGCCAGCCTGCGTGAGTTAAAACGCGTGCAATTCGGCCTCCTCTAGCAACACGGTGTTGGCTCTTCTGCCAACACTACAGTCTCTAAGTCATTGAGTTGAGCCAGGAAATATTGTCAGCTTTGGCGATGCCTTCCATTGACAGAGATCACGTGACGCAGATCGCAGGCTTCAATCACTTCGTGGCTAACAAGTTTGCATCAATTAAAACGGGAGCACAAATTTTCAGTACAAGTAAGGTATGAATAAATTTTCTTATAACGAATAATTTGTCTCTTTTTTTCCAATGTTTTAAATGACGAATGTGTTTCGGTTCTAATAGACATGTAGCTCATTACTCATACGCGACGGTAATAGCTTTTCTAGATAGGTTATAAATCGTAGCACGTTCTCTCCCTCAGATAATTTTCTCTCATAGATGTGTCTCTAATTTCCCGCAGGATAGTTAATAGGACTTAAAACTGATGTTTTCGGCCTTCATACACCATGAAGTGTACCAGGTGTACCGGTATGAAATGAGCGTTAAGATACAAATGTGTCGATAGGGAACATTTGTTGTGAACGAGCCTTAATTTCTTTTCTTTGGTTGGTATGACATCTGTCAAAGATATTTAGTATACATCAAGTCATGGAACAAACAACATCATATGTTTTTATCGTGTTAACAATGTGGAATTTCGTACCAGAAAGTCATGATTTGCGGAAAGCATTAATTTTTTGTTTTCATTTGAAAAATAGTGTTGCAGAGTCGCATCAAATGCTTGTCGAGACATATGGTGATCATGCTCTATCCCAAGCAACATGGAAAAGATGGTTTCCACGGTTCAGAAATAATGATTTTGATGTGTAATGAAGAACGTGCAAGACCACCAAAAAAGTTCGAAGACGCCGAATTGCAATCAATATTGGATGAAGATGATACTTTGAGTCAGAAGCAAATGGCAGCAGGGCTAAATGTTGCACAACAAACAATTTCTGACCACCGTTTGAAATTTATGGGAAAGATCCAAAAGTGTGGAAAATGGGTGCCACATGAATTGAATGAAAGGCAGATGGAAAACCGAAAAACCATTTGTCAAATTTTGCTTCAAAGACATGAAAGAAAATCAATTTTGCATCGAATTGTTACTGGCGATGAAAAATGGATTTATTTTAAGAATCCTAAACGGGAAAAATCATGGGTTAATCCGGGACAACCATCAACATCGATTGCAAAACCAGATCGTTTCGGCAAGAAGACAATGCTCTGTGTTTCGTGGGATCAGAAAGGTGTGGTGTATCACGAGCTTCTAAAACCCGATGAAACTGTGAATACTAATCGCTACAGACAACAAATGATCAATTTGAACTATGCATTGATCGAAAAAAGACCCTAATGGGCCAGAAGACATGGCAAAGTATTTTTTTTACATGACACTGCACATGCACACAAAGCAAAACTGGTTCAGAATACAATCAAAATACTTGGCTGGGAGGTGCTACCCCACCCGCCGTATTCACCAGACTTGGCCCCTTCCGACTACCATTTGTTTTCATCAATGGGACACGCATTGGCTGAGGAACACTTCGATTCCTACGAAGAAGTCGAAAATTGGGTGTCTGATGGGTTTGCTTCAAAAGACGAGCCATTCTATTGGCGTGGTGTCCACAAATTGCCAGAAAGGTGGTCAAAATGTATAGAAAGCAATGGTCAGTATTTTGAATAAAATGTTTTTACTTTTCAATTCAAAATTAGTGTCCCATTTTCACAAGAAAACGCTCACTTCATACCGGTACACCATAACGAATGACGGAAATCTGGGTGCTGAGGTAAAGAATTTTCTTCCTTGCAAGCACCTCATAAAAATGGAACACTGAAATTTTGGTATAATACCCAATTTCAGATACCATCAGATACCTGGCTCCAGAAATGCTTTGAAAAGCAAAACGTAGCGAACCTCGAGCCTTGGCCGTCCCTCCTGCATGCCCAGAAAGAAAGCACGAAGTAAATTATAAGCCTTTGCAGTTATTCCTTACCTTCCAATTGGCTAGTCGAGCCAGTACCACCTCCTCTTCTGGTAAAAAAAACAAATCAAGCGCAATTAAAGCAGAAGAGAGACTGATTTTGAGTGGCGGACGTGAAGCAGATGTTGGCGGGTGAGCATGCTTGTTCCCTGGGAACATAATGTTAGGGTACGTTCTGTGAAATAGACCATTCCTAAACATGAAAATATCAACACTTTCATGTACTGCTGTTAATTAATTACATCCCTTTTGATAATATTTGTGTCTGATTATTAACTAAATTGTGAACAGTGTCAGATCTTGTAGTCAGTCTTTGTCCGTTAACGGTAACTGTTTGTGTGGTGATAAGGATTTTACTTGTGGTAGGTTGCAAATACAGCGTCTTGCATTGATCATTCAGTGGCATTTTATTTAGAGGAGAGTAAATATGGAAGTGTTCGTGACTGTCAGCCCTACGTAAGTTCCTTGTAATGTCGGTTTACTTCTTTATAATCTACTTGCATCGAGTTCTGCGAATCTCATTATAGCATATCTAGCATGCTTATCAAACTGCTTTTTTCCAGTGACGTTAACATTTACTTCGGCCAGGTCGCTCCATTTACGTAGCGCTCAAACACACACGACGTCCAAGTGTACCTATCAGTTAACGAAATATTTTGCTAGATAGAAGTCACTCTTCCAAGAATACTGAATAGCAATATCGCTGACGTCCGAATTTTGTTATGACGTTTGTCAAACTTAACGTACTTTGCGTTAGGGAGATGATCTCCTCTCCGTTAGCATTTAGCACTACCAACCTGTTCTGGAGCCGGCCGGGGTGGCCGAGCACTTCTAGGCGCTTCAGTCTGGAACCGCGCGACCGCTACGGTCGCAGGTTCGAATCCTGCCTCGGGCATGGATGTTTGTGATGCCCTTAGGTTAGTTAGGTTTAAGTAGCTCTAAGTTCTACGGGACTGATGACCTAAGATGTTAAGTCCCATAGTGCTCAGAGCCAAGCCTGTTTTGGATGATCCCAGCTACTGAGACGAGAACTTGCTTGTGCGTGGGTGGCTTTTGATTCTCTGTACAACCGTTGGCTATTTAACTAACTTTTAACAGTTATGCTCAAGTTGTGACATTCCTTCTTCTGGTGAGGTTGATTAGTTTATCGACTTTTCTACTGAGAGGCACTATTAAAGCTTCCTTCATTTCCTCTTTATTATTCATTGCCAGTTTGGTTGCGGAACCATAGTTAGTTGTTATCCCTAATGCTGAGGTTATTGTCTTGTGTGTTGAGTGAAGCTTTGTGTGGTAAATGGTTACCTCTATGCGAATTACTTCGACATTTAACAAAATACAAAGAGCCCATGCCAGAATGTGTGACGAACGATATGGAGGGCGGTGTTTAATAAAATATCAGGTATGTTGCTCAATACCGAATGGTCATGCCAGATCAGTTACATTTCCAACGCGTTTTTTCAAAGTCTGTAAAGATGAGATTCTAGGGCGTAATATTTCTCATTCATTTAAGATTCGGCACAGTCCTTGCATGATCGCTGGGTGACTTCTGCATAGGATAACAAACAGACTTTTTCTAAATAAAATGAATATGATTGTTTTGGAAAACTGGATTATACCAAAATCCACTCAGCGTAATGAAAGAGGTAGGCCTCCCAAAGAAGACAGTAGTAATACACTATACTTGCGTAAACCTATCCTGGCGCTCGACAACAAACCGAATCTGGTGCATCGGGTTCCGATCAGGATAATCTGGTGGCCAAGACATCGACATGAGCTGACTAGCATGCTCCTCCGGTCAGGTCATACATTTATGGAGCTGAAGACGTAATCAGGTGCGTTTCCCATGGCAGCCCATGTGAATTTTCCCATACAATAACACTGGCGTGCTTCTGTAGGACTGCGAGTGTCTCGAACAGCTGTACGTCTGGATGACAGCGTTTCCGGATACCATCTCTGACCTGCAGTGACACGAAATCTGCTTTATCCCACCAGGCGACACGTTTCCATTGATCCACGGTCTAGTCTCTTAAGATACAATGACCGCTGCAGTCATAACTGACGATGTCGTGTCGACACTGGAAGACATAAGGATCGTCTGCTTTGGAGCACCACTTTCAAGAATGTCCTCTGAACGGTGTGCTCCGAAACACTTGTGCTGCACCGGCATTGTACTGCGCCGTCTGATCTGCCGGAGACCGCCGTCGTTCCTCGCTCAGACAATGGCCGAGCGTTGGACCTCCACAGTCTGAGATGAGGTGTGGACGTCTGGTAGTTTGCCGGCTACTCCTGGTTTCCTCATCTCTCAAGCACTTTCCATAAACACTCACGGCATTAGCATGAGAAATGTTGATCAACTTCTTAATTTCTGAGATATTCGTTCCCTGAGAGTGGGCTACCTTTTGTCAGAGTCGCTTTTGTCAGTGTAGTTCCCCACCTGCAGTCCATTCGAGGCTACAGTTAGTCACCATTCGTCTCTGCTCCACTAAATACTGTCTCTCGGTGATACTTTGTGGACCGTCTGTTTAGTATTAAGTTATCTGAGCATGGCTTAAAACGCCGAAAAATGATTCACAACGAACTATAGAATAAGTATTACCGTAGAACATCACTACTCTGTACTAAAAATTTTAATATGTCTTTATTACTCCAAATACCGACGAAGTATTTCGTAAATGTTATGTACTACCGTTAATGCGACACGTGCCCACAACACCAAAAGGCGGTGTTCTGACAATGGGCATAATTTTCTCGCTTATCATTGTGCAAGTATACGGGTAACGTAATCAGGTCCAGTCAGTAAACATCATATCGGGCGGTTGTAATTGAAGTGCAGCTACGCACACAGGTTCAGTGGGGGTTGTTGTTATCGCATGTTATCGAAACTTTGTAGATATGCTAATGCGTTAACATGAAACCGATTTGCGCTGGAAAAAAATAGTTCCATTTGTGGTCACAAGGTGCAAATCCGGTGCTGTACACTGTTTCTTTGAGGGTGTGATGTTCACGCTGTCATTTGATAAACTATAACGCGAGGGAACAGTATGGCAATTAAGAAGAGAGACAGTGCGCTGTTCGTAAAACTGTTTTATGTGAACGGCAGGCGTAACAGCACTGCATTTGGGAATGTATCGCCGAATGAAATATCTGAAGAAAGGACCGATGTCATTTAATTTTTTAAGAAGATGATAATGAATTTCGGGACCACTGGTGAGTTTCATGTGGCACCTGGAAGACGAAGGCGTCCTGTCCCTGTGGGAGTTAGTGACAAAGTTGCTCTCGTCACTGTAACCGACCATGCAGCATGTGCTCCGGGTAGTGCTAGTCCTAGCGCGGTGTTGCGAGAACTGTCCATCCCATAGTCAAACAATGGCTCTGAGCACTATGGGACATAACATCTATGGTCATCAGTCCCCTAGAACTTAGAACTACTTAAACCTAACTAACCTAAGGACAGCACACAACACCCAGTCATCACGAGGCAGAGAAAATCCCTGACCCCGACGGGAATCGAACCGGGGAACCTGGGCGTGGGAAGCTAGAACGCTACCGCACGATCACGAGCTGCGGACTCCTATAGTCAACAGTGAGGAATGTTTTGCAGTCTTTTTTACACTGGTACGTACAAAACCAGAAAGTGCAGCTACTGAAACTGTAAGATGCGCAGCAACGTTCTGAATTAGGTCTTGGCTTTCTGGCACGGGTCGAAGTTGATGACATGTGGTCAGCCAATATTTTATGGAGTGACGAGGCATATTTTATGCTACAGGATGCAGCGAATACACGGAACTAGCGAATTTGGGGTACTGTTAAACCGCGTGCTGTGCACGAAGAGCCCTTGCACACAACGTATGTGACTGTGTGGCATGGTTTCACAAGCACATTTATTCTCGATTCGTTCTTTTTGAGGAGAATACACCCAGAGAGCCTAACAGGTGCACCGTGATATCTGCACGTTATGGAGACTTTCTTGTGCTGCATGTGATTCCCGATTTGGAAGAGCGCAATCTTCGTTTTCACGCAATATCTGGCAACGCCTAATGTCGCTCACCCAGTGAATTATCTGCTTAATGTCACCTTCCACGAACGGGGTATCTCCAGAATTCTTCCAGATGCGTGACCTGCAAGATCACCTGGTCTGAATCCATGTGACTTTTTGCACTGGGCCGATCGCTGTGGTCGAGCGGTTCTAGGCGCTTCAGTCCGGAACCGCGCTGCTCCTACGGTCGCAGGTTCGAATCATGCCTCGGTCATGGATGCGTGTGATGTCCTTAGGTTGGTTACGTTTAAGTAGTTCTAAGTCTAGGGGACTGATGACCTCAGGTGTTAAGTCCCAATAGTGCTTAGACCCATTTTTGCTCTGAGAATATCTACAGGAACGTGATCGCCAGCGACACGTTCTGTCTTTACCTGATCTGAAGGCCAGTATACAGGAACATGTTGATTAGATTCCACTGGAACTGCTGCGAGCATCTGTTGATCACGTCTTTTTACGGTGTAAATCTCCGTGGTGAACAAATGGCGTGTATATGTGTAGTTGATTATTGCCTCCGAAACGGAATTCTCACGGGTACAAATGATTAAGATGATCCTGTCTTTGACAACCTGTACATAGAAATTTCCATAAAATGAAGCATCGTGTTGTGGTTTTACTTCAGTTTAGCACATCGACCCACTGACTCCTATCGGGATGCTACTACAATGAATTAGAACTTGGACACCGTGAATTATTTATTCTCAAAATGCTTTAGAGTGCACCAAATTGTATATACACAATATCGGATTCCATCCTACACGTTATTTTCAGATTGGCAGAACATGCATTTGACTATTTGTAGACCGCGGCCGCCGTTATTAGACGAGGGACACGAAGTTGGCTGATACTGGTTCTCAGTGAGAAACAGAAGATCTACACCCTGACAGGCACTTTCAGAAAACGCTCACTGTACAAGAAAATGGAATTCAACACTTTCCTTGTAAGTGTTTCCTTATCCACCAAACCGGACTACACATGTCATCTACTGAAGCACGGACAGTAGTTGCACTGCACCGATGATCTGCTCGCTGGGGCGTCGCCCGCTGGGCAAGTGAAGTGCGTCGGCTACTTGCAATTCTCTGCCTACACAGTGGACTCAGTGTCCCATCTGCAAACTCCTGCGGCTGAAATATCCTCAGCGCAAGAGAGAATACGCGTCAAGATTTCTGTTTTCTCGCCAACCAGGAAGAGAAACTCGAATCAAGTATTCTCCCGTATTAGAGCGCTTGAGTGTGAACCAGACTGCTCAGAGCGCTAAACAATCTTCACTCGAGTAAACAGAGTAACAGCTCTTTCACGGAGAAACGACTGCACACACTCCTTGTGTCAAAAGCAACGCTCCTCAAAATCTACCCGACAGATTTTCCGCTCTGGCTCTCGCCACCGAAGTCTAGCTCGATTCCCAGAGCGATCTGTCTTCGATCACTCTTGGCAGGGATGTGTGCTGCATCAGGAGGGAGGGACGTCTTCGAGATCGGTCCTTACAGGGAAGTCCTTGCTGACGTCACACTCCAGCTCCTTGCTGGACTCGCGGCGTCTGCGTTTGCGTTCAGGCGAGGAATCACGGAGACCGTTACAAAAACATTTTGTACCAGCACATGGGTCATGAATCTGCCGGCCAGTCACCTGAAGCTCAATCTCCTGTCATAAGATTTTGCGGCAGGTTCCATTTCCCTTTGTACATCTTGACTCTCCGCCAATCGAAAACGCGTCTCTGCTTTTCCATGGGAAACATGCCCCGGCACTTCCTGTGAGAAGATACCTCGAAGGCCACCACACTACCATCGCTTGTGACTCCGCGCATTGCTTCGCAATAAAAGGATGTCCTTTCGCCTTCCCCTGCCCCTGACATTCATCCTCCAGATTTGGAATTCTGAAATTTTTCCTGTCCTATCAGAGAGCAACCTGCTGCCTGCTCTGTCCATGGTACAGGGGACCTGCAGCCTCTAGCATCATAAACCACCGTCGCCACACTGTGCTCCCTCTCTCGGGGCAGTAAATGTCCGCCCCTACAGAACATGTTATGACTCTTCCCTGCCCCTCTTTAGCTGATAGTGGCTTCTGACGAAAGCGTCGCCTGCTTCACCTTTTCTGTCAGTGCTCAACCCTAATTAATTCACAGACATGTAGTACTATAGAAGTTGTTAATACGGCATGCTAGCTAGTATCAGCCAATAAAATGATTAATAATGCGATTGAGCGTTCTAAAGAGTGATCTATCATAAATATAAATTAGCAAGAATATTAAATATGTGGTAGCAAAATCTTGCTGCCTTTACAACAGATGCACCATCTTGTCGCTTTCTCTGGTGGCCGTATTGAACAGACTGTGTAAGGGATCGCTAATAATAAAGCCAGCATTATTTTGTCGCTTTTTTGACCTTTTGTGCCCATATCCCATTCCCAATCCATTACATATGGAAACATTTCTATATTCCTTTCTTGCATCCACAGCACTAGATTTGCACTAGATCGCCAAAATTGGAAATCCGTTCTGCATTAAGACATCAGGATATCTACCAAGTTTTGCTGTCGCACGAGAAATAAAGTCAACGCTGAATCAGTGTGAGCAGCAGCACTTTAATTATAATCGCCCTGTACTTGTCACGACACACACATGATGTGTCAGTCATCAGTTGTGTAACTCTGCTTCTGGCTTGTGCAGTGCTATTTGCTGTTTATGCGCATTTAGAAGGCACGATAGAGGCCATATTGGACAAAATGGAAACGTGCTTTGTTAATGGGCTGTTGTAGGTTAATAAGCAAATACCTTCTGGGACTGCCTGTTGTGTTTATTCCTCGTAAGTGAACGGTTTTGGAAATTTTGAGTAAAGACGAAGAGGTAGTGAACAAAGATCGTGACGATGTCCTCCAGAGATAGGAAGAATACCTAAAAGAGCTATATGACACAAATAGCAAACCAGAAACTCTGAAACTTGAATCACACAACAGTGTAAGTGATGACGAGAAAGGACCAACCACCATAATGGAAGAAGTAAACTCTGCCATAGCTGCAATGAAAATTGGCAAAGCGGTAGGTACAGATATGATACTGGGAGAAATATTAAAATGCTTGAACCAAGATGGGATAAGAGAAATATTGAGATTATGTAATAAAATATATGACAGTGGTGAATGGCCTGAGGACTTTCTGCCAAGAGTAATGATTCCATTACCGAAAAAAACAAGTAACCAAGAAATGCAGCGAGCACAAGACAATAAGCCTCATTTCACATGCAGCCAAAGTGATGTTAAGAATAATTAATAAAAGACTTGAAAAAGTGATGGAGGAGAACCTTGGCGAAGAGCAGTTCGACTTTAGACGGAATACGGGCACCAGAGATGCAATACGGCTCCTTCGAATATTGGGAGAAAGGTTTATTGAAAAAGGAAGAGACTTATATATGTGCTTCATCGATCTAGAAAAGGCATTTGACAATGTGGTTTGGGACAAGCTGGCGACTATAATGAGGGAAAAGAGAGTGGACTGGAAAACCAGAAGACTTGTAAACTCATTATATCTCAATCAAAAAGTTTCAATTAAAGTGAGAGGAGAAAGTACAAACTGGTTCGGACTAGGAAAAGGAGTAAGACAAATGGTTCAAGTGGCTCTGAGCACTATGGGAGGTCATCAGTCCCCTAGGACTTAGAACTACTTAAACCTAACTAACCTAAGCACATCACACACATCCATGCCCGAGGCAGGATTCGAACCTGCGACCGTAGCGGTCGCGCGGTTCCAGACTGAAGCGCCTAGAACCGCTCGGCCACCAGCGGCCGGCGAGTAAGACGAGGATGCTGTCTATCACGTACTCTTTTCAACCTCTACTTGGAAAACATGATTGACCAATGCTCATTAGATGACAAAGGTGCAGAAATTGGAGAAAGAAGAGTAGGGTGTTTGAGGTTTGCTGATGACATGGTCCTTCTAGCCACAGGGGAAAAAGAATTACAGGATTTGGTGGACACCATTGAAACTAATGGAAAAAAAATATGGAATGATAATTAACACAAATAAAACAAAAGTATTGGCACTAGGAGAAAATAAGCAAACAAAAATTATGCTGAATGGAGAACTACTAGAACAGGTGCAAAATTTTAAGTATCTTGGAAGCAGGACAGACATTGACTGCAAGTGCACCACAGAAAACAAAACAAGGATAGCAATGGCAAAAGAGGCGTTTTATAAGAAAAGGAGAATTTTCTGCAGCGGCCTGGACAGAGAATTCAGAGAGTGTTCTTCTATATGGCGCTGAAACATGGCCTATGAGGAAGAAAGACAGAGAAAGGATGGAGGCTTTTGAAATCTGGACGTGGCGGAGGATGGAAAGAATAAGTTGGATGGACAGAGTAAAAAATGAAGAGTTACTGAGAAGAGTGGGAGAGAGGAGACAGTTACTAGATGTAATAAAGAGAAGAAAAAGAAATTGGATTGGGCATATATTAAGAAAGAATGGCGGACTGATAAAAACAGTTTTAGAAGGTTATGTAGAAGTGAAAAGGAAGTGAGGAAGGAAGAGATTCCAGATACTGGATGACGTGATGGACGGTACAACATACAGCAACCTTAAGAAGGAAGCAATGGATCGCAGAAAATGGAGAGGCAAATGACCTGCTAATATAGTAGGTAACTGATGCTGATGAAGTGAACGGTACCTGCGGCAGGGGCTGCGGCTGCTCGATGTGAAGTCCGCCGACCTCTACGACGTTGGGCAGCAGCGGCACTGCGCCGCCGATGGTCCAGTGGGTGTTGAGCAGCACGAGGCTCGTGGCCGACAGCGACTGCCACAGCGGCGGCAGCTGCGTGCCCAGGTGGCGGCTGTGTAGCGCCTCTGTGTCCGCGTAGAGGGCGCGGTGGCGCACCTGCCGGCAGCAGAAGCGCGCCGCGGCTCACACCGGCGTCGCTCCAGTGGAGTACACGTACCGAGCGCGTCTCGCGCGACCCATTGAGCAGAAAGCTGAGGATATCTACATTACAGGTGACACCAGCTTCAAACCAATAGTATCAAAACATGTGGAATAATCGGATCTACTGCCGGATGTGTGTGTCGCTCTGGCACAATATTTCGGCTACGTAACTCGTTGCCTTCTTTAGGTGCTACCTGAGACTGCCGTACTGGGATTTTTTTTTCTTTTTTAGCACTTTTGATTCCTTCTCCTGAGGGGAGAAGGCGGGCTGTTCTAGGGCTTGTCTGTTTGCCCTTTATCAGCCATAGGTCACAATTTTTATTTTATTTATTTCTATTATCTTTATATATTTGATTACATGCTATTATTTTATGTTGGGTATATTTAATTTTACGTTACTTTTTGGTGTATATAGTGTGAAAGAATATTGATTCAGTTAATTATGCAAAAACCGAACTTATTTAACAATATAACTAACTTAACAAGACTAATTGTTTACTTAATTGAATCTAGGATGCGATTAGTGTATTGACTTTATAAGGTATGTGGGGATGATATGACATTATAACTGGAAGTGACACATTAACCTAATGGGGGATTCTTATAGTGTTTTCATTTATTTTTCCCTATGTAATAATTCTACGAAATGTAAAATGTTGTGGGACAGTGTTGTTGTTCTGGTTGATATATTCTAGCTTAGACTAATCTTAATACTAGTGTTTACAAGTTCTCCTTTCCTGCTTTGCAGTACTTGAAGCTGGTTGCTACAATGTTTTTTTTTTGTTTTTTTTTTGCCTTATATCTAGGCTCACATATTCTCCTTTCCCTTTAGTGGTACTTGGAGCTGGTTTTTACAATAGCTCTTATCTTATCTATGATATCCTTGATGCTATTGTGCTTTGTGTTATGGGGTGTGTGGTGTGTTGAATGTGGGGGCTGTCGTGGTGCGCTAGGTCATTTGTTGCTGTGTTATTGTCTTTCGTCTAGGTGGGGTGGGATGGTTTCTCCTCCTGTCAGTTGTGTCATTGTGGGTAATAAGTCGGGGAACTCAGTTGATGTATTTTCTGCTACTGTATGCGCCGGGTAAATGTATTTCTTTTCGGGCGTCTTGCTGTGCGTGGCTTGGTCGTCAGTATGTCTTCCATATCGGGTCTTTTGTGTAGGATGTGTGAGCCGTATCTTGCCCTAAGTTTTGCCAGTCTTGTTTGTAGTGGGGTTATTTCTGTCGTCTCGTATACTTCGTCGCTAGGGGTGCGGTATGGTAGTTTTGCTATGCTGCGTAGTAGTCGGCGTTCTCTCGAGTACAGTCTGTTTGCTACTGTCTTTGGTATTCAGCCCAGTGGTGCAGCGGCGTATTCGTATATTGGTCGTATGTATGTCTTGTATGTGTGTATGGCTGTCCTGGTGGAGCAGCCATACAGTCGCCCTTGCAGTTGTCGGATTAACTGTTGTTTTCTCGTTTTGTTGAGCAGGTATTGCAGGTGGGCTTAGTAGTTGAGGTGCTTGTCTAGGTAGACACCGCCGTATTGCTGCTGCTGCTGCTGCTGCTGCCTGACAGGGACAGATGAGCCCCTGTTGGTCGGTAGAGTCTAAGCCGGAAGGCTATTCCACCAAACTGACAGAGCGTCTGATATGGCCTGACTTCGTGTTTGATGTCCTGTCAGCCTGCTGGGACGGTGTTCTGAATGTGCTGGCAACTCAGTGGTCGCGAAGCAGGTGGGGCCATCTGGTTGCGTTAAGACGCTGCATCCGGTGGCTCAGTGCTCGAAGGAGCGAATTTTCGGACTGCGCGTTCTTCTCGTAAAAGAGCCGTGCAGCCTGACGAAACCTGTCTCGAACATTGGGGATGTTGGAGATTCGGTTAAGATCGTCCGACGGGAAGTCCCGAGGGAGGTGCAATGCCAGACGTAGTAGAATCTTGTTCTGAAGGCGCTGTAGTCGGTCGATGTGGGTCGCTGCAGCATTGCCCCAAACCACAGCGGCGTAGTCGATATGCGGGCGTATGAGCGTAAGATAGAGCGCAACACCCAGTTCTGGCAGGAGCGCAGGTGTCGGATTTAGAAAGGGGTAGAGTCATTCTGCCCCTGATCTTTTTGATGATGTCGTCGATATGGTATCTCCATGTGAGCCCTCTATCCAGCGTCACACCCAGGTACTTAGCGGCATTTCCCCAAGGTACGGCGGTTCCCCTGATGGTGATCTGTGGTAGGTCAGCTGGGGTATGCTTCTTGGTGATGAAGAGGGCTTGCCTCTTAGCCCCATTGAAGCTGAGGCGCCACCTCCTGGCCCACTGACTAAGTGTGTCAGCTGCTGCCTGCATGCGTCGTTGGAGCAGAGCGGCATTCAAGCTGCGCGTGTACGTCGCCTTATCATCCTCGTAGAGGGCGAGGTGGACCCTGTCCATTCGCGGCATGTCTGCAGTGTACAGGATGTACAGTATGGGGCCGAGGACGGAGCCTTGAGGAGCTCCAGCCCTGACCTGGCGGCGCGTCGACAGGTCCTCCATGCGTACATGAAAGCTTCTGTCGGCGAGCTAAGATTTTAAGAGACGGACATGCGGCAGGGGCACACCGAGGTCCAGGAGCTTGAAGAGAAGCCCCTCATGCCATACAGAATCGAACGCCTGTGAAACATCCAGGAAGATGGCTCCGAAATATTCCCGCCATTCGATGGCATCAAGGGCCTCTTCAACGAGTCGAAGCAGTTGGTGCGTTGTTGCGTGTCCAGGGCGAAAACCACATAGTTCGTTCGGGAGGAGACGTTCTTCCCTGATGTGACGCAGGAGGCGGCAGAGATACGGCCTTTCAAAAACTTTGCTGACTGCTGGTAGCAAACTGATGAGCCTGTAGCTGCTCAGGAGACGAGGGCCTTCCCAGGGTTTCGGATGGGGACGACCTCGGCGTGTTTCCACTCCTGAGGATAGCAGCCAGTGCAGAGGATGCTGTTGAAAAGGCGAGCCAGGTGTTCAGCGGCTGTCAGTGGCAGCCGTCGCAGCATTTCATTCGTAAGCTGGTCAGGGCCTCCTGCCTTGCGTTTGTTGAGTCGTCGAAGTTGATCGGCGACCATCAGCATCCACCCGTAGGGGCAGCGAGGAAAACCGGGAGACGTTGAGCCACCAGGCGAACGTGATCCAGATCCATGAGGTCCATGATGGTCTGGAAATTTTGTTCAAAAACGTCAGCAATGGCGTTGGCTTTGTCCACTGGGCTGCTGACGATGTTTCGACCAACTTGTAACGGCGAAATCTTCTGACGCCGGCGGAGGAAGAGCTGTGTGGCTTTCCAGGCAGTACCATCGTCGACCCGAAGAGTGGCCAGGCGGTTGGACCATTCCTGATGGCAGTGGTTTGCAACGGCAACTTTTACGTCCCTCTCATCCCGTTGAGAGCCCTCTTAGTCGCTGCGTTGCGCGTCAGCTGCCATTCACGAAAGAGACGGTTTTTGGCAGTTATCGCCTCCATGAGATGCGGTGGTAGTTGCCGGGAGCGGTGAGGTGGGCCAGATCGCGGCCGCGGTGTGGCCCGAAGCACCGCTTATAGAGTACAGTCGTGGGGGAATCGGGCACAGCCATCAACCCCAACATCGTCTGTGTCAGGTGCGTCACGGAGACCCTCTTCCAACAGTTCCCGATACCGGGTCCAGTTGGTGTTCCTGGTTGGGATGCCTCCCCGCGTCACTGGCTGGTCATCGACGTCGACGTCAAATATAACTGGGACGTGGACCGAAGGTAAGGCAGTGCGGGTGCTGGCAGATATAACATAGGGCACCCCCTTGGCCACCGCAATGTCGAGCACGTCCGGAGGCCCACCATTGTTGGGAAAGTGGGTGGGTTCGTGAGGTCCGAGGGTGACGGCGTTCCACCGCTGGGCCGCTCAGAGAAGTTTGCGTCCGTGGTTGTTGGTGACACGGGAATGTCATTCGGTGTGCTTAGCGTTAAAGTCATCACCTGCAAAGATCTTTCCAGGTAATGCCAGCAAAGCTTCAACCGCCGTATTGGAGGATCTTGTACAGTATTTATGCCCAGTGAGCGCTGGGTGCTCTCTTTGCCGTCCGCGCCCGCCTGGCGCTGCATGTAATGTGTTGGCCCTTCCCCGGTGCTCCCTCGGACATCCGCGCCCGAAGTGGTCGCCATCTGTGGCAGCTCTCTGATGCTCGTCCTGTGTCGGGCGTTCCGTTCGTGATCTGCGCCCGCCTGGTGCTGCTCCTGAGGTTTTGGCCACTCCCTGGTGCTCCCACGGACGTCCGCGCCCCGTTCGCCCACCATCTGTTGTGGCAGCTGTCTCGGCTGGACCCGCGTTTGGCGTTCCACAGATGGCGACCAAGTCGGGCGTGGATGTCGAGGGAGTACCGGGGAAGAGACAACACATTACATGCAGCGCCAGGCCGGCGCGGACGGCAAAGAGAGCACCCAGCGCCCACTGGGCATAAATACTGGACAAGATCCTCCAATACGGCAGTCTCTGGTAGCATCTGAAGAAGGTAACGAGTTACGTGGCCGAAATATTATGCCCGAGCGACACAAACATCGGGCAGTATACCCGATTATTCCACATGTCAAGATCTCGCCAGGAAATCCTGGAGAGTATCAAAACAGTCAAAACCGATACATCCAAGAAGCAGGAAAATAAATCGAGGAAAAAACTGAAGAAGCTATTAAAGTTGATGAGGAACCAACAAAAGTTTAAGGTTTGTGACAGGACTGGAAGTCTGTCAGAACGAGCAAAGGACGTGAAAGATTGAATGAACGGAATATACAACGTCTCAATAAAAAGTTTGTAAGATGTGGCTCGACAAGAGATTATAGTGTGAACTAATGTATAGTGGAATCTAGTGTAATTTAACTAGGTGATAGTGTGGGAATTAGATTATAAAATGAGATGTAACAACGATAGACGAGCGTTGCTATTTCCAGAGCAAAATAACTGGCGATGACCGAAGTAAAGAGGATATAAATGGCAGACTGCCAATAGTAATGCAAATTATCTGAGAATTTGTAATGTCTAATACGAATTTAAGTGGCAGGCAGACATTCATAAAGGACTTTGCGCGGAGTATAGCCTAACACGGAGGGGAAACGTGAATGTTACAGACTAAATGTGTAGTCGAAATAAATTAGGTCTGGCTGTGGAAATTAGATAAGCAGATGAGATGCACCAACTAATACATAAGTTTTACTATTTGGGCAGCAAATTATCTGTTAATAAACGACGTAAATCATGCATAAATTGCTGGCTGTCAATAGCAATTGCACATTAACGAATTATCCCGAAAAGAGAAATTTTGTAACGTAACGATATAACACAAATTTCACTGTTACAAGGTATTTTTTGAAATTATTTATTTGGAGTGCAGCCTTTTGTAGTAATGAAAAGTGCTTTTTAAAGAGTACAAACAAGAAGAGAATAGCAGGTTCAATAAAGATGTGCTGCAGAAGACTGCTAGGCATAACGTTGGTCTATTGTAGAACTAATAAAGACATAGGGAATCTAATGGAAAACAACGGAAATGGATGGAAGAATTTCACTCTAAAAAGGAGGGATATGTTGAAAGCGGCCATTTCCGCGATGGAGTAGTTAGTTTGATAATCAGTGGAAGTGTAGAGAATGAAAATGCCGGAGAGATATACCAAAGCTTGACTGTTGTAAGTTAGCTCGACGGATACAGGTGAAACTATACATAAAAAGAAGACCTCTGACAGTTGGACTAGCCACAGCTATTTCGTGAGCTATGCGACTTTGTGTGACAAGTAGACTAGCCACATCTATTTCGCGAGCTACGCGACTTTGCGTAAATCTCTATGGCAAAGTCTCAGTTCTTCCACTGCTCTGTTGACGATTGTTGCATTCGGTCACGTAACCTCGATACAGCCAGTAGCCCTTTGTACTTCGCAATTGCAGTCTGACAACAGCGTTGGAAGGCGTCAGAGTTCGCCTTCCGTCGTATGAAGTCGTAGCTGTCTGTCCGCTGAGGACAGTTACAACAGTTAACCTAATATCATAGTCAAGTCTTTTCTTCAGCACAGCACACAGGACTTGAGAGTACAGATATGTCGAAAACAAGGAGGAATGTATTTCTACTCCACAGTGGAAAGGTGATTACAATGCTCTCTAACCTAGTTGCGTAAGCCAGTATGACTAAAATTCGTTACAGTATCTTGAGATGTGTGCTAAATCCATTGGAATGCAGTGAACACATATAGAAAACATGCAGCGACGCCGAGGTACAGTAAATCAGTAAACGGTACGTTATTGTCAATGCAACAAGTTTACTCATAGATTCCATTTATCCTTTGCGAATTGGATAGTCATGACCAAAAATCAATGAAATGAGGTACAGTAAATCAGTAAACGGTACGTTATTGTCAATGCAACAAGTTTACTCCTAGATTCCATTTTTCCTTTGCGAGTGGGATAGTCATGACCAAAAATCAATTTACATGAACATGAAGCGTCCTTGGCGGAGAGCAGCATTGTTTCTTAAGAAACAAGTGATCGATTACTTAGATTTTTAATATCGTATCGCTTGAACAGGTTGAAAGATATCGTAAAGACATTTCCACCATAGACAGGTAGCACGAAGGATAGTAGGTTGGCAGATTATTGTTGGAATCCGTTTCAAGACGAGAATGACAATACGAGATAAAATATTAGCTATTTTACTTTACAATGACGTAGTTTTGTAAACTGTTTTGTCAAATTTCGTTCAGAATTAATCTTACAATGAGAATACTACAGGAATGCTGTCATATATCATCTGGTGACATTCCGTGAAATGACGGAACTAACTACAGATTATTTACAGTAAGTCGATCTTGATATATGTTTCGTGTGACAGAGTTTGTCAGGAGACATTGCGTGGTTAGAGTTCTTGGCACATAGAGTACATTCGCCAATGTCCAACTTGTTAACGGCCCTACAGCTTCGAAGATTTCAATGTGTTAACGTTTATACTTGTTTCCATGTGTGGGCTTTGGACTTACCTCCAGCAACAGCGCACATTACTGCAGTAGCATATGACATGGAAAGAGAAAGCTCTATTCCAAATAGTGAAGATAAAGTGAGGTGGGCAAAGCGTATAAGCCGCGGACAGGAACTCTGTCGGAGGGGCAGCAAATCCTCGACCGGCCCCCAAGATTTAAAATTCTCTCGGCCACTCTAAATTATTCCAAACGTAAGCCAGAATGGCTCACCTTGTTGCCACTACTTTGTCTAATCAGAGACTGATCTTCATGACACGTCGCGAACAGTTTTGTCAGCACAGGTACTTGCCCAGTAAGAGGAGGCTGAAGGCCTACAGTACCTGTCCACCACACTTGATACCTGTATCCATAGACATAAACACTTTACCTTCTATCAAAGCCATCTGCCAGTTTTGTTGATCATTCACCATATAGAGACGATGGGCTATTGAAGGAAATAAACGTATAGTTCTACCAAATAGGAAGGAATAACTTTTAATACAATTGGAATAGCTAACGAATAGCTCTGATCATACTTTACAGAAAAAGCAGTGATAACGCAAGCCTCAAACAGCAGTCAAGCACCTATCACAACCAAAATACGGCAACACAAGTTTTCATAAGGAAAGCATACACTGACCAGCCAGAACATTTCGACAACATACTTATCACCTAGTATCTACATTTTTGGCACGGATGACAGTGGCATGGAAGCAATGAGGTCTTCGCAGGTCGCTGGAGGGAGTTGCACACATAAGATACCTAATTCCCGTAAATTCCAGGGGGAGGGGGGTGGGGGATTGGGGACGATGAACTATGACACCACATTCAATCATACCCCTAAATGTGCTCGATCGGATCCAAAACTGGAAAGTTTGGGGCCAGCATATAAATTGGAGCTCGTCACTGTGTTCCTCGGACTATTCCATCACACTCCTGGCCTTTTAACATGGGACATTATCTTGCTGAAAAACGCCACTGCCGTGGCGAAACGTGATCTCCACGAAGCGGTGCACGTGGTGTGTAGGTTACCCCTTAGCCCTTATGGTGAAATGCACGAGCTCCATTGTACCAATAGATACCCACGTGAATGTCCCTCAGAGTATAATGGAACTGCCGCCAGCTTTTACAGGTATCAAGGAACTGTTCACCTGGAAGACGACGGATTCGCACTCTCCCATCCGCAAGATGAAGAAGGTGCCGGGGTTCGTGAGACCATGCAACGCTCTGCCAATGCGCCAACGTCCAGTGCCGATGGTCACGTGTCCATTTCAGTCGTAGACAATGCCACGATGATAACATTGGGACATGCACGGGTCGTCGGTTGCGGAGGCCCATCGTTAGGGGTGTTCGGTGTACTGTGTGTTTTTAGCCACACTTGTACTCTGCCAAACATTAAGGTCCGATATAAGTTCCGCCACAGTTCATCGCCTCTCCTGTCGTACCAGTCCGACATCGATAATGATGGGTGGCTGCCCAATCCCACGACGTCTGGACAGGTTTCACCTTGTTTTCGGCACGTGTTGAAAACACTCACCACGGCATTTCTCGAATATCCGAAAAGTCTTGCAGTTTCCTAAATGCTCTTGCCGAGCCTTTGGGCCATCGCAATCTGTCCTCAGTCAAACAAAGACAGATCACGCGCCATCTCCATTCTACACGCGGGCAGCACGCCCACTGATACTACATGCACTGTGCGGGTGTCTGACTAGCAGACATTCCCCACCAGGTGACGCTGCTATTGCCTGGCCGGATTTATGTCGATAATAGGTCGAGAGGCATAATGTTCCCGCTGTTTAGTGTGTTAGGATAATCACTGTTCCTGATCTTCATCAATTATTTCTAGCCGCGCGGGATTAGCCGAGCGGTCTGAGGCGCTGCAGTCATGGACTGTGCGGCTGATCCCAGCAGAGCTTCGCGTCCTCCCTCGGGCATGGGTGTGTGTGTTTGTCCTTAGGATAATTTAGGTTAAGTAGTGTGTAAGTTTAGGGACTGATGACCTTAGCAGTTAAGTCCCATAAGATTTCACACACATTTGAACACTTGAACAAATATTTCTAAATAGTTGCGACACAAGGGAAAAATTCCCTTTCTTAACGACCATAATAGGACAGTCACTGTAAAGGAAAATGGGGACCTATTTGCAGACAAAGAAAATAAAACCCTAAAGGAAGTTTACAATTCGTCATTATGCTACAAAGTTACGTTTAGCATTTACGAAACAAAGTATCTTTAATTTCAGTTTGATGAGTGAAAATGACATTGATAAACTATATCAAGCCACTGTATATTATGTAAAGAACACAAAATTTATACTAATGAATGCTGATTTGTTTAGTGGGCTCATGAAACTGTGTAAAGATATTTGCAAGAACTGTCATCACATTTAAGTCCCCTTAGAGTTTTGCCATTACTGTGTAACGTCCAATGTCTTCAAGTTAAATGCTGTATGTCCAGAACTCATTTCTTACCAGTAGACTTCCTTTCTGTGCAACAAATGCACAAAACAAAAAGAAAACCACAGTTTTCAAACTAAAGAACAACCCCATCGGCAATTAACGAAAATCAGTAAATCGCTGTGAAGATGCGTTAATATATTTTCATTATACCAAATTAGAATATCAGTCAGTTACGCACATACAAAGCAACATAAATGGCTCTGTCACTGACGATGGATCTAGACATTCATTTCAGAGCAAGAATAAATATAAGACTCGAAACAGCACTTTCTACTTAGGAAGAACTAGTACAATATACTGCCTAATGGTATTTAAGAGATTATTAAAGAAAACCTCTTACGAAGTGCATTCCTTAAAGTGAAATATTACTCACATAACACAGATAAAGCTTTGATTAAAAGAATGTGACACAAATCAATAAAAGTGAAACACCTTTATTTTCTTGCTGGTTTCAAGTCTGCCTATTATGCAAACTACTATTCTTTATTACAATTCGAACATGTTTTGGTTCCTTCGTGCCATCTTCAGTAAATTCTGCTACTTTACCTACAAATGTAATTTTGTTGTGCAAAAAATACTTCGCGACTGTATTTTGCGAATACATACAGTTAATTTAGAAACATCCGTCCTAATTTGTATTCTCAACTGTTGTGAAATAACACACACAATAACAATACATGTTTTTGCACAGATTTACTCGCAAGCTACAACTTTTTCCTTTATAAAACGCAGCTTTTATGTTGCTTCTGCGTGTCCAGTCCCAACTGATGTTTAGTTGTTCTCGGTGCAGTTTGGTGCAACATTTGAAGTTCCTTTACACACATGCAGAGGAAGAGAAACGTTAAACAAGTTTAAAATCAGTTCCCAAATTGGTATGAGAACAAATGTACGAAAATTAAGGTAACAACAACAACAACAGAGAGAAACGATTTTAGGTCTAACTTCGTTAGAATAATTATTACTAAAACACTTTACATTTTACAGAACTGAATAAAAGCACCCACTGACGATGACACAAAGGTGCTGAAAAATGTTTGGCCATGTTTTCATAACAGAGGGACTCGAGGTACTGCAACACAGTTACTGATAGAGCTTCGAAACCAAACGGTGAATATTTTAACTTCATTTCACAACACATTTTTGCACTAGAACGTTCTTTTTTCTGCAAAAGCTAACACCAAATCTCCTCATTGGATATCAATAACATCTTATTGGCTTTCCCAGATAACTTCATATCAGTATCTTGCTAACTGCGCAATAGTGCATGATCAGTTTTTCAGGCAAGAAAATGGGAAACTGTGATACACGAAACAGAAGCATAAGCATAATCGCCAAGGTAGTTATGTCAGTTGACAGTGTGGGTGCTAAAATTCAGTCTGTGGAGTTATCGGTATACTGTACAGAAATGAATGAACGGTGTACTATTGGCTTCTTACATATGAAATAACTTCCTTGCAAGAATGTATAAACAAAACTAGAGCGATGGACCGAACGAGATTGCCGTGTTGTTAATCGACTGACCTTGAATTCGACGGTTTCCTTAAGTTGGATCAGGCAGATGCCGAAATATTTCCAACCATAAGGGCACAGCTGACTACACGTCTCAGCATTCTCAAACTTTTAAAGATGTAACTATCTGTACGTTGGAATTACGTTTTTTTCGTAAACTTTATTTTTTAAAATTTAAGTTCTTGCCGTGAATTGTTTACCTGTTATCTGGAAGCTCTAAATATGTCGTACATATTCAGTAATTATGGTGACGTACAACGACTTCTATTTGTATATAGGATAAATTATGTTAAGAACAACAATTTATAATATTAACGTAAAAGTAAAACAGAAAATTGGAAATGAAAATCAATTAAAAAACATAAAATATCAGGAATTAACTCAAGTTCCAGCCTATATCACTATATATGTTACTGGAAGCCCCAGAACAACTGGAGGTTTGTCGACTAGCTACAAGTACACCTAGGTCTAGAACTAATGTGGCGACGCTATTCTACATTGCCCACACTGATATGTACGTGCCTCCGCAATCCTCTAATTTATGCATACTGTGCTGGTGGCCATACCATTCTTTCTTTCCTCCCTTTTTTAAAAATATTCCTTATTTATTTATGTATATCTGTACTTTAAAGATTCTCTTATTTAAATTTCTATGTGCCTATCATTATCTACAATGGAGGAAACGGTTCTTGTAATCTGTTTACGCGTCCATTTGATCTTATAGAGTGATAGTTAAGCAGTTGCCTTTTTTATATTCTATGTGCAATCATATTAACTGTGGTCCACAAGTTTTGGTCACTTACAATTGCTTGCATATCTCAATCAAACTGACTGCAGTCTATCCCTACCTGAAGAAGGGAGTATCTGAGAAAGGTATGATCAGCGGAACCTCCCTCTCCACATTCAGAAATTGGTGTGTTATCATATCCCACTCGATGCAGATTTTTGGGATATGGAGCGTGACCAGTAAATAGGTGCACCATACCTCGATTACAGGCCTCTTCCTGATGCTTGGGAATATATTGTAAACCTGCCCTGCAGTGCTTCTAGTGTCCCAGTCAGACTGCCATTCATCGAACTTCCAGGCTCGTAAATGTCTTTCATCAGTAATACGAGTTTATATGATCTCGTACACAAGATCATATTGCCCAGCCCTAACCAATACAGCACTGTTCTGTAACGTACCACGATTTCCACCTTCTCAAACTATTATAGAATGACATTTAGAACGAATTTTCATTCAGCAGCAGAGTGTGCGCTGATCGGAACTTTCTGGCAGATTGAAACTGTGTGCCGGGCAGGAACTCATACCTGGGAACCACAGTTCTGGTCCGACAAAAAAATGGTTCAAATGTCTCTGAGCACTATGGGACTTAACATCTATGGTCATCAGTCCCCTAGAACTTATAACTACTTAAACCTAACTAACCTAAGGACATCACACAACACCCAGTCATCATGAGGCAGAGAAAATCCCTGACCCCGCCGAGAATCGAACCCGGGAACCCGGGCGCGGGAAGCGAGAACGCTACCGCACGGCCACGAGGTGCGGACTCCAGTGCGACACATCCTTTTAATCTGCCAGAATGTTTCAATACCATGACATGTCCATTTCATGTGCATTTCTTGCTTTTATGTTTCGTTTTCTTCAAAGACAAAGAGAAAATGTGAGGCGGTAGCCTAGCGTCATGAATTTTTGATTTTCAAATGTTAAAAGAACAGAAGATGCTTTTCCTGTTCCTCAGTAAGAGGAAGGACTCGCCCTCTCTTAATTAAAGAAGGAAGACGCATGTTATTTTAGAGTGTAATCGGTTGTAGCCATTTTGGTTGTGAGAATAAGTAAAAAGTCTGCGTTTTTGATGTGCATCGAAGGAAGAATATAGTATAATTTTGCCAGTGAATAGTTTTGTGTGTCATTATTCCAAGTAGTATTGCAATATATAGAAAACCAAGAAGGACCCCAGTGTACTTCGGAGTTATCACGAGGATCCGATTACAACGATATAATGGACGAGGTCAAGATTTTGTATGTGGATATGGCGATCGTAAGTAGTATTATTAATTGGTAAGCATAAATCTACAAGAAGAGAAATACTATTTCGTTTATGTGGAACTAATATGAAAAGATTTTTTAGCCACTTACAGGCAGAGGCTCAGCTTATTGTGCTTGTCCGACACGCCGGAAAATTTCATAAGAGACAGTAATCAAAATTCCAGTTTCATATCAGATCTTTACTATTTACTTATCTGCCATTAATTAATTTAATTATTTACATATATCTAAATTATGTTTTTTATTATATTATATAACATTGTAAAAGTGAACCACATATGAACAAAATTACTCCTACTAGTACTAATTGTACTCCTACTACTACTACTACTGCTACTACTGATAGACGAGAGGGAGGTCATTATAGGTGAAGCAAACTGATTAGTATCAGGCATTGATCAGATATAATCCCTATCCTTTATGATTTAAACTGATTATTTATATTAAACGATTTAGGGAAATTGCAGATAACCGTAGTCCGGTAGCAACATGTACCATTGGACTGCACCGGGAAAGCACTAGTTACAACCAGTCTCTACTTACAAATTTAACAAAGAGATGATAGACGGTGTTGAGAAAGCGCTCATAGAAACCCATGTTGGCGGTCTCGTATGGGAGGAAGTAAGTGCCGACGTAGGCGGGGTTGTGAGGGTTGGCGACCCTGTCGCTGCACCAAGGCGTCATCATGTTGGTCGAAACGGCAACCAGCGGCACTCCACCGAGCAGATGTGCGAAAGGGTCGAAGCAGTCGATCGTTAAAGTGTGCACGATCACCAAGTCGAACTGCTTCTCGCCGCTCCTGTGCAACATCAGCTTCGTCAATCAGTTGCCCCTGAACAGTGGCTGCACTGCAGTTATATTACTCTCATACAAGCATTAACAGACAACTAAAGGTTAAGTCAAAAATACAGAACCAGTTTCAAATCGCTACACCTCCTGAAAAGTAAACTGAATCAGAATCAGTTACACAACCTATGAAAGTGTATCTCTAAACCAGTGTTTGCTCAACAGAAGGTGTGTTTGCTTCAGCTGCACTCCTGCCCAGGACGAAAAAAAGAAAGATAAGGTTGTGTCGGGACATAGCTAGAACAGTACAATCGCTGTGTTAGCCAGATAAATAGAAAGTTCACAAACTCGTCATATGCCTACTAATTTGCTCGTTACACAGGTAATATGCAATACGTTTACCACTTACACACTTTCCAAACAATTAGATTAGTCTTGCATTTCTGAAATAAACAGTGCCAGTCGCTATTGTGAACCAAAGCATGCGGAAACACACATGGACGCGGTATCGATGTCATAAACACGGTAGAGAAGGAACGTTACGACAGCGGTAACGTGGGCTCGAACCAAAGAACAGAGCACAGTCAGCATCGTCCCGCACACATAAAGAATTTATGACGTTACACACAATTAGAATTACAATATGGAGCTCCTTGTCCACAAAATCAGGTGAGGGTTGTGTTCGGGCACCAGCATAACGTACGCTGATGAGCTACAACATTAGGACAACCTGCTTGATAACGTGTTTGTGAGTCTGATTCTGCGTATCAGTTATCTGAAAATTTCTTGGTAGGTTCGTGGAGGTATGGGGCGTTAGATATCTATGCACAGGTCACGAAAGTCGCTCAAATAACGGGCCGTTGATTTGTACGCGGCTGTGGCGCCCAATAGCGACCCAACTAGGTTCCAAAGTATTCACACCGTGCGAATTTGGTCGCCGAGACATCGACTTGAATTCAGCATAATGCTCCTCAAACCACTGTAGCAGAGTTCTGGCTCCGAGACACGGACAGTTATGCTACGGAATGATGAAGCGCCGTCGGGGAAGACATCAAGCGTGACAGGCTGCATCCTCGGGTACTACCACGGGTCCCACGCAAGCGCAGGAGAATGTCTCCCATAGCATAATACTGCTGCCACCAACCAACGTCCGTTACGCGCTCCACCTTTCGAGCTGTCATTCACCTCGATGAATGCGTTCTGGAGACGACTAGCTACCTCGTATATGAAAAATGTGGTTGACCCGAAGACCCGACACGTTTTGTTTGACCGACGATCGAATCCCGATGGTCCCGTACCCACTGCAGTTGTAACTGACGATGTCGTTGCGTCAACATGTGAACATCTAGGGGTGGCCTAATGCGGAGCTCTATGTCCAACAATGTACGAGAAACACTGCGCTCCGAAACACTTGTGTGAGCACCAGCATTGTGCTCTTTCGGCAGAGATGCTACGTATCACCATCTCCTACTTTACAAAGCAGCCATGCCTCCGAACCCCACGTTCTGTGAACAGTTTTGGACTTCTAACCACTTGGAACCTAGTTCTAGTTTAACTGTCCTCCTTCCGTACATACGTACGACAGTAGCACACGGACATCCGACCAGCTTCGCCGTTTTGTAGATACTCGTTCACAGGCTGTGAGTAATAATAATCTGTCAAAGTACCTTACCTCAGAGGAATTCGCCATTTGCATCTCATACCTTCGCTAAGGTGACC
This sequence comes from Schistocerca serialis cubense, assembly GCF_023864345.2. Classification (NCBI taxonomy): domain Eukaryota; kingdom Metazoa; phylum Arthropoda; class Insecta; order Orthoptera; family Acrididae; genus Schistocerca; species Schistocerca serialis. The sequence goes on from NC_064643.1 coordinate 86,893,734, forward strand.
CCCGCCCCTGTCTTTTCCGCTTACATTCTTTCGTTACAGTGTCACGTGCCGGCAACCCTACCAGTTGGCATTCAGCGTCGCTGTTGGGCAATGGTCATAATGCTTTGGCTGATCATTGTGACAATCACTGACGGGATACGAACAGTCAATCCAATTCATGTTTGTTGCTCATACAAAAAACAGAAGCTGCACAAGTCCCATCTGAGACTAACTTATAGTTTACTAGAAAACTGAAGGGATAGACTCTGCACATGTAGTGTTTAACTGTACGTCCTTCACCAAAGTATCGTACGGGAGTCTTCTTTGGTCTTTTATGAAGCGAATGTGGGGGTTCAATTTACCAGATTGCGACGCAAAATAGTTGTTTCGTATAAAATCTGATAAGTTTCATATCGATGATTTGATAAATGGATGGTTGCCCTAAATGTTGCCTAATGTGAGTCTTGAGAAAATAGCGGGACTCGTTTATTATAACCTGGATGCATTTTGTTTTTTTAGAGTCTACAGTCGTTTCAGATGAGTATCTCTTTCCAACTGTGCAAAGCAGACAAAATGGCTGGAAGTATGATGGCACATCAAATTGTCAGTTTCACATTGCCTGATAGTACATCACTCTTGAAGAGTGGGTACAACTGACACAACAGGCCACAACCTTTGTGCTGATTATGGGCGACGTCACAGTCTAGTGAGTCACACCAACTGACGTCCGTACTACCAATTCTCAGCTTGTGGTTGGTGAACTTGAGCCTGGAAGTGAACACAGTTGCTTTGCTCTAGTAATGGCTGATTTACTCCTTCCAGATAGTGCATCATTGTCTGATTTAAACAGCGTATCCGATCGCTGGGATGGGTGCACCTTTCTGCAGTCTACAACTGGTCATCGTTATGTGACGTGTTTGCCGCGATCTTCGAACGTGCGACTGGTGCAAGCAGAGTTACTTGTGTGCTACAGAGGTACTTTCGCCAGCACACTCTGAATTGGTTTCCACATCGCTGAAGTGGCGGTAGATTAGATCCATTTGCCCTTTAACCAGCTCATAGGAGCGGTGATGCTTGAAAGTGAAACAAAGCAAAATGGGGGGGGGGGGAGGGGAGGAGAGGAGGCACCAGGAGGGGCACGCTTCCCTGCCAGTGGGTCAGGGGTAATTGGTGGCAGTGACGGTAGCTAGGACGGTGCCTTAGGGATTCGTTCACCTCACAGATGAAGGACTTCCATAGCTGACATCCAGAGACAGGCTCTGGTGGGCAGAGCGTGGATCTCTGGTAGGCGGCGTTCTGGACATGAGCCAGCTGGGAATATAGCCATCAGTGGTAGGTGAGGATTGGCACGCCACTTTGGGGGCAAAGATCTAAAAGTGTACTTTCCACAGATTGTGTATGGGGTGGATCAATACATAGCAGCGAGGTGTCTCAGGGCTTCTGCAGAGGTTGCTGTTGTCATCATCTTCCTAGACACAGATGTGTTAGCCAGGTGTCGGTCGTGTAAGTTGTCACGATAGAACGTTTGACGTACTACCAGTTCATAGGGTCCAAAGGGAACACCATTTCGGCGATCACACATGTGCCTGCGTCATTGAATGTGGCTGGCTTCTCGCCGCCACATAAAATAGGGGCGTTGCTGGAGAGCATCAGCGACGACCTCGATTTGTGGAAGACTTGCATGTGACACTCATTCGACAAATATTTCGCACACAGAAGATCGCTGCCGAGAGCACCACAAGCACACTCGACTATTGTATCCAAAGAAGTCGGTGGTAGCGGAATACAGTTTATGCGAACCTTACATGATGAAATAAACATGCGCCAAGATTTTATCACAAAAGTTGAAATACTGGAACAGCGTCGTTAGAGAGGGCATCAAAACACCCACGGGAGACAAACTTTTTAACTGGAACTGTAGCTCTATCCTCAGCGGGGCCTGGGTATCAGCGCTGATACTAAATAAGGAGAGGACACGCAGAAATTGCCATGGTGGGCAAAGTGTCTACATCCACCGTGCCTGAACTGCTATGCCCCACTGGGCGTCTCTGGCCCAGTCGTCGAAATAGTCACCTCTTCAGGCGCCGACGAGTGCCCTCAGGCAAGGACGCCGTTTGGAGCTGCCTCGAGGCAAGGGACTATGCAATGGACAGCCAGACCACTACCTAATAGCTGCTATGTCCACCTTTGCACGGATAACAGCAGCAACACGTCATGGAATGGACGCAATGTGGGATTGGTAGGTCTCTGGAGCGTATTGGCACCAGATCTCCACACAAAAGTCACGTAATACCCTTAAATACCGTGGAGGATGCCGATCAGCTCTGACGGCAGCTGCAGTAAAATCCCAGATGTCTCCAATTGGGTTCAGAATTGGCGAGTTGTGAGGCTAGCACAACAAACTGGAACTCGCCAGTGTGTTCCTCGAAACACTCCATCACTTTCTTGCCCTTGTGACATGGCGCATTATCTTGCCGAAGAATTCCTTGGCCGTCATGGTGCCTTGCTCGAGCTCCAGTGGACCCATGGATGCCCTCGTGAATGTTCCACAGAGCATAATCAGCCGACTCCAGCTTGTCAACGTCAATACAGGTGTCAAGGGACTGTTCCCCTGGAAGACGACGCATTTGCGCCCAGGCGTAGGCATAAGGTGCAACGCTCAACCGCTACGCCAACGTCCGTTTCCTATGGTCACGAGCCCATTTCAGTCGTATTTGCCGACGTCGTTGTGTTCACATTGGCACATGCAAGGGTCGTCGACTGCGGAGACCCATCGTTAGGAGTATTCGGTGCACTGTGTATTCAGACACACTTGAAGTCTACCCAGCATTAAAGTCCGATGTTAGTTCCGCCACAGCTCGCCGCCTGTCCTGTTTTACCAGTCTGCTCAACCTTCGACGTCCGACATACACAATGAAGGATGGCCGTCCAACACGAAGACGTCTGGACATGGATTCGCCTTGGTTTCGGCACGTGCTCAAGACACCCACCGCAGCTCTCCTCGAACATTCGGCAAGTCGTGCAGTTTCCGAAATGTTCGTATCGAGCCTCTGGGCCATTACAGTCTGCCCACGGTCCAACTCAGATAGATCGCGCTCCTTTCCCAATTTACACACGGACAGCACGCTTACTGATACTACATGGAACGTGCTTATGTCTGACTAGGAGTCATTCGTCGCCAGGTGACGCTGCTATGGCCTGGACTGGTTTATATCGATAGTAAGTCGGTGGACATAATGGTCTACCTGGTGTACGTCGGTCGTGAGAGCCCAGGAGGTCGGTTCGTGGTTTGAAATGCTGTGCACGCTGGACACTGTGAAATGGCAGAACAACCGAGGAAAGTTCGATCAACTAACACGGTGGAATCCCATCTGTCATGATGTTACTACGATATGTCGGTGAAATCGTCAGTATGACTTGATTGTTGGGAGCCGTTTATAGGTTCGACAACTTGTCACAGCCAAGGCGGAATCTGCAGAAAGTTGGAATATTTTGCCAACTGTGCCAGAAAGGCTACGTAATGACAAAAATACTAAGGAAATGGATTTTGTATCTCAAACATCGTCAGGAAATACAGTTCTCAAGTAAACAATTTATGACTTTACAGTTATACATAATTTTACTGTGGTGTCACGGAGCCGGTTCAGATTGAATTACTTAACAGTTGCACAAACCTGTAGCACATATCGTGGCATCGTAGAATCCGTTTGCTTTATTTTTTATTTTAAGTGTCGCGATGATCATTCCGCATTGTGCATAGTATGATTTTCTTGTATGAAAGTCAACCATGACTGTACAATGGAAATTTAAGACAACCCAGTCCTTATGGTTAACTACCATTGTTCGGTACTAAACAGCCAGAGCATCCGTGAGCGTTACGTGATGTCATACTGCATGTAAGGTAGTGTTTCGAATTTTCCTGAGATGTTCAATAGCTTGGAAGAAGACGACAGACTTATTGGAAACTTAATCTTCAATGATGAGTTGACTCCTCACATAAGAGTCAATCAGAATAGCCACAAGTGTTGATTTTTGTAAATGACAGTCCCCAAAGATCTTTGGAGATCATGTGTACATCTGCATCCACACTATATGATCAAAAGAATCCGGACGCATCTTAGTGGAAACTAATATGACGTGTGTCCACTCTTCACCTTTATGACGAGTTGAACTGTTCTAGCGGACAATTCCCTTGAGGTATGTAAATGCCTGTAAAGGAATGGCACACGCGGGTCGAAAGAGAGAAAATGGTCGTTTACGACGCTGTGATCTGGAGTCGACGTTGTAACTCACCCCAAAGATTTTCCGTCGGGTTCAGGTCGGGGCTTTAGGCCGGCCTGTCCGTTCCAGGAATGTTACCAAATGGTTCAAATGGCTCTGAGCACCATGGGACTTAACATCTGAGGTCATCCGTCCCCTAGAACTTAGAACAACTTAAATCTAACCAACCTAAGGACATCGCACACATCCATGCCCGAGGCAGGTTTCGAACCTGCGACCGTACTGCTCACGCGGTTCCAGACTGAAGCGCCTAGATCCGCTCGCCCACAGCGGCCGGCGGAATGTTACCGTTCACAAGCCGTTCGCCTGACAGATACTGCTGCATTGTCATATTGGTATGAAGAGTCATCGTCTCCGAACTGTTCCTCTACAGTTCGCAGGACGCGACATTATAAACTATATCCTTCCGCATGTAGCATTTTCTTAAGCCCAAAAAGGGGAACACATCTTAACCACGGGAAACACCCTCATAACACAAGATACAGCGTGAGTGATGACTCCAGATCACTCGTTTCCAGTCATCCACTGTCCAGTGACGTCGTTCTTTACACCAAATGAAGCGTCGCTTGTGACTGACTAGAGAAACGTGTGGACTGTGATCAGATGCTCAACGTTTATGCTCCATTCCTTTTGACCCCTTAGCACAACCACTGTACTAGCTTGAGATAATGGCAGCACATTGGAAATCAGGAGTGACTCCTTAAGCTGATTTTATGCGATCTTCTACATCCACGTTCCGCAATGCTCGACGGAACGATCCCTATTTGTCAGTACGTGAGATCTGCCCGATCTTGGTAGCATGGTGGTCATTCCTTCGCGTTTTCACTTCACAATCGCATCGCCGACGTGTTTTGGCATATTTAGAATAGTTGAAATGTTCCTGACTGATTTGTTACGTCACCCAGTCACTACTCCAATGAGCTCTCCTTACTGACCCATTCTACTGTTACGATACCATACAGTATTGCAGTACATGTGGTATTCTGAATTAACAATGCAAATTTCCTTTGGACATGCATGCATACAGCGCCCAAAGGTACAGGCAACGCGGAGACTACAGCCGTTATGAAATATACTAAATGCATTCGAAATTGCGAATGTGGACAACCACCAGCCGTAGAATGGAATGACGACAATGAAAATTTGTGCCAGATCGGGACTAGAATACATATTTCTCTGTTATCGCAATCACCTTACCATTTGGCTATCCGTACGCGACTCACGACCAGACCCAAACTGAAATATGTCGTCAACCATGCATCTACAAGCTGTACTCGAACATCCATTATGTATATACCCGTATAGCTGAGACAGATTACTTAAACGTCGCTTCGCTCACCTTACCATATGGCTATCCGTACACGCCTCACGACCAGATCCATACTAAAATATGCGTCTACAACCTCTACTCGTACATCCATTATATATATGCCCGTATTGTTGTTGTGGTCTTCAGTCCTGAGACTGGTTTGATGCAGCTCTCTATGCTACTCTATCCTGTGCCAGCTTCCCAGTACTTACTGCAACCCACATCCTTCTGAATCTGCTTAGTGTATTCATCTCTTGGTCTCCCTCTACGATTTTTACCCTCCACGCTGCCCTCCAATAGTAAATTGGTGATCCCTTGATGCCTCAGAACATGTCCTACCAACCGATCCCGTCTTCTGGTCAAGTTGTGCCACAAACTTCTCTTCTCCCCAATCCTATTCAATACTTCATCATTAGTTATGTGATCTACCAATCTAATCTTCAGAATTCTTCTGTAGCACCACATTTCGAATGCCTCTATTCTCTTCTTGTCCAAACTATTTATCGTCCATGTTTCACTTCCATACATGGCTACACTCCATACAAATACTTTCAGAAATGACTTCCTGACACTTAAATCTATACTCGATGTTAACAAATTTTTCTTCTTCAGAAAAGCTTTCCTAGCCATTGCCAGTCTACATTTTATATCCTCTCTACTTCGACCATCATCAGTTATTTTGCTCCCCAAATAGCAAAACTCCTTTACTATTTTAAGTGTCTCATTTCCTAATCTAATTCCCTCAGCATCACCCGACTTAATTCGACTACATTCCATTATCTTCGTTTTGCTTTTGTTGATGTTCATCTTATATCCTCCTTTCAAGACACTGTCTATTCCATTCAACTGCTCTTCCAAGTCCTTTGCTGTCTCTGACAGAATTACAATTTCATCAGCGAACCTCAAAGTTTTTATTTCTTCTTCATGGATTTTAATACCTACTCCGAATTTTTCTTTTGTTTCCTTTACTGCTTGCTCAATATACAGATTGAATAGCATCGGGGAGAGGCTACAACCCTGTCTTACTCCCTTCCCAACCACTGCTTCCCTTTCATACCCGTCGACTCTTATAACTGCCATCTGGTTTCTGTACAAATTGTAAATAGCCTTTCGCTCCCTGTATTTTACCCCTGCCACCTTTAGAATTTGAAAGAGAGAATTCCAGTCAACATTGTCAAAAGCTTTCTCTAAGTCTACAAATGCTAGAAACGTAGGTTTGCCTTTCCTTAATCTTTCTTCTAAGATAAGTCGTAAGGTCAGTATTGCCTCACGTGTTCCAGTGTTTCTACGGAATCCAAACTGATCTTTCCCGAGGTTGGCTTCTACTAGTTTTTCCATTCGTCTGTAAAGAATTCGCGTTAGTATTTTGCAGCTGTGACTTATTAAACTGATAGTTCGGTAATTTTCACATCTGTCAACACCTGCTTTCTTTGGGATTGGAATTATTATATTCTTCTTGAAGTCTGAGGGTATTTCGCCTGTTTCATACTTCTTGCTCACCAGATGGTAGAGTCGTGTCAGGACTGGCTCTCCCAAGGCCGTCAGCAGTTCCAATGGAATGTTGTCTACTCCGGGGGCCTTGTTTCGACTCAGGTCTTTCAGTGCTCTGTCAAACTCTTCACGCAGTATAGTATCTCCCATTTCATCTTCATCTACATCCTCTTCCATTTCCATAATATTGTCCTCAAGTACATCACTCTTGTATAGACCCTCTATATACTCCTTCCACCTTTCTGCATTCCCTTTTTTCTTTAGAACTGGGTTTCCATCTGAGCTCTTGATATTCATACAAGTGGCTCTCTTTTCTCCAAAGGTCTCTTTAATTTTCCTGTAGGCAGTATCTATCTTACCCCTAGTGGGATAAGCTTCTACATCCTTACATTCGTCCTCTAGCCATCCCTGCTTAGCCATTTGGCACTCCCTGTCGATCTCATGTTTGAGACGTCTGTATTTCTTTTTGCCTGCTTCGTTTACTGCATTTTTATATTTTCTCCTTTCATCAATTAAATTCAATATTCCTTCTGTTACCCAAGGATTTCTACTAACCCTCGTCTTTTTACCTACTTGATCCTCTGCTGCCTTCACTACTTCATCCCTCAAAGCTACCCATTCTTCTTCTACTGTATTTATTTCCCCCATTCTTGTCAATTGCTCCATTATGCTCTCCCTGAAACTCTATACAACCTCTGGTTCTTTCAGTTTTTCCAGGTCCAATCTCCTTAAATTCCCACCTTTTTGCAGTTTCTTCAGTTTTAATCTACAGGTCATAACCAATAGATTGTGGTCCGAGTCCACATCTGCCCCTGGAAATGTCTTACAATTTAAAACCTGGTTCCTAAATCTCTGTCTTACCATTATATAATCTATCTGATACCTTTTAGTATCTCCAGGGTTCTTCCATGTATACAACCTTCTTTCATGATTCTTAAACCAAGTGTTAGCTATGATTATGTTGTGCTCTGTGCAAAATTCTACCAGGTGGCTTCCTCTTTCATTTCTTAGCCCCAATCCATATTCACCTACTATGTTTCCTTCTCTCCCTTTTCCTACTATCGAATTCCAGTCACACATGACTATTAAATTTTCGTCTCCCTTCACTATCTGAATAATTTCTTTTATTTCATCATACATTTCTTCAATTTCTTCGTCACCTGCAGAGCTAGTTGGCATATAAACTTGTACTACTGTAGTAGGTGCGGGCTTCGTATCTATCTTGGCCACAATAATGCGTTCACTGTGCTGTTTGTAGTAGCTTACCCGCATTCCTATTTTCCTATTCATTATTAAACCTACACCTGCATTACCCCTATTTGATATTGTGTTTATAACCCTGTAGTCACCTGACCAGAAGTCTTGTTCCTCCTGCCACCGAACTTCACTAATTCCCACTATATCTAACTTCAACCTATCCATTTCCCTTTTTAAATTTTCTAACCTACCTGCCCGATTAAGGGATCTCACATTCCACGCTCCGATCCGTAGAGCGCCAGTTTTCTTTCTCCTGCTAACGACATCCTCTTGAGTAGTCCCCGCCCGGAGATCCGAATGGGGGACTATTTTACCTCCGGAATATTTTACCCAAGAGGACGCCATCATCATTTAACCATACAGTAAAGCTGCATGCCCTCGGGAAAAATTACGGCTGTAGTTTCCCCTTGCTTTTAGTCGTTCGCAGTAGCAGCACAGCAAGGCCGTTTTGGTTATTGTTACAAGGCCAGATCAGTCAATCATCCAGACTGTTGCCCTTGCAACTACTGAAAAGGCTACTGCCCCTCTTCAGGAACCACACGTTTGTCTGGCCTCTCAACAGATACCCCTCCGTTGTGGTTGCACCTACGGTATGGCTATCTGTATCGCTGAGGTACGCAAGCCTCCCCACCAACGGCAAGGTCCATGGTTCATGGGGGGCGATATGCCCGTATAAGTGAGACATATTACTTGAAAGTCGTATGCCCGGTATCGGCGTATAAATACGATATGTCGACCGGTATGTTTACTGTAAAATGCCGGACAACTTTTCAGTTCTACACTTCGATGACAATGCTTTATGGTTTTTAGATATGATATCTCACCGCCAAACTACCTCGACGGAGTCCGGTTTTTCCTAGGTTATGGATTTAAGGCCATTCGATAACCTGTGGTGATTGGTTCTTCACGTCGTGCGCTGGATATTACGCCCCTTTTAGTATAACAGTTTATGAAATAACTTCTACAGCATCTCCGACTTTGATACCAGCGGAACTGAGAACGAAGTCTATGCTGCGATTATAGGAGACATCTTGAGGAGGTTCAGGATAGAGAAATTGAATCGCTTTATTTGTTCATGAGACCCAGAAAATATTAGATACAGGCTCCCAGGTAGATGCTATTTTTCTTGACTTCCGGAAGGCGTTCGATACAGTTGCGCACTGTCGCCTGATAAACAAAGTAAGAGCCTACGGAATATCAGACCAGCTGTGTGGGTGGATTGAAGAGTTTTTAGCAAACAGAACACGGCATGTTGTTATCAATGGAGAGACGTCTACAGACGTTAAAGTAACCTCTGGCGTGCCACAGTGGAGTGTTATGGGACCATTGCTTTTCACAATATATATAAATGACCTAGTAGATAGTGTCGGAAGTTCCATGCGGCTTTTCGCGGATGATGCTGTAGTATACAGAGAAGCTGCAGCATTAGAAAACTGTAGCGAAATGCAGGAAGATCTGCAGCGGATAGGCACTTGGTGCAGGGAGTGGCAAATGTCCCTTAACATAGACAAATGTAATGTATTGCGAATACATTGAAAGAAGGATCCTTTATTGTATGATTATATGACAGCGGAACAAACACTGGTAGCAGTTACTTCTGTAAAATATCTGGGAGTATGCGTGCGGAACGATTTGAAGTGGAATGATCATATAAAATTAATTGTTGGTAAGGCGGGTACCAGGTTGAGATTCATTGGGAGAGTGCTTAGAAAATGTAGTCCATCAACAAAGGAGGTGGCTTACAAAACACTCGTTCGACCTATACTTGAGTATTGCTCATCAGTGTCGGATCCGTACCAGATCGGTTTGACGGAGGAGATAGAGAAGATCCAAAGAAGAGCGGCGCGTTTCGTCACAGGGTTATTTTTATTACCGTGATAGCGTTACGGAGATGTTTAATAAACTCAAGTGGCAGACTCTGCAAGAGAGGCGCTCTGCATCGCGGTGTAGCTTGCTCGACAGGTTTCGAGAGGGTGCGTTTCTGGATGAGGTATCGAATATATTGCTTCCCCCTACTTATACCTCCCGAGGAGATCACGAATGTAAAATTAGAGAGATTAGAGAGCGCACGGAGGCTTTCAGACAGTCGTTCTTCCCGCGAACCATACGCGAGTGGAACAGGAAAGGGAGGTAATGACAGTGGCACGTAAAGTGCCCTCCGCCACACACCGTTGGGTGGCTTGCGGAGTATAAATGTAGATGTAGATGTATCTGCTGATTCGCCAATGCATATCACTATTAACCTTAGACATACAAATATATAAAGGTATAAGTATCTGTATTTACTGACACTTTCACGTATACATCTTGGCGAATCCCCTGAATGTATTTGTTTCACATTCTTAGACCGGCCACCTAATGTCGGTGCATAATTTAGAGCTGAAGACGTCAAAAATCAGGAAAAAATGGATGTATCAATAAAACAGATGGTCCAGAAGGTGGTTTGCACAGAAAAGTACTTGTAGATCTCGAATCGATTCTCGGAACAAACAGTTTTCAAAATTCGCGTCCCCTGCCAAAACTCAGATATGAGCGAAATTTGTAAAATAGTTCTGCAAATGACGACGCATGCTGCTCTACGGACAGTTTATCCGTCTATTTTACGAAATAAACTCTGCCGCGAATTCAGTAGACCCCTTTGTTGCAGGTTGGCCCCGTTCGTCTTTGAAAATCTCAAATAGTCACTGAATTTCTTTCGTCTGCCTGTGTGCTGCCTGTACTGCAATGTTTTCGTCACGCACTACCGATTCTGTTTGGCTCCCTGGGGATTTATGGCAAAAATACCGTGCCCAGAATCTATTTTTTAAATGTGTCAGTTATCTGCATGTTTCTCTTTGACACGCTTTCGACGTCTTCGCTAAACATCCATTGTCTCTCAGAAGCGTTATACATCCCTCCTGAGGTGCCGCGGCTCAAGAACTGTTGTCGCACTGAGTAAAAACCACATTTCTCTTCTGGACTGGTTGGTTCGACAGTGTATGTAATTACCTAGTCTTTCGTGTAGGTTTGCAACCGACAGTATGGCCTAAGTTCTATGATAAAAGGATTCTGGTACGCAGACTTTTCAGATGTTTTGGTAAATCTCGATACTGTTTCTCGCGATGATGGCACATCGACGAAAGATTACATCCGTGTTTTCGGATCTATCTGCAGGCTTCAGGAGACCGAGTTAAGTTACTGCTCTTCGGACATTTACACACATAAGTTAGCGAACATTTATATACTCCGTTCAATTGCAATCTGTTACCTATAGTATAATCACAGACTGTATTGATACTAATAGAAATTATGCAATTAATACTTAATTTTGAGCTGCACAGTACTTCCTCCTATCACCATCACTACTTCTACTATTACCAAGTGAGGTGGCGCAGCACGAGACTGGCCAACGAGTGACTGAAGAGAAACCTCCGAACTGCTGAGCGATTTTCCGAAGGACCAGAATTTTCTCGGGTTTTAGGCAAGAGCTTTCGCTAAAGTATGACGGTGGTGCTTGTTGTATGCTTTGTGCATCAATGTTTCTGCTGAGCCACGAATTTGTATTAACTTCTGCTTGTCGTCATTTGCGCGTTTCGTCTTTGAACCGGGAATGGAGCAGTCTCTGCTTCGTCACCGTTTGCAGAATTTTGGTATTTAACCACTGTCCACTGTGGGTCGTTTACACTCTTAATTCATTTTTTTGGCGCATACTTCTCCACTGCGCGATTTACAATCCGTTAAACTTGCCTCTACGTCCATTATACTGGAACTAAATTACGTGTTTCATTGTCTAAGCACTACTTACTCTAGCAAAAGGTTTGTGTTTTCTTTTGTTACCAAGCCTGGTAGGGTACATAGCGGACTTGTACAGGGTCACATGTCGAGTGATCACCGTGAAGGAAATGGAGACGTTGCGTGCTCGTATGAGGCAGCTTTATCAGCGTTACGAGCTGTTTTTAATTTAGTACAGTGTTCATCATACCTCCCGTTTGTGTCTTGTTACATCGTGTTGTTGTTGCGTGCTCGTGTGAGGCAGCTTTATCAGCGTTACGAGCTGTTTTTAATTTAGTACAGTGTTCATCATACCTTCCGTTTGTGTCTTGTTACATCGTGTAGTTATAAATATCGTAGTTTCTAGAGTTTTATTTATTTCGGGTCTTCTGTGATTTAACACCTAAGATAAGTGAAAATCGTTGTGTTGTCTTGGATCCATTGCAGTGCTTTAAATAATTTCCTGATTGCGTCGGCTTAAGAGTGTTGCTTAGAAAATGTATTGCTTTTATAGTTTTCATTCACTTCGTGTTGATACTGCCTACGTTCAACGAACTTAGATCGTATTATTTCTACGTCTGCCTAACGTCTGTAATTAGCTTCATAACTTATCGGAAGATAAGTCTTACTATCGACTATAATTGCTTTTTAAGTGTGTTACTGTGGTTTCTAATTTATTTTAAGAGCAACGTTATGTATGACAAATGTGGATGTTGTCGTAGATTAATTGGTTTGGAGAATCATTCCAGGACTGCGGGTTGGTGTTCCATTGAGGAGAATGCTACGGGAAAAGTAAAGAAGACTTTTCCATTATGTTGTAGATAATGTAGCCGAGACAAGAAAATCGTCGACCAGGGAAAAAAGGTTCGTGTCCTCTAGGCAGTTTTAGAAATGGCATAATTGGAATAAGATAGGTTGAAGGGGTAAAAAGACAGTGGGAGCTGCGAGAAGGTGACAAGAAATAGGCAACAGGAGTAAACCTCAGAAATCACATTTAACATTCAGTGTTTGAGCTTAATAGGGTGCAGCAGACTCGTAGGAACGACTTTAAGGCTACGTGGGAGGAAAAGCCACGTAGGAAGAAAAGAGAATTGCTACTAGGGAGCAACCACGAGAGAGATGTAGGCCAGTTATTACAGGAGAAGCTAGGCCTAGAATACCAGGCCACAAGATGGCGAAATGTAACGCCAAGTTTAGCCAGATGGCAGGAACATACGGGCCTTGTGTACAGACTTTGTTGGCGAGGGTAAGGTACTTATTGTAGAAGGAGCTGGAAACAGCCTAGCTGCAGGAAACAGCCAAGCTAACGGCTTAGATTATAGCATCGTAGGTGACCCAGAGAAAATATGATCAGCAACAGCATACACTCGTATGGGTTTTTCCAAGTCTGGCAGGGACATGAACAGCCCAGGGTTACCGCGGCTGTTATCTGTGTGAACAAGTAGCTGCGAACAAAGTGCTGGACGGCTTTCCTTTGCCTGAAACAAAGTCTAATACATGTGCCACCATATAGCTTCAGGCATGGAGAAATTAAACATCAGACATTATAGACTTACATCATTTTTGTGTAGAGTTAATATGGAAAAAGGAGGAGTTGTAACACATGTAAAGAAATATATTGAAAACATTGAAACAATTAGTCTTTGTGTTGATCAAAATCTAGGAGCAAGTGCTAGTGAGTTGTGACTGCAGAATTCTTCTCTGATAATTGTAACAGTCTATAGATTCCCTACAAGAAACTTTCAGCTATTTATGGCTATTTATAAGAAATCGAGATGCATTATTGGGCAACTTGTCATACAAGAAGAAACAGTTGGTACTTCGTGGAAATTTCAGTGTAGATTTCTTTAAAGATAGGACAGGACAAACTAGAAGTATTATCTGGGTGCTTCAATCTAATTTCAGTAGCCAGTTTTCTAACTGGTGTGCAGCAGAATAGGACGACACTGATTGATAACATGTTTATAGACAGAGTTCAGGTTGAAACAATATGTATCCAAAATTGCTAATGGACTATCTGATCATGATGAGCAATTAATGGAAATAAACAGTATGGCACCTTACAACCCAGAGGCAGATACATACAAAGCAGTGAGTCATATTAATGACTACAAGGATGCAATGTCTGAAGAGTAAGCTAAAAGGGGTGGTATGGGGTGGATTATGTGAGAGGTGCTAATGTTAACTACAATTTATTCCACAGTAAGTTTGTGTCAACAACTGAAAATTTATTTCCTAAAAAATTATCCAAAAAAATATCCATAAAAACAAAGTAAGCCATCGATAACTAAGGGAACTGAAATCTTATGCATGAGGAAGGTCAAAATTTGTGTAAAGATCAGACTAAGTGAAGATCCAACGTTACTTGCACACTACAAAAATACTGCAGTATTTTGAGGAATGTCATTAAAATGTCCTGAAATAAATAAATAATGCAGATAGTAAGATTAAAGCTATGTGGAACACCATGAAGCAAAAGAGAGGAAAGGCAGTCAGTGTACAGGATTCCATGACAATTAAACTAAATGACAAGGTTGTGACTGGTAATTCATAAGGTACGAGTACCTTTAACAATTACTTTCTAAATATGAAAATGTACGATTATATGGCAGTTAAAATACCAAAATAATATATTATAAATGTCACTCTGCAAAACTTTAAGCAACTAGAAGTAACACCAACATCCTTCACTGAAATTAATAAAAATTCTAAAAAGCAAATGCTTTTATGGTGTTAATAGCATTTCACACAGAATTCTGAGAAGTTTTGCCAACTTCATACTAAGAAATGCCTATGGTAATACATACAGTGCATCACCAGCACAGGGAGTTTGTCCAGACAAGTTAAAATATCTATTTACCATAGCACTTCATAAGAAAGATGACAAGACACCTTCAATAATTATCGTCAAATTTCCGTACTGACATCGTTTCCCAAAATATTCGAAAAAGTAATGTGTAGAAAAGTTTTCGCCCTCTTAAGTGGAAACATTTTACCTAGGACAGCACAGTCTGGATATTAGAAAGGTTGTTCGACTGCATATGCTATTCATACATTCACCCATCAAATGGTTCAAGGCTTAAACAATAATATATCGCCAACTCGAATGTTCTGTTATCTCTCCAAAGCCTTCGACTGTGTAGATTATGATACTCTTTTATAAAATCTCAGTTTTATGGAATTGATGGCTTTACACACAGTTGATCTGAATCATACTTGACAAACAGAGCACAGAAGGTTGTGCTGAACAATCCAAACAATGTTGGGAAGGTAAAATTTTAGTGGATTGGGTTCATTCGCAAAGGGAGTCCAATTGGAGTCCATTTTTTAGTCCATTTCTATTCCTACTATACATGAATGACCTTCCACTTAACATTAATCAAGTAAACTTGGTACTTTTGGTAGACAATACTAGGTTGTTGTTGTTGTGGTCTTCAGTCCTGAGACTGGTTTGATGCAGCTCTCCATGCTACCCTATCCTGTGCAAGCTCCCTCAACTCCCAGTACTTACTGCAACCCACATCCTTCTGAATCTGCTTAGTGTATTCATCTCTTGGTCTCCCTCTACGATTTTTACCCTGCACGCTGCCCTCCAATGCTAAATTTGTGATCCCTTGATGCCTCAGAACATGTCCTACCAACCGGTCCCTTCTTTTTGTCAAGTTGTGCCACATACTCCTCTTCTCCCCAATTCTATTCAATACTTCATCATTAGTTATGTGATCTACTCATCTAATTTTCAGCATTCTTCTGTAGCACCTCATTTCGAAAGCTTCTATTCTCTTTTTGTCCAAACTATTTGTCGTCCATGTTTCACTTCCATACATCGCTACACTCCATACAAATACTTTCAGAAACGACTTTCTGACACTTAAATCAATACTCGATGTTAACAAATTTCTCTTCTTCAGAAACGCTTTACTTGCCATTGCCAGTCTGCATTTTATATCCTCTCTACTTCGACCATCATCAGTTATTTTGCTCCCCAAATAGCAAAACTCCTTTACTACTTTAAGTGTCTCATTTCTTAATGTAATTCCCTCAGCATCACCCGACTTAATTCGACTACATTCCATTATCCTCGCTTTGCTTTTGTTGATGTTCATCGTATATCCTCCTTTCAAGACACTGTCCATTCCGTTCAACTGCTCTTCCAAGTCCTTTGCTGTCACTGATAGAATTACAATGTCATCGGCGAACCTCAAAGTTTTTATTTCTTCTCCATGGATTTTAATACCTACTCCGAATTTTTCTTTTGTTTCCTTTACTGCTTGCTCAATATACAGATTGAATAACATTGGGGAGAGGCTACAACCCTGTCTCACTCCCTTCTCAACCACTGCTTCCCTTTCATGCCCCTCCACTCTTATAACTGCCATCTGGTTTCTGTACAAATTGTAAATAGCCTTTCGCTCCCTGTATTTTACCCCTGCCACCTTTAGAATTTGAAAGAGAGTATTCCAGTCAACAATGTCAAAAGCTTTCTCCAAGTCTACAAATGCTAGAAACGTAGGTTTGCCTTTCCTTAATCTTTCTTCTAAGATAAGTCGTAAGGTCAGTATTGCCTCACATGTTCCAATATTTCTACAGAATCCAAACTGATCTTCCCCGAGGTCGGCTTCTACCAGTTTTTCCATTCGTCTGTAAAGAATTCGCGTTAGTATTTTGCAGCTGTGAATTATTAAACTGATAGTTTTGGTAATTTTCACATCTGTCAACACCTGCTTTCTTTGGGATTGGAATTACTATATTCTTCTTGAAGTCTGAGGGTATTTCGCCTGTCTCGTACATCTTGCTCACCAGATGGTAGAGTTTTGTCAGGACTGGCTCTCCCAAGGCCATCAGTAGTTCTAATGGAATGTTGTCAACTCCCGAAGCGTTGCTTCGACTCAGGTCTTTCAGTGCTCTGTCAAAATCTTAACGCAGTATAGTACCTCCCATTTCATCTTCATCTAAATCCTCTTCCATTTCCATAATATTGTCCTCAAGTACATCGCCCTTGTATAGACCCTCTACATACTCCTTCCACCTTTCTGCTTTCCCTTCTTTGCTTAGAACTGGGTTTCCATCTGAGCTCTTGATATTGATACAAGTGGCTCTCTTTTCTCCAAAGGTCTCTTTAATTTTCCTGTAGGCAGTATCTATCTTACCCCTAGTGGGAGAAGCCTCTACACCCTTACATTTGTCCTCTAGCCATCCCTGCTTAGCCATTTGGCACCCCCTGTCGATCTCATTTTTGAGACGTCTGTATTTCTTTTTGCCTGCTTCATTTACTGCATTTTTATATTTTCTCCTTTCGTCAATTAAGTTCAATATTTCTTCAGTCACCCAAGGAGTTCTACTAGCCCTCGTCTTTTAACCTGCTTGATCTTCTGCTGCCTTCACTACTTCATCCCTCAGAGCTACCCATTCTTCTTCTACTGTACTTCTTTCCGCCATTCCTGTCGATTGTTCCCTTATGCTCTCCCTGAAACTCTGTACAACCTCTGGTTCTCTCAGTTTATCCAGGTTCCATCTTCTTAAATTCCCACCTTTTTGCAGTTTCTTCAGTTTTAATCTACAGTTCATAAGCAATAAATTGTGGTCAGAGTCCACATCTGCCCCTGGAAATGTCTTACAATTTAAAACCTGGTTCCTAAATCTCTGTCTTACCATTATATAATCTATCTGATACCTTCTAGTATCTCCAGGATTCCTCCATGTATACAACCTTCTTTCATGATTCTTGAACCAAATGTTAGCCATGATTAACTTACGCTCTGTGCAAAACTCTACCAGGCGGCATCCTCTTTCATTTCTTTCCCCCAATCCATATTCACCTACTATGTTTCCTTCTCTCCCTTTCCCTGCTCTCGAATTCCAGTCACCCATGACTATCAAATTTTCATCTCCCTTCACCAAATGAGTAATTTCTTTTATCTCATCATACATTTCTTCAATTTCTTTATCATCTGCAGAGGTAGTTGGCATATAAACTTGTACTACTGTAGTAGGCATGGGCTTCGTAACTATCTTGGCCACAGCAATGCGTTCACTATCCTGTTTGTAGTAGCTTACCCTCACCCCTATATTTTTATTAATTATTAAACCTACTCCTGCATTACCCCTATTTGATTGTGTGTTTATAACCCTTTATTCACTTGACCAAAAGTCTTGTTCCTCCTGCCACCGAGGTTCACTAACTTCCACTATATCTAACTTTAACCTATCCATTTCCCTTTTTAAATTTTCTAATCTACCTGCCTGGTTAAGGGATCTGACATTCCACGCTCCGATCCGTAGAACGCCAGTTATCTTTTTGCTGATAACGACGTCCTCATGAGTAGTCCCCGCCCGGAGATCCGAATGGGGGACTATTTTACCTCTGGAATATTTTACCCAAGAGGATGCCATTATCATTTATCCATACAGTAGAGCTGCATGCCCTTGGGAAAAATTACGGCCGTAGTTTCCCCTTGCTTTCAGCCGTTCGCAGTACCTGCACAGCAAGGCCGTTTTGGTTAATGTTGCAAGGCCAGGTCAATCAATCATCCAGACTGTTGCCCCTGCAACTACTGAAAAGGCTGCTGCCCCTCTTCAGGAACCACTCGTTTGTCTGGCCTCTCAACAGATACCCCTCCTTTGTGGTTGCACCTACGGTAAGGCCATCTGTATCGCTGAGGCACGCAAGCCTCCCCACCAACGGCAAGGTCCATGGTTCACGGGGAAGGGACAATACTAGTTTTATGACAAATCCCATACGAGAGAAAAAACAGAAGAGATAAAAAATGATGTTTTAGAAGGAATTATTGAGTAATTCTCTGAAAATGTAGTCCCACTAAATTTTGAAAACTCTCTATTTTCAGTTCTGTTCAACAAATGGTGTCACACCAACAACTGATGTACCACATGGGCAGTAGTCAGTAAGCAGGGTAGAATATTCTTAACTTTTGAGTGTATATGTTGATGAAAACTTTAACTAGAGGAAGTACATTACTGAGCTTCTGAACAGTTAAGTTCAGCTACTTCTTCATGTACCTGTTAATCTTGAAAACAAATGTATCAACCTCCTGACGTATTTTGAATGTTTCCATGCATCGTTATGAGTAATTTGCACTGTAACACAACTCTTAGAACGAAAGTACCGATTATACAAAAGCGAGCAATAAGAATAATATGTTGTGTTCACCCACAGACATTATGCAGAACATATTTTCGCTAGTGAAATTCGTCTTAAATAATACAATTTGAGAAGAATGACGAATTTTTTATCATTTACCCAATTTTACGTTATGTTTGACAGGTAGGGAAGCAATATTTAAATCTAATTTAAATCATTCCTCTTGGGCAACTCCTTATACTCCGCTGACGAATTTCTGCTTAAAAACTGGTAGCCAGATTAAAAAAATAAAAAAAATTAAAAGAATCTTTCTTAAATTGTAATTGCATTAGCAGGAATAACATCAAAATGTGATAATTAATGTTGATAGTAGTCATGTATATATATCCTGTAAGCCGACTCTTTCCACAGAATTTCGATAAGGGAATCGTTCAAATGACCTATTGAACGTGTAACTCACTAACTGACTTACTAATTAATCTGAGAGAGTCTGAAGTGGCCTCATCGTGAATCTCCATTTGAGCCGCTGTTGGAAACATGCGATATCCAGCGAGATGCATACTCCTTGTCGAGGTTTTAGTCGATCACGCATTATCCCTGACCAACACAATGGAGTATCGCTGTATTGTGTACCAAGCATGTTGTAATTCCTTCACATCTTCGCCTGCCATATGAGAACATGTAATGGCCTCCCTGCCGCGCGGGGTAGCCGCGCGGTCTCAGGCGTCTTGTCACGGTCCTCGCGGCTTCCCCTGTCGGAAGTTCGGGCATGGGTGTGTGTGTTGTCCATAGCGTAAGTTAGTTTAAGTTAGATTAATTAGTGTGTAAGCTTAGGGACCGATGACCTAAGGAGTTTGGTCCCATAAGATCTTACCAGAAATTTACAAATGGTCTCCCCTTAACATACTCTGCAATCTCGCCTAATTGGATGGAGATCAGCAGCAGCCAGGCTACGGACTTACGGTCCCATGCATAGGCCACGGTTAACACCGCATCCAAAGCGGCTGCATTTGGAATGCTGCCATGACTGAGAAGTATGCAATGGTGAAGAATGGTGTCACACTATGTTGGGTTGACGAATCGCAGTTCTGCACTACCCAAGATGAATATCGTCGGCGAGTGTGGCGGCTACAGAGAGACAGAGCAGACACCACTTAGAGAGTCGTCCAGTGTGATGCCAGATCCCTGCTAGTAGTGACTGAGGGGACCATGGAACGTCACGGATATGCTGTGCCCTCATGTGTTACCTTCTGTGTGACACTGTAGTGATGCCCCTCTTCAACATAACGATGCTCATCCATAACTGGCATGTGTCTCTGAACTGTCTGCGTGGTATGTGAGACTAGCTCAGACATGATGTCCCACTCAGTACCAGTATGTAAATGCCAAAGGCAATTTAGAACAGTGTGTGCCAGTTTGTCTCACGAGCGGGGACAATGGACTTATAACAAGATCCATAACTGAGTCAGTGCATGCATCCAGGTCAGAAGGTTTGCAGTGTCATACTGGTAGATTTCCTCGTACTGTCAAGTACGTGTATATGTTGCTCGACTTTATAATGGCGGAAATAACATAGCATACCCTGTCAACTTGTGAGTTTCGTTTCGTTTCCTCTTTCCCTTCCTGGTGCTTCATTTTTTTGTCAAGTAGTTTATATTGTTTCATGTTTTCTTAAACAACTTTACGTGGATGTGATGCAGAATTGTTTAACAATACATCACTATGAATTGTCAGTTTCATCCTACCGATTTTTTTGCTCCACTCTTGTTTCAAGCGCAAAGAAGACTTTCAGAAAATTAGTAACTGGTTCTCTGCAAATGGAGTGTCACTAAATTTTGAGAAAACAAAGTATGTACAGTTGTCTACAGTAAGTGGCATAACAATATTGATAAATATAGACTTTGAACAGAAGTCTGTTGCAAAATTTCTGGGTGTGGATTGCTGAGAACTTGGACTGGAAGAAATACATGATGATTTCCTGGAACGTTTGAGTTCAGCTACTTATGCCATTAGGGGAACTGCAAATTTTAGCGAAAGACATGTTCGTAAAGTAGCCAACTATGCCAATTTTCATTCACTGCTTTCACATGGCATCATATTTTGGGGTACTTCGCATTTAGAGAAAAGTATTCATTGCAAAGAAGCATGTAAATAGACTAATAGCTGTAGACCATACAAGATCATGTTGCAAGACATTTATTTAAGGAACTAGGGATATTACAGTACGGTACTTTCGCAATACATTCACTTACTTATAAAAATTGTTATTAATAACCCATGAAAGTCAAAAAATAATAGCACACTGTATAGCTACAATACTAGAAGAAAGGTTAATCCTCACTATGCTGTGTTAAGTCTGACTTTGGCACAGACAGGGGTGAATTTGGCTGCCACAAAAGCCTTGGTCATTTACCCAACAGCATTAAAAGTCTGACAGATATCCAACGAGCATTTAAAAACAAGTTATAAGACTTTTTATATGACAACTCCTTCAACTTAATAGATGAATTTTTAGATATGAAGTTGTAATTGTACAAAAACAAAAGTCGTGTAGAGCAGGGCTTCACAACATACGTGCTCGCGGAGCAAGCTGAGCACGGAGCAGCACGAGCACGCTACCCCCACTACCCCCACTAGCGGACCAGAGCGGAGAGGGGGGAGAGTCACGTGGGGCACGCAACAGCTGCCGCCAGTCAATGTAAATCCGCGGCCACCTGCAGTGATATCACTCACGAATTATTACTACGACAAATGAAACAAATAAAGGAGAATATGCATGTGCCACATAATTTTATTAGCTTAGTGTATGCCTCTACATTCGTATTAATTTGTGAACTGTTACACAATAAAAGGTGTCACTGAAGTGTGGGATTCTCAGTTATCTTGTACTTCTTGCCCTTTACAATTGCATCTACGTTCGGAATAATTGTTCTTGTGCATTGTAGGCGCAGTGTGCAGTTTAAATTTCGACCAGACAATGCGTTTCTTAGGCGCGTCTCGTTACATTTCATTGCAGAGAACAGTTGTTCACAAACATACGTGGAACCGAACATTGATATAATTGTAGCCGCCAGTTTGTGCAAACGAGGAAATCTATCCTGAGGGAAGTGTCTGTAGAATTCCAAAATGTTTTTCTTGTTCTGAAATTTGTCTCTGTATTCTCTGTCACACTGCAGATCAATAATTTCTAGTTGCAGCTCAGGACGAATCTCATCAATATTCGCCGAACATGGAGAGGAGAACAGTTAAAAATCACTGTCTAGTGCTGTCAGATCTTGAAAGCGTTAATCAAATTCTTCCTTAAGGGCAACTAAACTATGTGAATAACGTTCACAGTCTTTGTGAACATCTTGCATGGATAATAATTTAGGAAAATGAGCTAGATTTCCTGTTTCCAGCTGACTCACCCAAAGCGTCAATTTCATTTTAAAAGCTCGTATTCCATCTATGAAATGAGTAATTAGCAGATCTTTACCTTGTAGTGAAATGTTCAAAGCATTCAGATGGCTAGTTAAATCTGCTAAGAACGCGAGATCACATTTCCATGAAGGCTCTTTCAATTCAGGAACACACATGTTATTTATTTCCATGAACATATTTATCTTATCTAATAGGCAAAAAAATCGATTTAATAATTCGCCATGACTAAGCCTGCGGACCTCGCTGTGTTAAGGCAGGCTACCATACTGGCTTTCTACATCCTCAAGAAAGCTTTTAAATTGCCTGTGTTGTAGCCCATGCTTCCTTATATAATTGGTTGTACGAACAACAACACTCATCACATTTTTTGAGCGATACTCTTTGCACATAATTTTTCCTGGTGGATCACACCGTGGCCGCCCCTTATTTCATTCCGGACGGACAGTTTCTGCATTTTCTCCTTCAACAGTGCAACGAAACCTGATTTTTTTCCCTGTCATCGCTGGTGCACCGTATGTAGACACTGAAACTAAAGAATTCCACGACAATCCTATATTTTCAACACTTTCTTCAACACTACTTAAAATACCACCTCTGGTTGTAGTGTTCTTCATGGCTACTACATCGAGGAGCTCCTCCCTCACCTCCCTCTCTATTAACACCTCTAATAAATATGGCAAGCTGTGCTGTTGCAGTGATATAAACACTTTCGTCCAGAGCTAGAGAATACGCCATAAAATCTTTACAGATATTTGCAAGCTGGCTCTGGATGTCGTCTGCCATGTCCTGTATGCGACACATAATGGTCATGTTAGATAATGGCACAATCCGAAACTGTTCAACTTGAGATGGACACAAATGTTCCGCTGCAACTACCAAACATTCTTTTATTAAATCGCCATCAGTGAAGGGGCGCAAGGCTTTTGCTAAAAGCAAAGCAATTTTGTAACTCACTCTGAGAGCTGCCTTGGTTGATTTTGCTTCGTCGTCCAAATCTTCTTCGGATAGCTTCCTTTTAAGTTTAATAACTTCCTGTGCACGATCTGGTCCATCACATTTTCCACTTCCGTGGTCTTTCGCGTGTTACGACATATAATGTCGCTGCAAATTAAACTTCCTAAAACAGTTCAGCGTTTTGTGACATACTATACATTTTGCAACACCATCTTTTTCTGTAAACCGATACAATTCCTCCCAATGGGGGTTGAACTGCGAAAGCATGGTTGGGGTTACACAATGGCGACTTGACATGATTCTTAACCAGCGAAGTGACTGTTATCTGAGCTGATCGTAGTATTTTAAACGTTACACAGTCGGCCCGAATTCAAAAGGCGCGCTGCGGCCCTATCCAAACGTGCGCGCGCATTTCCCTCCCTCCACTCCTTCCCTACTCCGCGACCTTGCACCTGCTCGCGAGCACGTGCCTGAGCAGACGCGAGTACTCGCGCTCAAAACCGGCCAGTTGTTAAGCCCTGGTGTAGAGGAACCTTATGTTAAACTCACAGATTCCACATCATTACGAAATGTCGTATTCATGATCTATGGAACGAGTATTAATGTAATGTAACGTAACTATACAGTGAAGCGCCGAAGAAACTGGTATAGGCGTGCGTATTCAAATACAGAGATATGTAAACAGGCAGAATACGGCACTGCAGTCGGCAACGTCTGTATAAGACAACAAAGTAGCGATGAAGTGAGGATTTTTCCGCGGGACCATTTCACGAGGGGACCGTGAATATCAGGAATCCGGTAAAACATCAAATCTCCGACATCGCTGGGGCCGGGAAAAGACATCGCAAGAACGGGACCAAAGACGACTGAAGGAAATCGTTGAACGTGACAGAAGCGCAAATCTTCCGCAAATTGCTGTAGATTTCAATTCTGGGCCACCAACAAGTGTCAGCGCGCGAACCATTCAACGAAACATCATCGATATGGGCTTTCGGAGCCGGAGGCCCACTCATGTACCCTTGATGATTGCACGGCACAAAGCTTTACGTCTCGCCTGGGCATGTCAACACCGACATTGGACTGTTGATGATAGGAACATGTTGCCTGGTCAGACGAGTCTCGTTTCGAATTGTATCGGGTAGATGGACGTGTACGGGTATGGAGACAACCTAATGAATCCGTGTATCCTGCATGTCAGCAGTGGACTGTTAAAGTTGGTGGAGGCTCTGTAATGGTGTGGGGTGTGTGCAGTTGGAGAGATACGGCACTAATTCTGACAGGTGAGACGTACATAAGCGTCCTGTCTGATCACCTGCATCTATTCATGTCGATTGTGCATTCCGACAGGCAATTCCAACAGGACAATGCGACACCCCATAAGCCCAGAATTGCTACAGAGTGGCACCAAGAACACTCTTCTCAGTTTAAACACTTCCGCTGGCCACCAAACTCCCCAGACAAGAACACTATTGCGCATACGTGGGATACCCTGCAACGTGCTGTTCATAAGAAGTCTCCACCCCCTCGTATTATTACGGATTTATTGACAGCCCTGAAGGATTCATGGTGTCAATTCCGTCCAGCACTACTTCAGACATTAGTCGACTCCTTGCCACGATGTGCTTGGGCACTTCTGTATGCTCGAGGGAGGGGGGAGAGGCATAGATGTACCCGTTTCTTTGGCTCTTCATTGGATTATAATGACTGAAATCAATGTAATCCAACAGTAAACTTAATCGTTTCAGGTATACTAGTACCTTATGTTTCTTATGAGATCTTTGATGGCAGGATGTTCATATGCCAGTTTGCAGTTTTTGAAATCAATGTTGAATAAGTATGAAGCAATTTCTCTTGTGATGCCCAGATCGAGAAGACCAAGGTCTTTCTTGGCTGCGTAGAAAAGCCTCTTGACACTGAACGTGTCCGTGACGAGCGGTGCCGACCCCCTGATGCTGACGT
Source organism: Schistocerca serialis cubense (assembly GCF_023864345.2). NCBI lineage: Eukaryota > Metazoa > Arthropoda > Insecta > Orthoptera > Acrididae > Schistocerca > Schistocerca serialis. The sequence continues at coordinate 86,919,233 of NC_064643.1, forward strand.
CGGTGTAGTTCGCCGGAGGGCTGTCGAGTGGGACGTGACTCACGACAGTCAGGTGGTGGCCCCTTGCGGCCAACTCGTGCACCAGCCGGCCCAGCGTGTTGAAGTGGCTGCCGCCAGGATAGTGGAACAACGCCAGGATGCGGGCTGCGTCGCCAGCGCCCGCCGCCAAGCACGCCACTAACGCGACAAGCTGTGTATGTACCTGCAACGAGGAGACCTCCGATAAGAAACCTTTTAGTTATTTTGGTGCTCCTTGTGTGCGCTTCGTCGGGCCTACGTCGCTTCTTCATACCATTTGGCTACTCCTGACAACTGCATCCTCATGAACGGTACTTCATGCTTCATTGTATACCGTCATACACTGATCAGCCAAAACGCTATGACTGAACCGTATCATCTTCATCTTTGCCTAGGTGAGGTGTGTCGCCTTCCAGAGCCTTGGCTTTGCTCTGCCGCGATTGGTCCGTTTGCTTTTAAATTTCGGAGGGCGCTGCGTTCCGGGACAGACCTGCTGACGACGAGAGTATCGAGTGCTGCTGCTGGAGTGAGACGGGGATTTTAGTTTCTGGTTGTGTGGCAGCGCAATGTTGCGGGAAAGATGGTATAACTTCTTGTGAACGCACGTGATTGCTACGAGCGTGTGTACTCGGGACGGCAGCAGTCTTTCTGGACGGGCTGTGTGATAAGGAACCTCGGCGTGGCAACTGTTGACGCGGCGTGTCCGCGTTGCTATGGCGGAACTGGGGTGATTGACATAACTCGAGCTGGTGCTGGTTGCAAGTTGTCGCTGAATGCTTATCTGCCTTCTAGACTAACGGTGAGAATTTCTTGACTTGATGTGTCTCCCTCAATTTCTGCCCGTGTCGTCAGTGTGTTTTGCTGTAAAGTCATGTGCCATGGTGTTTCGCAATTTTAGTAGGCTCAGGCGTGCCCGAAATCCCGATTCAATGATCTGCTGTTATATTGTCACGTGTAACTATCACTAGAAAAGAGTGTTAACTCTCTGCGCCTTAATAACTGAACCTAAAATATTGTCAGTGGTTGAAATTTCATTCTGACCCAAGAGCAATAACGATCTTGTATTTTACAATTTGTTGAGTTGGTTGGTTGTTTTGGGGAAGGAGACCAGACAGCGAGGTCATAGGTCTCATCGGATTAGGGAAGGACGGGGAAGGGAGTCGGCCGTGCCCTTTGAAAGGAACCATCCCGGCATTTGCCTGGAGCGATTTAGGGAAATCACGGAAAACCTAAATCAGGATGGCCGGACGCGGGATTGAACTGTCGTCCTCCCGAATGCGAGTCCAGTGTCTAACCACTGTGCCACCTCGCTCGGTACAATTTGTTGAGTGGTATTATTATTATTTAGTACTGGCCGTCACATTTACTAAGTCAAAGATTTACAAAGGTCAATGGGCGTCATTAACAGTTCCTGCCTAGATAGGCATTATATTTTGAACCATGTGTTCCAATGTTTAGTAATTTTTATTTTATGTGTTATAGAGAGTAGCTGTCATGCCCCATGTGGACGATTCGCCACGTTGGTGAAGTTTCTAGTTGTTCTGCTGGTCTGTGCCATATTGCTAAAGCAGGCAGTGCTAGCACAGCTGATTTTAAATTTTCCCTAGTGGTGAGGAGCACGGGCTGGTTTTAAGTACTAACTCAATAACTTTTACCATTCTCGAATATTTATTACTACCGATGTTCAGGCCCTTTAGGCCGAGTGGCGACGTCACTACCCCTTTTTGGTTATTAATTTTATCTTGTTAGCTTGTTTCATTTAAAAAGAAACTGTGGTATATGAATATGTCTTTTGGTCTTCACTGCTCCTTTGCACGAAGTAAATTAACTGTTGGTTTTGAATTCTTGTAGCATTATCAAAACAGCATTTGTGGTTATACTTGATTGGCCTTTCTGGGCGAATGATTAAAGTCATTCCATTCAGTAACTTATTGTATTGGTCAATAATTAATCAAAGGTGTTAGGTCCTTCAGACTGTGATTATCTCCTTATGTTGAATCTTGTCATTCTGACATTACAGTTACAGTTGTGAATGTTCAGCGGCCCTTCAGGCCTGGAGTTTAAAAAATTTTATTGTATTTTGTGATATATATACTGGTGCAAATATATATATATATATATATATGTATATATATATATATATATATATATATATATAACACAATTTAATTTTATTAATAAAATTTTATTAATAAAATTAAATTGTGTTTGAAACTGTAACCTCATTTGGGTCTACGCTTTGAGCTCTGCTTACCCTACGGTTTGGTTAAGTTTTCCCATACCACGACATATCAATGACCACTGCCCATAGCGACGTTGAATACCGTATGGTGGGGCTGACGGCAAGTGACACAGTAGCAGAGGCATGCAAGTGGAGCAGACACGGACGAGGGATCACCCTAGCGAAGACATGGGCAGATAATTAATACGCAGAGCCTATGAACGAGCATCTCGAAAACGGCGAATCAGGTCGACTGTTCACTTACTACCGTCTTGAGCATCTATGGAAAGAGGTAGAAGGTCAGTGATATTACCACTAGGCACTAAGTGGTTAGACGTCCACAGCTCTTCACACAACATGTGGCTCTGAGGCTTGTCTGCTCTGTAAAGTGTTACAGATGGTGATCTGTGACATCTATGCCGAAAGAGCACAATGCTGGTGCACGCACAAGTGTTTTGGAGCTAGCCATTCATCGCACATTGTTGAAGATGGAGCTCTGCAGCAGGCCACCCCATCGTGGTCACATGTTGACTCAACGACGTTGTCAATTACGATTGATTGGGCAAGATACCATCGGGATTCGATTTTCGATCAATGGAAACCTGTTTCTCTTCAGGTGAACCACACTTTTGCTATACTAGGTCGCTTCCTGTCTCCACAGATGCTGTCATCGAGGTGAACGGCGGCGCGGAACGGACAGTGCGCCACGGACTCAGGCTGGTGGGAGCAGCATTATGCTATAGGAGGCATTCTCCTGCACATGTAAAACTATGATGGTAACTGAAGACACGCTCACAGCTGCGAACCATATGTGCCCCTTCATTTTTGATGTCTTGGCTGAAGGCTATCTTGTCTGTCAGCTGTACAACTGTCCATGTCTAGAAGACAGAACCGTGCTACAGTGGTTTCAGGAGCATTATAGTGAACTCACGTTGGTGTTTCGGAGACCAAATTCTCATATGTAAAACTTTTGGAACCTATGTGGATCGAGATCGGGCACCATCATCACGTACACAAATCGGCAGCTCGCTATTTACGCCAATTACATGACTTGTGCATAGACATCTAACGCCTCACACCTGCCAACAAACTGTCTGATCCGTGATCTGAAGAGTCAGTGACGCACTTCGTTCCAAAGATGGACAAACAAGCTATTAAGCAGGTGGTCATAATGTTTTGACTTATCAGTGTGTGTCAGTTTGTTTCTGCCGTTGTCATCAAATGTTTTAAACTGTCACAAGGAACAAGAATTGTTTCTAAAACTTTGATCATCCCGTTTCACACAGATTGCAAAAGTCAAAATATTTAAATGAAGTACAAAATCTTCCGTGTAACTTGAGTCACATTTACCCTAATAAGTAGGGTAAACCTTGGTAAGTTCGTCGCGTTGCTTATTTCGTGATACGTTGTTGATTCCTCTTCACGGATTTATCAACCACGCTAGAAATGCAGTCGCTGACCCACATATAGCAGCCCATGTCCCCTGCCTGCAGCGGAATTTCACGCCGCGCTCCCAGCGGCCTTGGCAGCACAGTCAGTTGTTTTCTTCCGTTGTGGGTAGTTGTCTTTCGCTTTCGCGCTGCAGAATCCCACGTGTTTTCAAAGTGCTGATTACTCGTCATATTAACAAGGTAAGATTTTGCACAGTTGTTTATGTGATATAAATAAATTTTTCTGATTAAGGTTTTGGTTTTTGCGTTCGTTAGTTTACACATAATAGCCTTAGCTACGCTAGTAAAAATCTTAGCACTTTAACTGCTATCTTTCGCCACCCTGGACAGTCTTCACAATTACTGGCTAATAAACGTATTTAAAGGCGGATATTTAATTATTTGTAGTAGCATGCCAGTGGTATAGATTGAGCACTTCATTCTAAACCAGATAATACATTAAATTGACATATCACGAATTAACCAGGCTATCACGAACTTAACCAGTTTTTCCTTCCGCATGTTAGACGCCTCCAAAATATCGCAAATATGCAAACCAAAATAATATTACAACAGCGAGGTTGGTAAAAGACGAGAAGTATTCAATTTACAAGGCATCAAAGCAATGTGAAGTGCCATAGTCTACCCTGAAAGTCTTTCTTTGCAGGACTGAAGGTGAATGTGTAGGCCTACCTAAATTAGGGAAACGGTTTGCTATACCTGTGCAAATGGAACAAAGAATATGCAATTACATAATTTTCAAGCAGGAATTAGTGTTCGGATTGACTGTTATTCAGATTCGAAAACTGGCATATAAGCTAGCTACTGCAACTGGTAGAAAACATCCCTTCAATGAAGAAGAACAAGCTGTAGTGGACTGCTGGTGGAAGGATTTTAAAACACGTTATGGGCTTACCTTAAGAGTGCCTGAAAATATAGCTGCTTACAGGTCTTCAGTAGGAAATATGACAATAATTACTGACTTTTCTGAAAAATTAGAAGCATTAGTCACAGATCTAGGAGTTCAAGATCGTCCAGATCTAGTAGCGATGAGACAGGGCTGTCATATGTGATGAAGCCTCCAAGATCGTTACAGCAATTGGCAAAAAGTATGTATATAGCAGAACATTTGCTGATCGAGGTAAAATTCACACATTGCTTGCCTGTGTCAATGCTAGTGGTCGCTGGAAATCACCTATGGTGATACTTAAGGGTGTTCGAATGTCAGAAGGTCTCCTGGAAGACGTAATTCCTGCCACCATTGTGAAACAATCACCAAAAGGGTGGATAAATTGAGAACTTTTTCTGGAATGGTTCAATCATTTCATACAATGTATACCTCCTGCAAGACCTATAATTTTAGTAATGGATTCCCGTGGATCCCATATTTCAGAGGAGGTCATTGATCGGGCCAAGAAGAACCAGACCTTTCTTCTGACATTTCCACCCACACTACTCACATTCTGCAACCATTGGCTGTAGTGGTATATAGGCAACTTAAAAGCTCATGGGGAAAATCTTCAAACAGCTACATGGTCAAGAATCCAGGTCTCAGACCCAGCAGATCCGATTTCCACAAACTGTTGAAACCTGCTTATTACAGTGCTTTCAGTCCTGAGACCATCATATCGGCTTTTAGGAAGATTGGGATATAACCATATAATCCTGCTGCTGTGACTGATGAGGCAATATGAACATCAAATCTGACAGACAAACCTGCAGAAGACAATCTGGAACCAGCATTAGATGATTCAGAAAGTCATTCAGAGGTGAATGAACCTCTTGCTCTGCCTGTCTTAACACGTGATGGGAACAAATGCAAGCGGAGGAGAAAGACAGATAGCAAGGCAAAATGTCAGACGCCAATTCAAGAATGAGCTCCCAAATGAACCAGACGTAGGCCTATGCATTTTCTAAGATATTATCTCACGTGCTTCATTAACAGAGTTGGTAGTTGTTCCTTTGAGTTATTGTTTATTTACTTTAATGAACTTTACTGATTTATAGGTAGGCCACGAAAGGAAGATACATTAAATCCACAACCCAGCACCTCTGGAGTGACAAAGAAGAGCACGAAGGATGACAATAAATGTGGATCCTGTGGCCACAGTTATTTAGAAGACGTAAGGAAAAAATCAGGTGCTCTACGGATTTTTGTTTAACGTGGTACCATTCGAAGCGTCAACATACTTTTGAAGAGAGTGAGGACTTTTTATGTGCAACAATTGTCAAAACCTTTCTGATGAAGACTAAAATGAGGCTTTCAGTTAATCAGTAAATTCATTCAGTGTTTTTGCTCATTAATTTGTCAGTATTTTATCATTATTATCATAAATAAGCCTCTTTGTCGGAAAATGTAAAAATAAAATCTTGTATAGAAATACAATGCTTTCATTATTTAATTAATGCATTATCATGAAATTACCCAAGTAATGTCACGAACTTACCAAGGGTATCACGAAATAACCTACAAAACTCTTAGTTGATGGTATCATAAGGGAGAGAATGTAGAACCAACCAATCATAACATTGAATATATTGAATAATGCATTTAAGGACAGGCTTACATTGTAATTCAGTAGGCTTTCGAAATATTTTTTATGTACTTTAAATTGACTTAATACAGAAATCCTCACGAAATTACCAAGGTTTACCCTTCACATAATCAAAGCGTTTTCAGCATGATAATTTATTTTTAGCCGAATGTGCACACAGGTGGTCTGACACATCAGGGAGAATATTTTCACATTAATACAATCTCTGACAATTTCTTCCCATACCCTACCTTCTCAGTACCTTTAAGGGGATACGGAATCACCTATCCCCGCAATGTTAATATATGCCTACTATAGGGAACATTTTCTCACAAACTACTGGAGACAGAGAGGTAAAAATTTTACTGTATGTGAATTCATATGTTACAACAATACTGAAACAACAGTTTATTGTCAAAGTATTTTCTTACAGAGATATTGTACATTTATTTTTAAGTAAATTTTTTCCATCGCTTTTTACTAGACTATCACCCCTAAGTCTTTTGTAAATCAAGTAATTAAAACATCGTTGTTTCAGTATGTAATAGGGACCTATGTCACTACGTCATAAAAATTTCAGACTTCTAGGTTGACCAGTACCTGAGATAATGTTCCTAGATGAAGTAAAAAGTAAACTTACGGGATACGGAGAAAGAAGATTAAAACATTCCTGATCCGTAGCTAATACCCCCTTCACAGTCTTCATAATCATCTTCAAGTCTTCTTTTGGCACCCCTCTGCACCTGTCTTGCTTTTTTCACTAATGTCTTGATTATATTATCAGCATGCCTTAGTCTGTGCTGATCTAAAAAGAACATAGCACGTACCGTACGGCAACCAACACACATACCCAACTTTTGAAGGACCTGGCATTTAGTTATATTTCCAAGATTGAAGGTTGCCACAGCATCATACACACCAAAATGTAGTGTATTAATTCCGACAAACACTGTTTTTGGGAGACGATGCCATATCACACTATTCAAGCACTCGTTGGGGTTCTGCGTTTTTCCGTGAAGACATTTCATCAGAAGACTTCTGTCAGCCAGATCTCTGAAAATGGGCTTTATTTCTGCCATGATGGCTGATGGTAGACTGTGGTGGTGAATGTATTTCTCTCCTGTTGTTAGTCCCCTATTGTATTTAAGCCAGCTGTTTTCACCTTTGGGGCACAAACCATGTTGTGGATGCTCATCCGTGGATGCGGTGTGGAAATATAAAGCCCATATAGCTCTCCTCATTTCTTCAAGATTGCCTGTATTTTGCCTGATTGCAAGGCCATAGCAGTTCTGAATGTGGTCTATTATGGAATCAGTCAATCTTCCTCTGCCATCCAAGGTTTTCCCATCATCTAGTTTTTTCCCTTTCATAACTGATTTTAACCTTCTCAGCCTGGCACCCATTCTCTTCTGCACATGTCCTATACATTCAAGTTTGCTTATATTTACACTGTTCCCATATGGTTTGCTTTCCAAAACTTCTTTGAATGCTTTAGAGTCACCATCTCCCAGATATTTGACATAGCGAACATTATACCACTGTGAAGAGCGATGAAAAATTTTCTTCACCCCAGCAACCTCCATGCCACCACTACTACCATAATAATTAGCAATACAGTCATCACTGTGTTCATTTTTCAGCCTGCCTGTGCACCTACAGTATTTAGACATTATTGCAACATCAATAACCTTGCCAGTATCAGCACTAGTTGCTGTTACAACACCATTGTTGGAGGTGTGGCCCCTTTTCTGCCACGTGCCATCAAACGCCACTGTGAGGTCACGACTGCCGTCATTTTCTTCCACTGCTTCTTCCACAGCAACCTGCATTGACTTCTGTGCTACATCTTCAACTGCAGATCCTAGTACTTAATTGTAAGCTTCAAACTTTGAAGGTGCACTTGGAAGATTTAGAACACCACATAGCGTATCACCAGCTGCTTTGCCCTTACCAATTGCTCGCAATCCATAAACTAACCTAATATTTACACTATAAAGTTCAGTTTTCTTGTATCCATTATTTACAGTTACTGAAACCGAACTTGCAAACTTACAGCTGTATTTACAAACACTGCATATTAAATTAAACTGGGCAGCCAGGCCAACATGGGATTCTACTTTCAGAGAAACGTTTCCATGACATTTTTTGCAGCACAAACTGTTTTCAAGAGCTTCACACAATATATTCGTATCAATGAGTTCAAAAACTTCATTCCCTCTATCAAGTAAATTATATTTCTCTTCCAAATCTCTTAGTTTTTTATGAGAAGCACTGTTTTCATTTGGTGTAAGTTCGTTCGGCAAATCAGTAATAAGTGGATTCACATTTTCCAACAGTGATGATGATGAACTGCTTTGCTTTGCTAATGAATCATTATTTCTTTTCTTTTGCCAGTTCACACGCTTTTTAAATACTTTTGCTTTAGCTCTAGGCATTTTCACTGCGAAAAATGAAGCACTAAATACGAAATAACTCAACAACAACTACTTTCTTATATCACACTGTTTACAAAACAGTCCCGCCACAAAGTCAAAGAGTAACTTGAGGAAACCAGAGAGAAACATTTTCGGGCAACTAGTGTATAAATAGTCGCTGGAAACAGGGATATTTGAATTCATGTCACTTTAAAGGTACTGCCAAAAAGTTCATGGTCAGCCACGAGAGACGTGTATAACTAAAGCGCAATACCCGATCTCACAAATATATAAAAATAAAATAGTTATAATTGTAGTAGAGCTATGTATGATACGTCATTTTAAAGAGGAAACATGGCAGAATATAATACGCCAATAAAAAAAAATTCGATTTTTTAACCCAAAATCCGATTCTGCATCCCCTTAAGTGACGGTATTAGTAGTCGTTTGGTATTGATTTTAGCAACAGCTCTTGTCGTTAGTATACAGAAAACAGTTCTAGGGCATCGCAGACCAGCCACATATACTGGTGTCAGTTCACTGTTAGCCCCGCTTAGATTATTCTGGTGCACACATGATGCAGTACTGGCTTTGTTTAGTTTTAGAACAGACTTTTTCTTGCTTGGTATCTTACTTTAGTATTGTGTAAGTGTTGTAACTCCATCATGGCATCTTCTTATGACGCAGAAGAGGAGAGAATTAGACAGCTGATTGTAGAAGTGATGGCTGAATATGAAGCTGATAATTACGGACAATTGGAGAGCTCGATTTCAAAGGAATGCAGGACCCAGAATATAGTAATGATTCCGACACTGAGCAAGAAACGTCGAATAATGAAACAGGAGACAGTGATTATGACGCAGATAGTGAAGTGTTTGACATCAAAGATGGAACAGTATGTTAGTCACGACCTCCGCTAGAGAACTCGCCCACAGGTTCTCATATCAGGGTGACACACATACCGGAAGAACAGTGCTAGAACTCCTCTACACCACTACTAACCTTTTAATGACCAAATTATGCACATACTCATTAACTGTACTAATAGATATATACAAAGTGTTCAGGGGAAGTTTTCTGGGGCGAGAGATGCCCAACAAACTAACGAAGATGAAATGAAGGCTTTATTGGATTTATTGTACTACACTTGTGTGTTTTGTGCCTATCAAATACGTCTGCAAGACTGGTGGAGAATAAATGGCACTGCACATAGACATTGCGGTGTCATCATAAGACATCACTCTTGCACTGGCCATCAAAAGCCCGGCAGCGCTAACGTCAGTACCTGCGGACCACGGGGGGTGGCGCTAGTGTGGCAGTATACGCATACGAAGCGCCGCAAGTCTCCCTCTCCGGGAGGACTGTACGACATCAGCGCCCTCTCCAAAGTGTTCGTTACCACAAAAATGCAAACCACTCCTTCTCCATGACAATGCAAGGAGTCACACAAGTATGGGCACCTGAGACGAACTCACAAAACTCTATTGGATTGTTCTTCCTCATTCACCCTAGTACCCAGATGTGCCACTTTCCGACTTCCATCTATTTGGCCCAATGAAGGGTACCCTCTCTGCGAAGCAGTATGTGGATGATGGGGAGGTTAGTGATGCAGAGAATTAGGACTCATACGGATGGGTTCATGACTTTCCTCTCGCTGTATTTGCGAGTAGACCAGGAAACGAAATGAGTAGTAGTGGTAGAGGATACCCTCCGCCACGCACATTAGTGGGGCTTGTGGAGAATGTATGTAGATATAGATGGCAATTATATTCCTCCTGCCGCATTTTGTAACGTTGTCTGACATACCTTCAGCTACACCACTAAATCCTTTCCCTCGTTTCTCTACTTTTTCTCTATAATTAATCGAACTGTAATTTGTGGAAATAATATTCTTCTAGATGCACAAGTTTTAAATTACGGTATTAATTTGAACTGATTAGAGCTGCTTCTGAGTTACACTCCTGCCATTGTACAAACCACCTCTAGGGTCCCTGTAATAGCCACTGTGTGGCGTATTGTAGATCCATACTTGTGGCTCCCAATGCACGTCACATCGAACTGCTGCGGGCACTGTCGGCGTACATCAGTGATGCAATCGCCTCAGACGCGCAGCCTCCGACGCCCCACCCGCCTTTCCTACAGGTCTTTGGCCTGGACACTGCAGGCAAACTATACTGACAATTCTGCGCTCCACTGCCACCCATTTCATCTGCTTAAATAACAATTGTATTTAGGTTTGAATTTATGACCCAGCATGATTGTTTTTTAATCAATTAATAATCATGATTGCATAAAGTTTGTCCCCTGTCCAGTTACCGGAATCCGACGTGACTAAGAGATGCAGCCTGACTGGCCAAGGGTGTCGACGGTGAGTCGCCAAAACCACAGAACGACAACAGCTATGGGTGGATATGACAGAATGGAAAGTCTGAAGAGTGAACCAAATCGAAAGCCTAGACGTGGCAAGATCAGGAATGGAACAACGATGGGTACTACAAGAGCAACGATGATACAAGAGCGCAGTAGGAACATGACTGACTCCTGAGCACTGAACTGCACTGCACTAATGAGCAGAGTGGCATAGAGACTGGAGAGGGTGAAGGGTAAGCAGCATGGCTGCTGTTTCTCCTTTACCCTCTTTGGTGGTTCGGTGGCCTCACATTCGAATGCTACTTCCTCAGGTTTGCAAAGTAGTCTATGGCGGCAGGATTCCTCCTTCCAGAGCGCCACTCTTCCTTCACCCACTTCTCCGTGACACGGTAGACATGCTTCCAGTCATGGGGGGGGGGAGGGTGAAGATAGGGTGGGCGTTGAGAATCCACAGCTCTTTCTGGGACACCACCTCGTGCAACAGGCCACAGGTGTGGCTGAGGTCGTACAGGTGGTGGAGAAGGCGAGCGTTAGGTGTATCTGCAGATGTCAAGTGATATGGATTATCCTAGTGTGGGTCTCACATCCCTCAGAGAAGCAGCAGTCTTCTTCAGAAAGGGCTGCATGCTCCTCTCATCTGAGAGTGGCAGGCACAGGGCAGCTCCTCCTCCTCCTCTGACTCTTCCTCGTCAGGTGAGGGAGTGGATGGCATCACTTCCTTGCCTTGTGTGTCTGCCTCCACAGCAGGAGGCAGAGTGACTCCTGAGCCTTTTTTCTCTTTATTGTAATTTCATTCCCCTGCCCTACACGTGCAGTTTAGGGCTGGCAGTGGCACAGTCCACTGCTCTTCAGCCCAACAGCTTTATAAAATACAGAAAGGTGGATTCTTACATTAAAAAGGGGATAAAAAGAGGGTACATATAAAAACCGGAAATGGAGATGTGGGGAGTTAAAATACACACTAATATGGGGACATGAACTGTTGGACAGTTTGAACTCGACATAAAGTAAAGAACACAGTGGACATTTTGAAATGCACTTAAAAAACACTTGAGGCAAAAAAATGTTAAAGGCAGCCACAGTGTAAAAATCATATGAACCATCATGCACTATATGCAGGTAGAGCACACATTTAAAGCCACATCACTCAACGACACTGTATAATGGCACCAAACACAACACTAACACAGCACACTTGATAATTAATAACAACCTTGGATGATCTTCTGGGGAGGGGGGACAAGGGAGAAGAGAAAATAAGGCGCAAAGGAAGGAAGAGAACGGGGGATGAGGTGGGGGGTGCGCTGAAGGAGAGCTGGGAATGGAAGGGACAGGAGAGGAAAAGAATCAAGGAGGGGGCGCAGGGACTAAGGGAGGAAAGGAGGAAAATCTGCTCTGGGAGAAGGAGAAGAGAGGAAAAAGGCGGCCGTGGGGAGGGGAGGGAACATGGCCAGGCTACAGTTGGAAGGAAGGGTAGACGTCACAGCAAAATTCAACATCCGGGAGGGGCAGGTGCTGGAAATTGCCCTGATGAATGAGATGGAGGATGTGGAGGTGGACAGAGGGAGGGATACAGCGATAGAGATATGGCAATGGGTGGGGTGTGGAGAGGAAGGAGGAAACCATGGGGTGGGGTGATCAAGGCTGCAGACAGTGTAAAGGATGCAGAGATGTTGGAGGAGAAGTAGGTGGGTGAAGGAGATGAGGTCGTACATGGGGGGGAAAGGTGGATATGGAAGGCAAGGCCGAGTGTGTGGTGTTCGAGCCTTGTAAAAGTGGGGGCAGAGATCCAGGCAATGCTGGCATAATAGAGGATAGAATGGATTATGGATTTGTAGGTGTGGAGGATGGTGGAAGGATGCAATCCCCATGTCTGGTCAGACAGGAGTTTCAGGAGGTGGAGGCAGGAATGGGCTTTCTGCAGGGTAGTCAGGAGATGAGAGGTCCAGGTGAGGTGACAATCGAGGGTGAGGCCAAGGTATCCCAGGGTGAGGGTGAGCTGGATGGGATGGCCACAAAGGATGAGGTACAAATTGTATAGACGGAAGAAGCGGGTGGTGAAGCCTATGATGAGTGACTTGGTTTTGGAGGGGTTCATACGAAGGAACGACTGGTTACACCAACTGGTGAAGTGGTTAAGGTGGGTTTGGAGGGTGCATCGGAAACGTTAAAGGGTAGGACGCAGAGCCAGGAAAGTGGTGTCATCAGCATATTGGAGGAACTCCTGAGCCTTTGCGCTGCCAGCTTTATAGGGCCCCCTCGAGCGCCGATTGGACACAGCGCTGTGGAGGCGACAGCTGCGCTCGCAGGTTACAGGGGCGCCCCCTATCGGCTGTCGTCTACGTCCTTGCCTTCTAGAGGACTGTCCAAATTGTTGGGCCAGTGTACCAGACCCTATCTTGGGTATCAGTTTTTCCAAGAGAGTGTCTGACAAAGTTGTCATCAATACTAGTGAAGGAGGAAAGGTTGTTCAGGCCGCCAACTGTTTGGAGGAATCACAGGAGTATTTTATTATTGACTAGCTGAGGAACCGGGCGAGGCCAGGTATTTATTAATTTCAGTCGTGTATTAGTTCATTCATCTTCTCTCCTCTCTCTCTACTTCACCCTCTCATATCTCTGTCTCCTCTTCCTCCTCCTGCTACTCCTCCCTCCTATATGCGCCTATCTCCAACTTCTCGCTCGTCCTCACTTCTCTCTCCATGTTCACTCACACTGTAGGAAGCTGGTGGTTCTTACCCTGGCGGTAAATAATATGTGTACCAAATTCACTGAAATCGTTCCAGGGTATTTTACCTACTGCTTTGCTCTCATACGTACATGCAAGTAAAATGTATTTCACATATATTTAACACATTTCATACGTATTTGTACACATATTTCACCTTCATGTTTGACAAATTTCGCCCCTCAGTTTCATTTTCATGCAGTTTAATGTTTATGACGTCGTATTTCTGAACCATGTGCTGTATAATCACATTGTTTTGCAGGTATATGCAGTGGTATATGTGCCTACTGTCTGCGAATTGTGTTGTGAGCGGTGTTAGTGGTAAAAAGTAATGAATTAAAACGTTTCCTTGCCCATCTCAGTGTTCGTGGCGTAATATCTACTGAATTATTTAACATACAATGATATATTTTTGCAGGTGCATTCAGCGGTAAATGTGGGTACTGCCTGCGAAAAGTGTTGTGAATAGAGTTCGTACAAAAGAAGTAAACAATTAAAACGTCATGCACGATGTCGCGGCTTTTCACTCATCTCAGTATTTGACATTATATCTCATAAACTATGTGTCCCAGAATTACGTAATTTTTCTGGTACATTCAATGACATATGTAAATACGGTTTTCAAAATGTGTCACTATCTACACCTACACCTACATAGATACTCCGAAATCCATTATACGGTGCGTGGCGGAGGGTACCTCGTACTACAACTAGCATCTTCTCTGCCTGTTCCACTCCCAAACAGAACGAGGGGAAAATGACTGCCTATATGCCACTGTACGAGCCCTATCTTATCTTTGTGGTCTTTCCGCGAAATATAAGATGGCAGCAGTAAAATTGTACTGCAGTCAGCCTCAAATTCTGGTTCTCTAAATTTCCTCAGTAGCGATTCACGAAAAGAACGCCTCCTTTCCTCTAGAGACTCCCACTCAGGTTCCTGAAGCATTTCCGCAACACTCGCGTGATGATCAAACCTACCAGTAACAAATCTAGCAGCCCGCCTCTGAATTGCTTCCCGACCTGATAGGGATCCCAAACGCTCGATCAGTACTCATGAATAGGTCGTATTAGTGTTTTATAAGCGGTCTTTACAGATGAACCACATCTTCCCAAAATTCTACCAATGAACCGAAGACGACTATCCGCCTTCCCCACGATTGCAATTACATGCTTGTCCCACTTCATATCACTCTGCAATGTTGCGCGCAAATATTTAATCGACGTGACTGTGTCAAGCGCTACACTACTAATGGAGTATTCAAACATTACAGGATTCTTTTTCCTATTCATCTGCATTAATTTACATTTATCTATATTTAGAGTTAGCTGCCATTCTTTACACCAATCACAAATCCTGTCCAAGTCATCTTGTATCCTCCTACAGTCACTCAACGACGACACCTTCCCTTACATCACAGCATCATCAGGAAACAGCCGCACATTGCTATCCACCCTATCCAAAACATCTTTTATGTAGATAGAAAACAACAGCGGACCTACCACACTTCCCTGGGGCACTCCAGATGATACCCTCTCCTCCGATGAACACTCACCATCGAGGACAACGTACTGGGTTCTATAACTTAAGAAGTTAGTACTAACGAAGTAATAGAGTAAAACACCGTACTTCGTGTGCCAGTTTTATTGCGTGAACAGCGGAAATGTAGTAACAGGCTTCTTCCCTTTCGTCACTTTGTGGTAAACGTCAGTGAGAAAAAGTTTCGTAAAAATTTGGAATTATGTGTGAAGTTTGTTGCCTTTAAGTGCTCTCATTCTCAAATACTGGACAACTAAACTATGGGTATTCTCACATGGTGGGCCACTCTTCTTTCGTACCACCATCACCATCCGCTTCATAGGAGGGCGGTTCTTACCCGCATAGTGATTCTTTCCAGACAGTAAATGGCGTGTGTACCAAATTTGGTTGAAATCGGTCGTGATTTAGCAGGAGATGTAGAACATACCTGCATACATTTATACATGCATACTTACATCCATTTCTGTAATTTGTACGAAATCATGGGACACAAAATTTTTTTTTTCCACGCTCGCTCACTGTTGCGCTTTCGCGGTAACGTTTACATGGCTTTTGTGCCAGACCAGCCCAAGTTTCGTGCCAGAGATATTGGCAAGGCATGCTTTAAAAGTGCTGCCTGCGGCAGCCAATGGGAAGTGTTTTATAGAAGTCACGTGTGATTCCGGAGGTTGCCAGCAGAGCGTGGATTTCGGACCTGGCTCGCTCTCTGTGCCGGTCTGACAGCACGTACTTTCGTCGCTCTATTATTCCACTTTTCGGACTCAGATCCGCTTCAAGTGAGCCACAACAGCCTATCCAGACAGTTAGTGGCATGTTCATCTTCCACAGGCGCACCCCATGTATCCGGTTCAGAGAAATACAGGACCACCTTGTCTGCTAAACCCTGTTCTTCTTCTTTGAAAGGTCTCCAGATTCGCACATTTTCCAACATCATGAACCAGTTTCTATGCTTACCCTTCCCCCTTACGTTGCACTGTTTTTCCGACTCTTCCTGTCCCACTATCGAAATCCAGTCCCCCATTGCAATTAAATTTTCGTCTCCTCGAAATTAATTCCTTCATTTCTTCATACCTTACCTTCCTTAAATTCATCTTCTGCGGAGATAGTTGGCATATAGACTTATACTGCTGTGGTGGTTGTTAGCTATGCAGTTCACAGTAGCTAACGCGCTTTCCTGTTTTCTCATTCCATAATCCTCGCAATACCAAGAGGAGAGGGGCGTGGCACCTTGCACCCATCTTCGAAAGTACTATTCTCTAGTTATGTACATAACTTTTGAAAATTTGGAAAAAACTGTTATTGTTTTTAATGATTTCTTCTACCACATTCCGTAATTGTTTTAAGTAATTCAGTGAACCTTAAATCCAAAAATTTATGGCTTAGTACTGCATGTGACCTTTTGCAACAAATGTCATATGCATATTATCATGTTCTGGACCCTTCTTACGTATCAGTGTACTCTTAAAAAGCATGTTGTGAATTGAACACGACCGAAATCTCAACTTTTCTAAATTTTTTCGCAGTGGTCATAAAGCAACGTCCTTTGGTTATAGAAAATACGTTATTATTACCAAGATTGTTCCAAAATATTGGCCATTTATAAAGTGTATTTTTATTAAATTTAATGACAATTAAAGAAATTTGATTTTATTTAAATGTTGATGTAAACATAAGATGCCTCCCAACCCCCTGGTAGTACACGTTATGGAAAATACATTGGTACTGAGAAGGTTCATAGATCTACTCCTGCATAATACCTTTTTGATTTTGTGTTGAAAACCATGGTTGACATAATCGGAAGATCTGTTCGTCCTGCAATTCACTGATTCCCACTACAACTGGCTGCAACATAACCAGTTTCCCTTTTCAAGTTGTCTAGCCACCCTACCCAGTCATGGGACTCACATTTCACGCTCCGACTAATAGAATACCAACCTCCTTTTTCCCGAAGCAGAAAAGGAGAAATATCTTTAAGACGTCATTTGCAAGCGCTGCTACCCCACTTTCCACTGAAAACTTTTTTCTGTATTAACCAGAGAACCATTGTTGTGTGCGCTTTCATGTAAGTAAAACAGAAAATCTTATTACATCGAGAGAATGTACTTCTTGTCCGTATCCCTCTTGTGTGCAATTCCCCTACAGATTATTTAGAGACGAATTGTTTAAGTGAGTACATTTAACGAAGCAGCTACAGCACAAATATATGAACAGCTGTCGATTGCTTCGTTGCTACAGTTTCAAAGCAGAGACTGAAAGAATATATGGAGCAATATTCGCATAAAAGGCCACACGAATGTATGTAGTTTCATTACTGCGGCGAGGAGTTTTAAAACAAACTTAGCAGACATTTGTTGCTGTCAGAAGTCACAGGTCGTTGATTCAATGGCACAACGTCTCATTTGCAATGAACAGCACCCAGTCTGGAATTGGACGAGGAACACACTAGCATTTGCCAAGAGAACCTATCTCAAACGCAGTCTCTGATGGAAGAGAGAAGGCTACCCAGATTTGAGATCATTCCCAGACACAAAAAAATAATAGTTATTCCTAATTATTGGGACATTTCGAGACCTATGTTTGTAAGAACAACAAATCGTTGCCAGAAAACTAGATAGATCACCTGTTCCAACAGCTTTGTATAACACAGGAAAATTTAGGAGACAAGTAAAGCACGTGAAAATTTCTAGCGCTGGATCTAAATTAAACCTAATTCGAAGAAGAACATAGGTACAACACAGGGAAACGATGGATTAATTGGTATTACACCCCTTTAACCAGAACGGCGACATCCAGAATGGCAATATTGAGGCCTGAGATACTTAGAAGCAGATTATTTTTTCATCTGAAAGCTGGTGGAGCAGAAGAAAAATTTTGAAAAGAAATAACATTAAATATATCAATATTTTATTTCATTTCCTGCTGGTATTTAATTTTTTGTATACCACATATGTGAGGGTGTGGAACTAATTTACTTTATCCAATTACCGCTTTTGTTTGATTGGAGGCCGAGAAGCAGCAGCACATGTTATGGATATTCATTTGACAGGAATGCCGACGGATCAAAGAAAATATTCGCAGAAGAAAGCTACACAGCATAAACTTTAGTTAATGTAGACACAACTGGCGGGCATGTGGTGGGGCTATAGGAAAGGATGGTGGAGCCACACGTAGATTGCTAGTCCACGTCTGTGCTGTAGTGCTCGACTTCGATGTCCAGCGTTAGTTCTCACCACCAATGTTCGGCCGGCAATGGAAGCAGAGGCGGTGGCGTAAAGATCCTGAATAGGAAACTTTTCATGCTTGTTGATTTTCGCTGCATGGGCACCAGGTCGTGGTCTAAGCCCTGAGTCTGCGTACAAGATTCCGTTTCCCAGAGTTGCAACGGTCATCACAAGCTACACTATGTGATCAAAAGTACCCGGACACCTGGCTGAAAACGACGTACCAGTTCGTGACGCCCTCCATTGGTAGTATTGGAATATGGTGTTGGCCCACCCTTAGCCCTGATAACAGCATCCACTCTAGCAGGTATACCTCCAATCAGGTGCTGGAAGGAATAGGGAATGGCAGCCCATTCTTCACAGAGTGCTGCACTGAGCAGAGGTATCGATGTCGGTTGGTGAGGTCTGGCACGAAGTCAGTGTTCCAAAATACGGTCACCTGTATCATTAAAACATACATGACGTGATCAAGACTGAACTTTAGTCAAAATATAACAATTTATTGATCACTGCTTTCGAAAAATGTTTACCAAAATTGTACAAAATTTGTCTAGTCAGGCAATTGGAAATTACAAAAGGTTTAGAAATATTAGAACCAAAATTATGAAACTTGGTATGAAAATTAAATTTAATAAAACTTGCCTCATGGAACATATCATACCAAAATATGCTAGAACCAATATCCAATCCAAATCTAGTAATGTAACATATGTACAACAAAAGAGTAGTATTTTATGGATTAAATCTGAAATTAGAGAAGCTTTTAAGATAAAAGATCTTTTAAATGTCGAAATGTATAGTCTACATTTATTGCTAAGTAATGAACTCTCACCCTTGACTTTTTCTATTTTACTAAGCAGCATTGATGAGAAAATAGACTTTTTACGTAAAGCGATTACCCAAAGACATAACAGAAAAATTGATTTACTCGTAGCTAAACAACAAAATAAGCTTTTAGAAAAGGTCAACAATATACATCAATTTTATCCAAGGACAATGAATCTTACAGATATTCAGTTCACAAAGTCCGAAATGTCGCTACTTGACAAAGGCTTAAAATATAACTTAACTCCCCCACTAAATAATACGAATGTTAAACACATAATTGCTGATGTTATAGCAACAAGCAAAATATCGAAAATAAATAAACCCGAAGCATGCAAGATAGCCCTAAAAACGAAGGATTTAATTTTAAAAGAGAAAAATAAACTGCATAAAAAAACTGAGCATAAAACACTTAAAAATATCTATAATAAACTACTAGCAGAGAAAGCAATTGTGGTAAAGGCCGATAAAGGAAATACCCTTGTTATTATTAAAGAAGACGATTATATATTTAAAACACTCTCATATTTTAATGAAAATGGGATCGTTGAAGTAACTAAAGACCCCACTCCAAAGTTCCAGTTAAAGATCAAGAAATTGATCGATGAAAATAATCACCTCTTGACCCCTGAAGAAAAGAATATGATGAAAAATATGAATCCCCAAATACCTAAATTAAGATCACAGATTAAACTGTATAAAAAAGAGAAATCTATACGACCTATTGTCAACTACAAAAGTAGTCCTTCATATAAACTAAATATGAAACTTAATAACATTTTGAAAGCATTCTATACATATGACAGCAATTTCAGTATCAAAAACACTTATGAACTAGCACAACAAATCCACAATATAGACATTCCAACTAGTGCAAGTTTCGCCTCATTAGATATTAAAAATTTATATACAAATATACCCATTAATGAGACGATTAATATAATTAGGGATAACTTAATACAATACAAAAATATGACTAAAGAAGAAATAATCGAAATTATAGAACTGCTTGAATGCACTTTAGATTACAATTATTTCTCTTTTAATACTAAAATCTATTGTCAGAAAGATGGCTTAGCAATGGGAAATTCTTTAGCTGGGACAGTTGCAGACATTTTCGTGAACCACATTGAGATGCAATTCCTGAAAAATAACCCTGATATCACAAATAAAATCATATATTACAAGCGATATGTAGACGATGCATTATTGCTTTATAATGGTTCAAAAGATGAAATTGAGAAACTTGCTATAAAATTAAACTCTATGCATCCAAAGTTACAGTTTACAGTTGAGCATGAAAATCGAAAATCTATTAACTACCTAGATCTCACTATAACTAATAACAATGGGAAACATTTATTCACCATATACAGGAAGCCTACAACCACTGATGTTATTATTAATGCCACATCATGCCATCCTGACAAGTATAAAAAAGCATTTTTTAAGTCTATGATACACTGAATACTAAAATTACCACTAGAAGCTAATGAGATCAAAAAGGAAATGACCATCTTAAAACAAATTGCAAAAACCAACTCTTTTGACACACGACAGGTAGATATCATTTTTAATAAAGTACAACAATCACAAAGTACTCCACTAATAGGTAATCCAAAATATATGAAGATGACATATATGGGAAACATATCAGATAGAATTACTAATTTATTCAAAAATTCTGGAATAACAATAGCATTTACAACTAACAATACTTTACAATAAAAATTAAGACATACTGTAAGTAAAGATAATGGAAAATCTACCAGATCAGGAGTGTACAAGATCCAATGTAGAGACTGTGAGAAAATATATATCGGCCAAACAGGTCGAAATTTTGCAGTAAGGTACAAAGAACATACGTCGGATACCTCACGAACAAAGTCCGTATTTGGTCATCATACAGCATTCAATAATCATGCTGAGGGGACAGTACAACAGAATTTACAAGTTCTTCATTATGCAAATAAAGGCTTACTTATGAATATCCTGGAAGAAATCGAGATATATGCTCATTTGAAAACCAAATCATCAATGCTGCTCAATGAACAATTAGATTTTCGCGAAAAATATTATTACGACCTTTTTGACGACACCTTATAATAAAAGCATCTACTCTTTTGTTTTTTAAAAATATAAGACTAGTTATACCCATGGCAAAAGAAACATATGTAAATATGCTGCACAATATAAAAAAAAATATGAAATTGACATTGATTATTATAAAAACTATTAGATCGATGATTTTAAAAAAATTTAATTAGTAGTTCAGATATACATAATGTGGAACTTAATCTTGGCTGCTACCCTACTGCTATAAAGAATATTGCTTTAAAAACTACAGCTAAAATAAGACGATTCTGCAGCATCCAACAAAGATGCAATTGTGATGTAGGCGACTCGGTATAATCGATATATACCACAACGCCAAGGACTTTCACATCTTTGATGTAACTGGCACTGTAGTAGTATTAAGGTTGCCCATAGAGGGCACAACTGTTACACATCGTAGTTCCCTGTTTTTATCCAAAATATAAATAAGCTGTAGACATACTAACTATCTGTTAATCAGATATTTAAATGAATCAATTTTATGTTATTAGTGTATTTCCTACTTTTATACTTTGACGATGGCGTCATATTATGAATGCTGATTGGCAGTTGTGAAGTAGTGTGACAGGAAGTAGGCAGAGCCTCTGCATATTTAAGCTCGTGCTCAGCACTCATAACCATCAGTTGACTGCGTAGCAGCGAGGAGAGCTCCACCTACCATCCTAAAGGAGCCAGGGTATAATTAATTTTATTTTATCTTGTTAAAGTTTGACATCGTTAGACACTTTCATTTTATTTAAAGATTGGTATCTAGTATTTCTTAAAATTTATCCACAGGTCTGATGATGGTTTTGTAAAAAGAACCGAAACCGGTCACCTGTATCATTAAAACATACCTGACGTGATCAAGACTGAACTTTAGTCAAAATATAACAATTTATTGATCACTGCTTTCCAAAAATGTTTACCAAAATAGTATTCCAAAACATCCCAAAGGCGTTCTATAGTATTCAGGTCAGGGCTCTGTGCAGGCCACTCCATTACAGGGGTGTTATTGTCATGTAACCACTCCGTCAAAGAGATGAACAGGTGCTCGATCGTGTTGAAAGATGCAATCGCCATCCCCGAATTCCTCTTCAACAGTGGGAAGCAAGAAGGTGCTTAAAAATCAATGTAGGCCTGGGCGGTGATAGTTCCACGCAAAACAACAAGGGCCCCTCCATGAAAAACGCGATCACGCCACAACACCACCGCCTCCGAATTTTACTGTTGGCACTACATACGCTGGCGGATGACATTCACCGGGCATTCGCCGTACCTACACCCTACCATCGGATCGCCACATTATGTACTGTGATTCGTCACTCCACACAACGTTTTTACACTGTTCAATCGTCCAATGTTTACGCTCCTTACACCAAGCGAGGCGACGTTTGGCATTTACTGGTGTGATGTGTGGCTTATGAGCAGCCGCTCGACCATGAAATCCAATTTTTCTCACCTCCGCCGAACTTTTTAGAATCCACTGCAGGTACTACGAAATGGTTCAAATGGCTCTGAGCACTAACGGACCAACATCTGAGGTCATCAGTCCCCTAGAACTTAGAACTACTTAAACCTAACTAACCTAATGACATCACACACATCCATGCCCGAGGCAGGATTCGAAATTGCGACCATAGCGGCCGCGCGGTTCCAGACTGAAGCGCCTAGAACCGCTCGGCCAAATGGCCGGCCTGTAAGATGTACAATAGGGCACTGCACCAAGGCACAGATTGTCGCCCTCACATGCCACCACCTTCAATGGATGGTGATGCTAGCCCACAGTTATGGTACATTGTACACTAACCACCCCTATTCACAGCTGTTATTGAAGAGGTGTCTCAGCACATGTTTGCCAGGCCTTGATTCAAACCATCACTGATGACAATGGCAGGCAGCACCCAGTGGCATTGGATGCAACTGTCATGTCCATTATGGTACACTGTACACTAACCACCCCCATTCGCAGCTGTTATTGAAGAAGTGTCTCAGCACATGTTTGGCAGAGCATAAACCGCTCGGCCACAACGGCCGCCGCAGTGGATTCTGATGCAGTTTGGAATTCTGGTGTGATGGTCTGGATAGATATCTGCCTATTACACATTACGACCCTCTTCAACTGCCAGCGGTCTCTGTCAGTCAACAGATGAAGTCGGCCTGTATGCTTTTGTGCTGTACGTGTCCCTTCACTACCACATCGGAAACAGTGGACCTAGAGATGTTTGAGGGTGTGGAAATCTCGCGTACGGACGTATGACACATGTGATACCCAATCACCTGACCAGATTCGAAGTCTGTGAGTTCCACGTGTGAGCGTGTGGGTGCTATTCTGTCATTCTACACATCGTATTAATGTGAGATGTACCCTGTACCCTGTGGCTCCTGCAAGATGCAATTTCCACCCCCACACTACTACGTAAGTCAGACTGACGCTCCTAACGCTCTAAAGAGAAATGCCTGAAAAGCTTTCAGCGATAAATATCTTCTGGAGTCGTCCGCTGTAAGGTTCAAATGGTTCAAATGGCTCTGAGCACTATGCGACTTAACTTCTGAGGTCATCAGTCGCCTAGAACTTAGAACTAATGAACCCTAACTAACGTAAGGACATCACACACATCCATGCCCGAGGCAGGATTCGAACCTGCGACCGTAGCGGTCGTTCGGTTCCAGACTGCAGCGCCTAGAACCGCACGGCCACTCGGGCCGGCCCGCTGTAAGGAAATGACACAGAAATTTACAAAATTTCTTATGTAGCTAGTGGGGTACTTGGGTACTGGAGTAGTGCTAGTTAGTGTAAGAAAAACATGAAACTAACGAAAATTATTATTTATTTTGCCAAAAATTCTGAGAAATCACAATAGCACTTTTAGTTATGAACTGAATACGTTATTTCCGGGTTCTTTTCGGGATGTGAAGTTACCTCTTAAGGATAGGATTCGCTAATGAAATTTCCATACAAAGTTTAAGATTGTTATTCACTTGGCAGAGTGGCTGAGAGCTGTGCCTACTCAACTTGAGTAATTATCCATTAGAATGTTGCTAGGTACAGTCGAGGCTGTCGCGTGTGAAATGCACTGAAGTGTTCTGTTGTGGAGGAAATGCGGGGTTCGCAATAGCTGTAGCGCACAGTACCGTAAGCTGCGATGACTGCTGTCTGCGCCGCTCGCTGCTGACAAATAAGATTCCTTCTATCTGGATTGACCTTCGCCAATCAAATTCTCCCTATGCATTGATGAAGTCAAGGACTCCTATTCGCCCCTAGTCTAACTATTGGCGTGGTACACCGGTCAATAACCAGTCCACCGCGATGCCACTCAAAAATTCGCTCACAGGTTTTTAACTATAACTCTGTCCCTTCACACCGCACAATAAGTGTGGTGGCCAACACAGTGAACGACGCTTAATCGCAAGGACTCAATATAGAGTCGCCCTCTGATTCGCTCTCGACAGAGGTGTTCTTCCAGTGAAGTACTGAGGAGAGACTTGTTCCTCGTTCTTTGAGTACACGTACGTGCGCGCACGCTCTCGTTACGTGTTCTCGCTCCAAGAGCGACAACAGAACGACCCCTCTCCACGCCAGACGTGAAGGGGTATATCTTTCGGTCTCTTCCATTACTCCTTCAGCTCAAGGCGTCAGAAATATCGTCCGCCAATCAGCATTGCTCTTCTAAAACGGGATAATGACGTTTCGTTTAAGGCGACCAATCTGGAAATCTGTAGCATCGGCGCTTGGCGTTTGCTGTCTCCCTGTGAAAATCTCTGAAACTGCGTGCTATGTGTAAAGAATGCGTAGGCTGGCCGCTCCCACACAATGTAGCGGAATTTGTTTTTAAGCTGAACATGGGATCGTTCCTCTTTTCTCTAGGGCAAACGCTGTCCGCTCCACGGGCAGCCGCCGGCCGACGTAGGTAGCTCCCTTTGAAAACCTCTGAAGGGACCGGCGTCCTGGCGTGTGGTGTTTGCCTCTCCGGAACTAAAAGCTTTTGTCACCGTTGTGTCTTGAATGTGTGTGTGTACACCAGCCTCGAGTAATTCAACCACGGTGCACACTTGCGATTTATTAGTTATTTGCATATCGTTTACATGAATTCATACAACATTGACTTTATCTTATCGAGTTTGGGTTCGAATGAAGCGTCTTGATGAGCGGAATATGACTGTGAGGGTGGAATATGTAAGCAATGAAGGTCAGGAGACCACGACGTCTTACACGCGGAGCGCCCTATTCTGCTCTCTCACGATCTCTAATGACTACTGAGGTCGCTGATATGAAGTACCTGGCAGTACGTGGCACCACAATGCACCTAACATCAAAATCGTATGTTTCTGGGGGTGTCTGGATACTCTTGATCACATAGTGTGTATATTGTCGTACTGTAACAACAAGGTCAAACAAGCTCAGCAAGCTGAACAGTTTGTACACTGATAAGCTTAAACATTTTGACCAGTGCCCACAGCGATGTTGGATGTCACCCGGTGGCGTTGCGGTAACGTGACGTGGTAAGGAACGTACATAAGTGGAAATCATTCTAGCGACGACATGAGCTGCAAATGGGGAAATCTACTGCCATAAGCGACTTTGACAAAAATGATATAATTGTTACCCATAGCTGTGAACTCTGAAAAGGCGTAGCTGGTCGACTGTTCACGTGCTACTGTCGTGGGCTTCTACGGAAAGTGGTAGAATGACAGTGAAACAACCACTAAGCGGTAGGTGGAAGTCCACGACTTCACAGAACGTGGGATTCGGAAGCTTGTCTGCTCCGTAAAGCAGAATAAGTGGTGGTCTGTGACATCTCTGCCGAAAGAGCACAATGCTGATTGCATAAGTGTTTCGCGGCACACCATTCATTGTACATAGTTGAACATGCGTCTCCACAGCAGACGATCCCTACATTGACATCGTCAGTTACGATTTCAGTGGCCACGGTTCATCGGGATTCGCTTGCAAATCAATGGAAACGTGTCGGCTCTTCGGGTGAATCACATTTTTGCTACACCAGGTCGGATGATCATCTCCACAAGTTCCGTCATCCACACGAATGGCTGTTCGAAATGTGCACGCAGGCTAGTGGGAGCAGTATTATGCTATGGGAGACATTCTTCTGCGCTCGCATGGGGCGTGTGGTGGTAATTGTAGCCATTCAGTCACTTCTGACAGCTGCGTCGCTCATGCTTAATGTCTTCCCCGACGTCGACGTCATCTTTGAGCAAGATAATTGTCCATGTCTCAAATCCAGAATAGTGCTATACTAGTTTGAGGAGCTTTATAGTGAACTCACGTTGACATCTTGGCCACCAGACACACCTGATGGAAATCCTGTGGTACCCATCTTGGTTGCTATCAGACGCCAATACCGCGCGGCAACGAACCAGCAGCCCCTTGTTTAAGGGAATTACATGATTTATGTGTAGAAATATGCCTCACGTACCACCACAACCCACCAACAAACTATCGGATCCGTGATACGTACACTAGGTGATGTATTTTGTTCCATAGATAGCCCAAAATTCTATTAGGCAGCTGACTATAATGTTTTGGCTCGTCAGTGCATATATCCGTAACACACGTCGGTTCGACCCTGCCATCTTAGGAAGCGTTCAAACGACGTCATGGTTCTACAGTTACCTCTGAAGATTTTCGTGTGTTTCCTGCCGCTGTAAATTATTCACCTTTACTGTACTGGGACAAACATGACCGAGCGCGATGCGCGAGTGGTGAATAAGTTCCTTGATTTTGCTTTTATCTGCGGTTTACTTGTTCGCCTGTCTGTTGTGCAGCTCTAGGGCATCTTTTTTGTCGTGTCTTAACTGCACCTTACGCCACACGAACACACACACTGTACTCGAGAAGGAAAAGAAAATTGTACTTAGTAGTTCACTTTTCCTTTAGTTGTTGTATTTGCTGATTTCTATATCCTTTCAGAAAGGTCGCTACATCAAACACAAAACAATATGTTGAATATGAGGAAAGTTACTTTTATTTCTGGGCAGATTTCAGTTTGCATTCTTGTTAGCAAACAGTACACAGAATTTTCATGTATATTGCTTGTTAAGCTGACTAATTTACAGTGAACAATGTAGGTAATATTAAGCAGTTATTTTCTACCGAGCTGTGGAGTATTTCACTTCAGGTATTTCAAATCAAACTTTGCACTTCATGTCAGGCAACTTTCATAACACACTTGAGTATTGAGCTACAGTTAAATAGTTGTCACTATTTACTATTAAGAACAGTCTTGATCACGATTTATTTATTAAGGTGACCGGTTTCGACCACTGCTGTGGTCATCTTCAGACCTACAAGTTGTGTACAAAGCTATAAAAAAATTAAGACTTTTAGGAAATATTTCTTTACATTGTAATTTTATTTCACCAAACATTGTTTTATGACTGACTATCAGTTTTAGAATTTTTGCTTTTATGCTTCTAGACTGCACATTGCTAATTCACGTCCTTTTATTTTTGACACTATGGCTCATAGTGTTATAATTTTAAATTCCTTCCATTTTCATTATTTTTATTTGTTTATAAGACTGGCATACAACTTAAGGAATATCAATGCCTTTTAAAAATTGTTACATGTAATTTACATACGAATTTCATAGACCATAGTTCATGAACTACTTCGTATCGTATTTGTACAGCATGTAATATACATGTCTGCTAAAGATTATTGCAGCCTACTCATTGAAAATCGTTTCAATAAAGACATGTTGCTGCTCAATAATACATCATCTGATGTGATAGTCTTCGCCATTCCACTTTCGCAAGAACTTCGTTAGAAAGAAGCCTGCTGCCACATCTTTGCACTGGCGTTTGTCCTCACCGTGGCAACCAATAGTTCTCCTATCGACTTTATAACAGCTTCAGTGGAAACAAGCCTGCTGCCTCATCTTTGGAACGGCGTCCAACTTCACCATGGCAACCAGTGGATCCAAATGGTTCAGTAACAGGCCTTGAGAGGGCAACCCATGGACTGCCAAACCGAAGTTCGTTTGCCCTACATATTTAAATATTTATAGCGTTTCTTATTTGGCAATAGCTGTTTAATAAGCTAAGTTTAGTGTGTATTTAGTTTTAATCCTTGACAATGTTCTTTTAACTAAAAAATTTTACATTGTTATTCGACTTATAACTCATTGGTTAATAATGACATCATGCTGCCAGAAGTGGGCGGACCCTCCATTATATATAGTAAGACGTGCACTGGTTTCTCCAGTAGTGGTTCTCCAACAGTAAGACGTTCCTCCTCAATGGTAATTCTTCGTTTTATTGCTTTATAACTTTATGTATTTTCTTTAATGTACTTAGCCCTCTAATTATAGCTTTGCATACAACTTGTAAGTCTGAAGATGACCACAGCAGTGGTCGAAACCGGTCACTTTGATAAATAAATCGTGATCAAGACTGTTTTAATACTAAATACTTGTAACACATTGATCACTGCCACTCCCATAATGTATTCAAAAGTTTTCACTGTGTACACCGTTAGTTTCTTTTGGGATTTAATTAGGTATATTTCGAATTCAGTATTTCGCCGAGTTCGAAGTTTTGCTCCGCGACACTTTTCACATTCGCAACCCAAGGCCAGACAACAGTCAGTATTGCCCAGCAGTTGAATGCGATATCTAAAGCGCACGTTACATGAGGACAAACTTTTTGAAAAAACAAAAGAGTATTCAACATTTTCATTTATAGATAATTTTTTTGTAGAAGTCTTACACATAGACAGGTGGTAACAGTTCGTCTTAGTGAGCTTATTTGATTTTAAAGCTAGGATCTGAGACCTTATAGCCTGTGATGATGTCTCTAGTATTAGGGGGCTAAACATTCGGCACAGAATCATGCACTAGTCAACGGCCAAATGCCAACATTACAAAAATCGATAAGAATACTAATACTGTCCGTGAAAACCTGCACTGCATGATCAGAAGGCTTTTCGCCAATTTTCTGGTTTAAATTGCGAATTCTGCCCAGTGTCTCGTTGAGTGAGGACATTTGACACTGTCTCTGGCCATCCGTCCGTGGTATGGGAACTATAAGACAGCCGATGAAATGAAATGTGGTCATGGCTAGGGGTTCCTATCAAGTAGACCAGTCGCCTGGTGCAGGTCTCCACTTCGGCGACTAGATTGCAGATGAGGATGAAATGATGATGAGCCAACACAACACTCAGATCCCGATTGAAGAAAATCTGCGACTCTGGGTGAATCGAACCTGGGTGCCTCGCACGGCATTCCAGAATGCTTTTGACAAGCGGCTCTTAGTGAAATTGCGTACTTATGGAATATCATCTTAGTTATGTGACTGGATCTTTGATTTCCTGTCAGAGAGGTCACAGTTCGTTGTAATTGACGGAAAGTCATCGAGTAAAACGGAAGTGATTTCTGGCGTTCCCCAAGGTCGTGGTATAGGCCCTATGCTGTTCATTATCTGTATAAACGATTTGGGATCAGAAGATCAAAATAAATTGCAAAACGATTTAGAAGAAATATCGGAATGGTGCGAAAAGTGGCAGTTGACCTTAAATAACGAAAAGTGTGAGGTCATCCACATGAGTGATAAAAGGAACGCGTTAAACTTCGGTTACACGATAAATCAGTCTAATCTAAAAGCCGTAAATTCAACTAAATAACTAGGTATTACAATTACGAACAATTTAAATTGGAAGGAACACACAGAAAATATTGTGGGGAAGGGTAACCAAAGACTGCGTTTTATTGGCAGGACACTTAGAAAATGTAACAGACCTACTAAGGAAACTGCCTAGACTACGCTTGTCCGTCCACTTTTAGAAAACTGTTGCGCGGTGTGGGATCCTTAACAGATAGGACTGACTGAGTACATCGAAAAAGTTCAAAGAAAGGCAGCACGTTTTATATTATCGCGAAATATGGGCGAGGGTGTCACAGAAATGATACAGGATTTGGGATGGACATGATGAAAAGGAAAGCGCTTTTCGTTGCGACGGAATCTTCTCACGAAATTCCAATCACCAACTTTCTCCTCCGAATGGGAAAATATTTTTTTGACACCGACTTACATAGGGAGGAACGATCACCGAGATAAAATAAGGGAAATCAGAGTTCGTAGGGAAAGATATAGGTGTCCATTCTTCCCGCGCGCTATACGAGATTGGAATAATAGAGAATTGTGAAGGTGGTTCGATGAACCCTCTTCCAGGCACTTGAATGTGATTTGCAGAGTATCCATGTAGATGTAGATGTAGATGTACTGATGTCGTGTGGCACCCACTGCCACGTGAAAGTGTTCAATTGGACGGCACTTCAGCGACTTGGGTGTGTCTGAAACCAACGGTACCCATTTTTGCCCCCATACGGTCACTCATCCAACTACGAGCCATGCCTAACGTTGCGCCAACTTAGGTGAGTGGACGGGAACTGGTATTACCAACATGGCAAAGCCTTGCCAGATCGCCGATGCCTTCAGCATTCTTCGAGAGGAACAGGCAGCGTGCTTGGAACAGGTTTCATCCTAGCCCTTTCCTCGTCATCACACGGCCCAAACATGACACCACACTGTGCCCTCAATACTAGAGACTAGTATACTCGCTATATACACTTGAGATATGACTCTTACGAACAGGATGGAAATAGCCATTGCCTCCCGAGGAAGCGAACCCTTTGTTAATAGCCTGTTAAAAAACCAAGGGGTCTCTCAGGCAGAAATACGACTCTTTCTGACTTTCGAGTAACTGGACAACACTGGATATGTTCATTAGAATTATAGAGAACACTCTGAAGAAAATTATGGAAACTCAACCGGAGTAATAGAGACTATTGGAAAAGAATGTCGTGCGTATTCTACAATGAGCAGTGACTTTACTGCCTAAATGTGAATAAGTCGGCTGTAGGAGTTACCTTCATTCCTCTGGCCAGCCTGTGAGCACCTACACTGAAAATACTAGAGGCACGAGTGCGGCCGCGCACTAGTTTGTGGTCTCCACGTGCCGGCACGCTATTGCCCCACAATGCCCTCCGCGCCCCTCCTCCTATTTTACCAGTTAAGCACATGTCTCAACAAACTATTATTTTCTTTGCATTCTCACAGGCAAAGCGGTGTCTTGTATCAGTAGGTCCTCATAAGCGAGATAATTGGCACAGATAATACGTAGACAGGTTACGTACAGTTCTTTTCAGAAGTACAAACCTGCCATTGGGTAAACGTTATCTTGTAGTGATACCGCAACACTCCAGTGTAAAGGTAATGAGCATGTTAAAAAACACAAATGTAAATGTTCCCTTCTGACACGCCCCCCCCCCCCCCCCCCCCCCCCATACGGCGAGTGGCAAACGGTATCTTGTATCACATCCATCATTCCCTTTCCTGTTCCAGTCGCAAATGGAGCAGAAGAGAGACGACTGTCTACAGACGATCCCTTATTTGCCTTACCTTGTATTCACGGTCCTTACGCGAAATATACGTTGGTGGCTGAATGATCATTCCGCATTCTGCGTTAAATGCAACGTCTACCTACGTTCATAACCGCGTTTGGCAGAAAGGTCCTCTTCCTTGTAGGGATCCCCATTTGAGTTTACGAAGCATCTCAATACTACTCGCGTGTTTTTCGAGTCAGCCGACGACAAATCTGGAAGCACGTCTGTGAATGTTCCTATAATCCGTCTTGGCGGGGAACCAAAGCAGTCGAGCGGCACTCACGAATGCGACGCAAAAGTGTTCTGTACATTGTCCCCTTTATAGATGAACCATTCGCCTTGGTCCCAGGCGACCTAATGCGCTCATTCCAATTCGGGTCGCTTTGCAACATTACACCTCAGCACACCACTGATACAGTGTATCACAGGACTGTTTTTCCTACTCAGCTGCATTAACTTGCATTTCCCCATATGTACAGCAAGTTTCCAATCGTCAAATGAGATACAAATACTGTCCAAGTGATGCTGTATATCTTCCAACGGGCGCTCAATTGCTGCGTCATTAGTAAGTAGTGTTGGCTTGACACGTTATCCGTCAGGTCGCTCATGTAAACAGGGTGTTACAAAAAGGTACGGCCAAACTTTCAGGAAACATTCCTCACACACAAATAAAGAAAAGATGTTATGTGGACATGTGTCCGGAAACGCTTAATTTCCATGTTAGAGCTCATTTTAGTTTCGTCAGTATGGCCTGTACTTCCTCGATTCACCGCCCGTGGGCCCAATTGAAGGATGGTAATGTTGACTTCGGTGCTTGTGTTGATATGCGACTCATTGCTCTACAGTACTAGCATCAAGCACATCAGTACATAGCGTCAACAGGTTAGTGTTCATCACGAACGTGGTTTTGCAGTCAGTGCAATGTTTACAAATGCTGGGTTGGCAGATGCCCATTTGATGTGTGGATTAGCACGGGGCAATAGCCGTGCGCGGTACGTTTGTATCGAGACAGATTTCTAGAACGAAGGTGTCCCGACAGGAAGACGTTCGAAGCAATTGCTCGGCGTCTTAGGGAGCACGGAACATTCTAGCCTACGACTCGCGACTGGGGAAGACCTAGAACGATGACGACATCTGCAATGGACGAGGCAATTCTTCGTGCAGTTGACGATAACCCTAATGACAGCGTCAGAGAAGTTGCTGCTGTACAAGGTAACGTTGACCACGCCACTGTATGGAGAGTGCTACGGGAGAACCAGTTGTTTCCATACCATGTACAGCGTGTGCAGGCACTATCAGCAGCTGATTGGCCTCCACCGGTACACTTCTGCAAATGGTTCATCCAACAATGTGTCAATCCCCATTTCAGTGCAAATGTTCTCTTTACGGATGAGGCTTCATTCCAACGTGATCAAATTGTATGTTTTCATGTCAACATGTGTGAGCTGAGCCGGCCGAAGTGGCCGTGCGGTTAAAGGCGCTGCAGTCTGGAACCGCAAGACTGCTACGGTCGCAGGTTCGAATTCTGCCTCGGGCATGGATGTTTGTGATGTCCTTAGGTTAGTTAGGTTTAACTAGTTCTAAGTTCTAGGGGACTAATGACCTCAGAAGTTGAGTCCCATAGTGCTCAGAGCCATTTGAACCATTTTATGAGCTGACGAGAATCCGCACGCAATTGTGCAATCACGTCATCAAGACAGATTTTCTGTGAACGTTTGGGCAGGCATTGTTGGTGATGTCTTGATTGGGCCCCATGTTCTTCCACCTACGCTCAATGGAGCACGTTATCATGATTTCATACGGGATACTCTACCTGTGCTGCTAGAACATGTGGCTTTACAAGTACGACTCAACATGTGGTTCATGCACGATGGAGCTCCTGCACGTTTCAGTCGAAGTGTTCGTACGCTTCTCAACAGATTCGGTGACCAATGGATTGGTAGAGGCGGACCAATTCCATGGCCTCCACGCTCTCCTGACCTCAACCCTCTTGACTTTCATTTATGGGGGCATTTGAAAGCTCTTGTCTACGTAACCTCGGTACCAAATGTAGAGACTCTTCGTGCTCGTATTGTGGACGGCTGTGATACAATACGCCATTCTCAAGGGCTGCAGCAGCGCATCAGGGGTTCCATGCGACGGATGGTGGATGCATGTATCCTCGTTAACAGGGGACATATTGAACACTTCCTGTAACAAAGTGTTTCAAGTCACGCTGGTACGTTCTGTTGCTGTGTGTTTCCATTCCATGATTAATGTGATTTGAAGAGAAGTAATAAAATGAGCTCTAACATGGAAAGTAAGCGTTTCCGGGCACATGTCCACATAACATATTTTCTTTCTTTGTGTGTGAGGAATGTTTCCTGAAAGTTTGGCCGTACCTTTTTGTAACACCCTGTATAAAGCACAAGACTCCTACGCCTCCAGTTATTGCATAGTTTCGGAAGCCTTATCCTGCTGCTCTTTCCGAAACAACACATCAAGTTATATGTGGCAAGCGAGACCTTCTTTGAGGGCTCGCAGTACGTACAAGAACGACCAGTAAATCAGAAAGAAGGAGAAGGAAAGTTCTTCAGAATATTAAGATTGCAAGGTAGAAGTAGGCCACAAGCATCAAGACATTACCGGCAGATATCAAGTCTGTAAGTGGCACGATGCCATTCAGACACACTGACGAGAAATGATCCTGTGCGTACAAACTTAATACACAGATTTTAAATTCTTTAGTCATATTTTGTTCGTAGAGGAAAATCAGATAATATTTCCTCAATTCAAAGGTGGGGTAAAAGGTATTAGTACTCCCTATCTCAAAAAAGTTCCAGGACAGTTTCTTTTACTTCTGTATTTGCGATATTATAAAGGAACAAATGTTGGAAAAAATTGGAAATTTGTGGTAAGATCTGAAACGTCTCTGTGAAGTCGTTTCATAAGACGCTTGTCGAATTCGGTACAACTTAATCACTTTACTACCTGATTTTAGCTCAAGTCATGAACTCTTCCAGAAAGACTGAGCACTCAGATAAGGACTATTGAATATTATGCGTGTGTTGTAATGTGGGGTTTCGGTTTTGTTTTGTGGGAAACGCTGAGTTAGTCATCGTCTGCTGGGAGTAGACGATATTGCTTCTCGTTCGAAGGAGAGCACAGGATGACAAACTTAGGTTTCCAATACCTGAACAGAGAGGTTTACCAATCTTACTCAAAAAATGGTTCAAATGGCTCTGAGCACTATGGGACTTAACATCTGTGGTCGCCGGCCGCGGTGGTCGTGCGGTTCTAGCGCTGCAGTCCGGAACCGCGGGACTGCTACGGTCGCAGGTTCGAATCCTGCCTCGGGCATGGATGTGTGTGATGTCCTTAGGTTAGTTAGGTTTAAGTAGTTCTAAGTTCTAGGGGACTGCTGACCTAAGATGTTAAGTCCCATAGTGCTCAGAGCCATTTGAACCATCTGTGGTCATCAGTCCCCCCATCTTAGTCGTAGGCTATTTTTGTGTGAGGTTGGTGACGGAGGGCTACCCCTCTGGTCGCTGCCGCTGCACAGGGGGATAGGTAATCTCGAAAGAGAAAGGGGTACTCTTCGGTGAACGCTTGGTGAGTACGGATCGTAGCTCTGTAGCAGGTTGAGTTAGGACTTCGTTATGTTTAACTGTTGAAATACTTCAGCTTAACTGAAGCGTGAGAAGCGAGTTATTTTTCCGTATGTGCCATAATTATATTGCTTTTAATAGGCGATTTTTGGGTATTTGAGTTAAAAGTGTGAAAGTTACTTTGTTCGGTTTGAACAACGATGAAGTAGAATTTCAAACGGTAAATCTGATTAGGAAAAGCTGGTTAGGATCAATTCAACCGTACGTGAACGTAATACTGTGTCGAAGCGAGTATCATTTTTAATGATTTTTAATCTTATATTTTGTGGTAGTTGCTCTTGTCTTTGTGTGTCGATTTTGTGGCATGTGTTTGGTAATCAATGACCCTTCAGGTCCACCACGGCCCACAATAGCCTTTATTTTAACAGTTTGCTTTTTTAATGAGCTATAATTTCTGCACGAGTATCCGTTATTTCGTGCGCTTTCTACAAAGCAGCACAACAGTTTGATTCGGAATGCACCACGTGCTATAGTTCGGCCGTTTGCAAGCAGCAGACGCAGTTGGTATGTTGAATAATTATTGCACAGCCTCGTGCATTGGTTAAACATTTGTCCAAAATAGTGCATGCGTAGAATCGTAATGCGAATTTCACTGAGACATTTTTATGGTATGAACGCAAAGGAGATGATAGTATCATTGTCTCCCACCCCCGTTTTCTGTGTTTCTTCTTGTTGTAGAAAAATTGTGCTCTGTTACAGTCTCACGTAATTCTTACCTAAATACACTCCTGGAAATGGAAAAAAGAACACATTGACACCGGTGTGTCAGACCCACCATACTCGCTCCGGACACTGCGAGAGGGCTGTACAAGCAATGATCACACGCACGGCACAGCGGACACATCAGGAACCGCGGTGTTGGCCGTCGAATGGCGCTAGCTGCGCAGCATTTGTGCACCGCCGCCGTCAGTGTCAGCCAGTTTGCCGTAGCATACGGAGCTCCATCGCAGTCTAACACTGGTAGCATGCCGCGACAGCGTGGACGTGAACCGTATGTGCAGTTGACGGACTTTGAGCGAGGGCGTATAGTGGGCATGCGGGAGGCCGGGTGGACGTACCACCGAATTGCTCAACACGTGGGGCGTGAGGTCTCCACAGTACATCGATGTTGTCGCCAGTGGTCGGCGGAAGGTGCACGTGCCCGCCGACCTGGGACCGGACCGCAGCGACGCACGGATGCACGCCAAGACCGTAGGATCCTACGCAGTGCCGTAGGGGACCGCACCGCCACTTCCCAGCAAATTAGGGACACTGTTGCTCCTGGGGTATCGGCGAGGACCATTCGCAACCGTCTCCATGAAGCTGGGCTACGGTCCCGCACACCGTTAGGCCGTCTTCCGCTCACGCCCCAACATCGTGCAGCCCGCCTCCAGTGCTGTCGCGACAGGCGTGAATGGAGGGACGAATGGAGACGTGTCGTCTTCAGCGATGAGTCGCTTCTGCCTTGGTGCCAATGATGGTCGTATGCGTGTTTGGCGCCGTGCAGGTGAGCGCCACAATCAGGACTGCATACGACCGAGGCACACAGGGCCAACACCCGGCGTCATGGTGTGGGGAGCGATCTCCTACACTGGCCGTACACCACTGGTGATCGTCTAGGGAACACTGAATAGTGCACGGTACATCCAAACCGTCATCGAACCCATCGTTCTACCATTCCTAGACCGGCAAGGGAACTTGCTGTTCCAACAGGACAATGCACGTCCGCATGTATCCCGTGCCACCCAACGTGCTCTAGAAGGTGTAAGTCAACTACCCTGGCCAGCAAGATCTCCGGATCTGTCCCCCATTGAGCATGTTTGGGACTGGATGAAGCGGCGTCTCACGCGGTCTGCACGTCCAGCACGAACGCTGGTCCAACTGAGGCGCCAGGTGGAAATGGCATGGCAAGCCGTTCCACAGGACTACATTCAGCATCTCTACGATCGTCTCCATGGGAGAATAGCAGCCTGCATTGCTGCGAAAGGTGGATATACACTGTACTAGTGCCGACATTGTGCATGCTCTGTTGCCTGTGTCTATGTGCCTGTGGTTCTGTCAGTGTGATCATGTGATGTATCTGACCCCAGGAATGTGTCAATAAAGTTTCCCCTTCCTGGGACAATGAATTCAGGGTGTTCTTATTTCAATTTCCAGGAGTGTATTTCTAGTCAGGCACCAGTTATGTTTAGTTAGGATGTGCAACCCAATACTTAGATACAATAAATAATCTACGTGAAAAATAAATTCTGTGGTGTTGATCCTACCCACTTACTCTGATTTCCAATCCTGAGTAAATCAAGTTCCTTCATGCACGACATGGAGTGCAATTTATCTGGCTACTTAAGGAAATTTGCATTCTTGTAATTAAATTATTAAAGTAATTAAACCAATAATTTTCCAGCTCCGGTTTTTTTCTAAATGGTTAGGAAGGGCTTGGGCTGGTGGCGACCCTGAATGTCTGAATTTTTATCGTTATTGGTGTGGGAGAAGCAGCTACAAATGCGAGATAACGTATATGGCTCGATGAGAAACGTCGTAAAGATAGTAATACGTTACAGGTCTTATGAGACCAAACTGCTGAGGTCGTCGGTCCCTAAGCTTGCGCATTACTTAACCTAACTTAAACTAACTTATGCTAAGGACGACACACACACACCTATGCTCGAGGGAGGACTCGAACCTCCGACGGGGAAAACAAACGTTTTTATGGTACCAGGTATGTGTGAGTCATTGAAATGACCTCAGCCATGTTCCTGCGCAAGTTCACTAGCTGACAGGGCTGCGCTTAGCAACTCAGTGTTTCGGTTCCAGGCGCATTGGTTACGTTGACACAATGGGTGCTGATCGTGAGCAAAAGAGTTCTGCGTTAAACTCCCGTAGTGAAACGTTGACAATGATTAGTCAAGCATATGGGTGCGAGGCACTTTGAGGAAGTCGTTTTCACGAGTAGCACAAAAGAGTTTGTGAAAGCAGATATTCAAATGGTTCAAATGGCTCTGAGCACTATGGGACTTAACTTCTGAGGTCATCAGTCCCCTAGAACTTAGAACTACTTAAACCTAACTAATCTAAGGACATCAGACACATCCATGCCCGAGGCAGAATTAGAACCTGCGGCCGTAGTGGTCGCGCGGTTCCAGACTGTAGCGCCAAAACCGCTCGGCCACTCCGGCCGGCTCCGGGTTACACTGTCTTTTGCATTGAATGCAGACACTGACAACACATTGTCCTGAATTTGAAAGCCAAATAAATCAAAAGAATAAAGACCAAATATGATTGTAGCACTGTAAAAGTCACTGTTTGCTTATGCGAGCGATACATGGCAGCAAAGTGCATATTCTGAGAACGGGAATGTCTTGTCCATTATAAGCTGTCGGTTGCGTGCTAGTTTTAGACAGGCGTGGGGAGCCCAGATGTTCATGTGCGTGACGATTTAGCGACGTGACAGAGGCACTCTTGTCCAATTGAAATTTCAAACTTTTCCCGCAAATATGTAAATGAACAAAAAGTTTGTTTGACTGGTGTAACACTGCAGAAACTGCACGACTGCTGGTTTTGCTAGTGCCCATTGCATACCTTGAGCATACTGCATTAATGACATGGACCTTGTCACTAGATTTTTGTAGGTGCGCCGAATTCTTATGTTTGTTCCGCTGCTAACATACGGATTGCACAAAGTCCTTTCCTACCACAATCGTAACACTGAACTTGTCGCGATGGGCACTCTTGGCATTTGTGCTGTATGTTACATTGAGAGCAAGACTTAATTCTGTTCGCCTGTGTAGCAGCCTGTGCAGCGAACTGCTTACATGGCGTGGAAAGTTGTTTACTCTGTGTGGCTAGCTCACACCGCCGGTGTGAAGTGTGGCTATCGCAAGCAAGGGACTCAAACTGACAAACAGCTGGCTCCAGAATGAGATTTTCACTCTGCAGCGGAGTGTGTGCTGATATGAAACTTCCTCTCGGTCGGGCACACAGTTTTAATCTGCCAGGAAGTTTCAAATAGCCGGCTGCTTAAATGTATGAGCCGTCAAGGACAAGAAGCGTACTGCTCTAACATTTGCGCTACCTGCTGAAATGATGGATCGGACTGTTTCTGTGGTATCGACAGCAACGATGCCACGGCGTAAGTGCAAGTTCATAAGTTGGCACTACGACAGACACCGATGACTGCGCCCTCTAGCCGGCGCTGTGCAGCTCTACGTGCGTCGTACCGGATTCAACCCATTTGATTCCGAGGAGACGACTTAGCAACATTGTTTCTATTGCACAGTGGGAGAACCACTACTTATACACAAAGTTAAGTAAAAGTGATTGAGCCGTGGTAAAAAAAAAAAAAAAAATTGCTGTTTTGAAGAGCACGCCGCAGCGCGTTGTGTGAAGCAGTCGCCCTCAGTTTCTGGCGGTGGCGCCGCTGTGGCAATCGCACCTTTTGGTGTCTCCCTCCGGTGGGAAAGCGGAAAGGTTGCCTGTTCATGTGCGTTTAAGGGGAGCGATCAGCTCTGCAGGGTGGTCAGTCGGAGTGAGGCTAGGTCATTCTCGTGTCATCAGTTGCTGGTCTGTCTCTCGTTTGCATTTGTGCGGCAGTTAGTGTTGTCTGTCGTCGGAGTGCTAGTATGTCTGTCGTTTGGATCAAACTTTAAGGCCAGAAAATGAGAGTCTTGCCACTCCGTCAGTAACAGAACTCAGCTAGTGGTCACCCGGTCGGGGCTGAGTTCCCTGCATCTGAGTCTGCGCGTTAGGCCGCCAGTCTGCTCGAGTTGCTCTGGCAACGGTCATTGGCGGTTGGATCGGTCGGTTGGTCGGTCGCGCACTGAGACACGAGATGACTTGCCGCCGTTGAGCGTCGGCGCATGTGAGGTACCCACGTGAGTCCAGTGGGCAGAGCCGTATAGAAAAGGGTAGTGGCTTCTCGGTTCACACGAGAGCAACAGGAGCGAAACCACGACATCGGGCTGGCCGAGGCGAGCTGCGGCGCCGTGAGACGGGAGATCGGCGCGCCTTCCTGCGTCCGT
Organism: Schistocerca serialis cubense; assembly: GCF_023864345.2. NCBI lineage: Eukaryota > Metazoa > Arthropoda > Insecta > Orthoptera > Acrididae > Schistocerca > Schistocerca serialis. Next base: position 86,959,671 of record NC_064643.1, read on the forward strand.
TGAAGTGGCTGCCAGCGGACGGTTCGGGAGAGCGCCAGTTTATTAGAAGTTAAGTGGTTGGAGATATGTTGTTTCATTTACTTGTTAAATTATACTAGTTTGCTTGGTGAGGTCACCATCCGCTTTGTTTTGGGGTCGTCCAACCATTCTTCTCCGTTTGCCCACCCGCGGGAAGGTGGTTATTTGTGAATTGGGTGGTCCGTTTTTCCCTTGTGGAATTGGGGAGGATTAGAGCAATCTGCGGTTCGGGTTGTTAGATTATTTGACTCGTCGCTCTAACGAAGTAGGCGAGTGTCACCAATATGTCTCGTGGTTCTATCGTGGCGTGTTTGTCTTCTGCCGTTAGGTCAGACGATAGAAATGCCACTTGCACGCTTAGAGTAGCAGATTGACGGTGACCAACTTTAAACAGAACTTGATTAATTTTTCACACACATTTATTAAAATTATAGCAATCATAAACCTTACTTAACTTGATTATGGATGCTATTTACAATTTAGGATCTAAAGTTCCTTTGGTCTTGGTACGTTAATCTTATTCTTACATATCTCTGATACTTGAAAAAGTGTCTATACATTTATCTTCATGGCTATGTACAGGAATATGATAATCTTATTAGTCGCAGACTGAAACTTGACTATAGACTGGTACAGACAAATGCAGACTAATGTAGACTGACTAATCGGAGGTCTGTACACTCGTTATAATACCTCGAGTGTTCAGGTATCATTGCGCGAGTGTGATCCGCGATGAGAAAAGGTTCTACGTTAGCAGCAATCTCATTGGCTGCGTTACATATTAATACGCCCATCGGCGGAAGCAGAATTTGGTCCGCCTCTAAGACAGTGCCATCTCGTAGTGCGGAGACGGATGAGCGCTGCGCCTGCGCCCAATAGAGCGGGGTGCGCTCTATTCGGAAAGTTGTGTACGCGCTGACTACGTGTAACTATGTACACAACAAAAAGGTAGTGTAGGAGTTATACTAAGCGGTGCTTGTTCCGTTAGATGTGCAGCGTTGGACAGTAGCTGTTGCACCTTGTTGAGTAGTGCAGAAAACTGCTACGTCTGGAACTGAAACATCTGCATTAGCTGTGTGGCATCTAACGCTTGCGGCTGCGGCGCCTGAGTAGGGGGGCGGGACAGGTGGGTTGAGCATGTTGGAAGACACAAATGCAACAAACAGAAAAATTAGTGACAAAAGCAAAGAAATGTTCTGCAACGACCACCTGAAAACACTGTTTATCAAAACCTACAAGACACTGTTAAAGCAAAGTAATGCCCCTGCAAAGTAAAGACAAGAGAGAATTAAGGCACCGGAAAAAAAAGAAAGAAAGAAATTTCGAAGCCTCCAGGCACTGGGTGCGGCCGATACTCGTCACCAAATATGGGACCCTGCCAACTCGTCTCGTTCTCGGAATGCTATACAACAATTCCAGCAAATACATTTCAATAAAGCCGATTGACAATAGTTAACTTCGGAATTACAATAACGTGTCGTGAACGATGGGCGACATGCAACCAAGTCAGAGAACTTTACTAAATACAGTGTTCATGCAAGTTTGTCATACAGTTTGTAGATCACAACCAACTGCTATCGTAGCCAGGGGCGCCGACTTATAAAACATATTGGGGGGGGGGGTGGCATACTGGGGGTTTTCCTCCGGGAAATTTTCTAAATTTTAGATAAAAAATAGTGCGTTTTCAAGTCTTTTTAACCATTTTAGAGTCATATCGTCAACATTAGAACCCCGAAAAGTGGACTCTCGGTAACTCGACACTCCGGGAAACTCGACAAGCCTGATACATTTTTTGGCTTTGAAAACAGAAACAAAACATAAACACGCACAGTATTTTCGTAAAAAGCTAATTTAATTTGCTGTAATAATCATGCTTATAGACTATTACATAGCAGTGAATATATAGCTCTGAAAAGACTGAAATTATATTTAAATAAATACTAAAACTATCATTAAAAGAATAAAACATAGAATATTGCTGTCGCACAGTAATAGCATTTTGATTAATAACAGAAATAGCTAATTCAAGCTTACTTTGAATAAGGCTCAGGATTCATTTAATAAAAACGGTATCTCAAAGTTAATGCTTTAATACTGTTAATATATTTGATACAGTATGCCTAATACTTTCAGTCAAAACGTATGTAAGTAGTGGCTTGTAATTGGGTCTAACACCCTAAAAATATTTAAGTGTTTGGAAATAACTAATATGGTACTGTAGTAATATAGTAATACAGTACTAAAATAGTACAAATATTTCTAAACTGAAAATTTAACATTATGTATGTATTTAATAATCTACTTTAAAAAGATTTTTGATATTGCTCTAAATGCCATTATTGTGGCTAGAGTGTCTTTAGAAAGGTGCAAATGACCACCGTCTGACTGGATTACTGAACATGAAGTTGATGACTGGTTGGATATCCAATTCTTCCAAAACATCTCGGTGAGCATGAAGAACAGCCAAGTCGTTCAATCGAATCTGTCCCATTGTTAATCGGAGATATGACTGCAGACGTCTAAGGTCGCTAAATGAACTTTCATCTGTTGCTGTAGTGATATGAACCACTTGGAGAAGCTTAATGCGCTTCACTAATTCACGTAACATTTCTCCAACTGCAGGTTCTTATGTAACGTACTTTCTTACATCACGCAAGATTTTTAAGACCAGTTGTATTTTATTAGCGATATCAGCTACCACATTCAAGTGTAAGCGCAGTCTCTCAATGTCTAGGTCACTTTTTAAAAACTCAGTTGATTTTTCCAAATTTGTTTCACCTCTGTTTACTAAAAGCAAGAACTCTTGTTCAACTGCAATGACCTGCGTGAGTCCATTTGAAGCCACCTGCTAAGTAATGCAAGACTGCACCGTGTCCCAAAATTCAATGTAAATAGCTTTGTAATATTCCTTTGGAGTTTTGAAAGTGTGCGGTGAGCTGGCTTCGTTGTTTTCATACTTCTTTGGTATACTTCGATTCCGAGAAAGCGAAGGATCATCAACTTGTAAAGGTTTTTCTTTTAAACACAATTCCTAAAAGTGTTCAAAACTATCACGTCTTCCATTCAATATACAAATCAAGCCCTCATATATTTTTTCCAGATCAGCAACACTTAGATGAGGGCATTGCATTTTTTCATTGACATCCTCTACTGGGTTCATTGCATTGCAATAAAGACGTAAAAAGAAATGTCTTGAATTGTAACATTGACTCAAGGTAGGCTGCACATTTGTGACCTGCCTCTGTTTTGTCCTATGCAGAAAATGTTACAAAAAACACTAGAAGTTCTTGAAAGTTTTCCAATATTCTCGAGGTACTAGAGGCTCGCATAGTCCATCGAGTTGGGCAAAGGGGTCGTAGACGAGCTTGGTCGTTGGCGCTCTCACAGCGTATGCTTCTGAAAAGTCCCATCCTTTTATTGAATTCCCTTACGGTGTTTATTAAGTCCTTGGTTAAAGCCAGAATACCCCTCATAGTCGTAAGATGGCGGAGACTGTCTACAACTGCCAAGTCTAAGCTGTGAGCAGTGCAGTGCACATAATGTGCTTTTGGTTGTACATCGAAAAACGAACTGTTTTAGTCCTTTGAACTTACCTCTCATATTAGAGGCACCATCCTCTTAACTTACCCATTGACAAATCAAGACGAGCAAAAACGTCATTTAAAATATTAAACAGAATTTATGATCCAGTGTTGGGGATTTCATATAAGCCAATAAAGTCTTCGTTGATGATTAATGAATCATCTACAGTACGAATACTAAACGACACTTGTTCGTGGATCGAAGAATCACTTGTTTCATCAACCGTAATAGAAAAATGTTCAGTCTTCTTGTGAAGCCAATACCTTTCTCAACACAGACTTTTCTAGCAGATCTCAATGATCTGGTTTTGAATATCGAGGGACGTCCACTTGTACTTCCAATGTCCTAACCAATCTTTAGACTCAGGTATGTTAGTCTTTTGGAATTCCAACAATTGGAAAAAATTTGAGTTTAAATGTACATGCCCTCTAATTGCTACTCCTTGTCGGAATAGAAATTGCACGGTGGAAAAAAATTGTCTGAAGAGCTAAACGGCCTTTCTTCATATCACTATCTAACTGTTCATTCAACTGGGAGGCCACACTTCGGTTTTTGTTTTAATTTAGTTTCAGAACACCTTATTTAGCGTAAACTTATTTTCATGAATACCCAATAAGGGAAGTAGGAGTAATCCGCTGAATTACAGTACTAAATCACTAACGTCTATTTGCAGTAAGGTGTTTCAGTACGGATTCAGAAAATATCGTTCTTGTGAAACACAACTAGCTCTTTATACTCATGAAGTAATGAGTGCTATCGACAGGGGATGTCAAATTGATCCCACATTTTTATATTTCCAGAAGGCTTTCGTTCACCGTTCCCCACAAGCGTCTTCTAACCAAGCTGCGTGCCTACGGAGTATCGCCTCAGTTGTGCGACTGCATTCGTGATTTCCTGTCAGAAAGGTCACAGTTCCTAGTAATAGACGGAAAGTCATCGAGTAAAACAGAAGTAATATCTGGCGTTCCCCAAGGAAGTGTTATAGGCCCTCTATTGTTCCTGATCTATATTAACGACATAGGAGACAAGCTGAGTAGCCGTCTTAGATTGTTTTCAGATGATGCTGTCATTTACCGTCTTGTAAATTTATCAGATTATCAAAACGACTTGCAAAATGATTTAGATAAGATATCTGTATGGGGCTGAAAGTGGCAATTGACCCTGAATAAAGAAAAGTGTGAAGTTATTCACATGAGTACTAAACGAAATCAGCTAAATTTCGATTACGCGATAAGTCACACAATTCTGAAGGCTGTAAATTCAACTAAATACTTAGGGATTACCATTACAAATAACCTAAATTGGAACGATCACATAGATAATATGGTGGGTAGAGCAAACCAAAGACTGCATTCATTGGCAGAACACTTACAAGGTGCAACAGGTCTACTAAAGACACTGCTTACACCACGCTTGTCCGCCCTATTCTGGAGTATTGCTGTGCGGTGTGGGATCCGCTTCAGGTGGGATTGACGGATGACATCGAAAAAGTACAAAGAAGGGCAGCTCACTTTGTATTATCGCGAAGTAGGGGAGATAGTGTTACAGACATGATACGCGAATTGGAGTGGCAATCATTAAAACAAAGGCGTTTTTCGTTGCGACGGGATCTTGTCATGAAATTTCAATCACCAGTTTTCCCCTCCGATAACGAAAACATTCTGTTGACAACCAGCTACATAGGGAGAAGTGATCATCACGATAAAATAAGAAAAATCAGGGCTCGCACAAAAAAAAATTGAGTGCTCGTTTTTCCCGCGTGCCGTTCGAGAGTGGAATAGTAGAGAGGCAGCTTGAAGGTGGTTCATTGAACCCTCTGCCAGGTACTTTATTGTGAATAGCAGAGTAATCACGTAGATGTAGATGTCAAGACCTCCAGTAAAGTTTGGAACTGTGTATAGATAGCCAAGAGGACTACTTCGATAGGATTCAAGATCATTACCTGGTAAGTGCAATTTTCTATTTTTAAAAAGCCTGTCCTGGTACTTTTCTGACAAAAGGGGGTATCATTGCAGCTGAAAAAGCGTTGACATAAAAAAACAATGTTTCTCTGATTCTACAAAAAGAATGTAACGGGTGTAACTGCGGCTATTTCCATCGATGACCGAGTATAGTGTACTGAACAACATTACACCAGTATTCACATCACTTGCAGACTAATATGTTTTTAGGTTGGTTAGTAGCTCCAAGTACATGTGGCGACAGCAAGCCATTGATGCTTGTTTTCCCCTGGGCAGCGGGTCAGTTGTTGAAGTGTGTGCACACAAGGACGCAAAACGGTTATCCTATACCGACAGGTGTTGTCCACTCCAGCTACAGCCATGTGGAAAACGTCAGGTTGAAAAGCTTGTGACGTGTTGCAGGAAGACGGTTTGATGCAGAGAACAAACACCTCATGCATTGATGCACGTTCATATTAAGGCACGACATATAAAAATATCTGGACTTGTGTAATCTACCAGAGATTTAGCTCCACACTTAAACGTAGTTTAGGTTGGTTCCTTGATCATAAAAGTACTTCTACAGAGTACAAAACAATACAGTTGAGAAGAAGCTACGAGAAAGCGAAAGGATTGAGTCACTGAACTACAATCTTATATCATAAAGTTCCAAATGCAGCTAAATTTTAAATGATGTGGTGGCTTCCATTGTAATTACCTATTAATAATAAAACGACTCCAGAATGAGATTTTCACTCTGCAGAGGAGTGTGCGCTGATATGAAACTGCCTGACAGATTAAAACTGTGTGCCACACCGAGACCCGAACTCGGGACCTTTGCCTTTCACGGGCAAGTGTTCTACCATGCACTTGTCCGCGAAAGGCAAAGGTCCCTAGCTCGAGTCTCGGTCCGGCACACAGTTTTTAATCAGTCAGGAAGTTTCAATAAAATGACTGTTTTACATTAGCGCCAGCACGAAAGATGAGAGAGCTATTATGCATTTTTCACATACGATTGACATAGGTAACGAAGTAGGTTAGATATTTCCAGAATGAGATTTTCACTCTGCAGCGGAGTGTGCGCTGATATGAAACTTCCTGGCAGATTAAAACTGTGTGCCCGACCGAGACTCGAACTCGGGACCTTTGCCTTTCGCGGGCAAGTGCTCTACCAACTGAGCTACCGAAGCACGACTCACGCGCGGTACTCACAGCTTTACTTCTGCCAGTACCTCGTCTCCCACCTTCCAAACTTTACAGAAGCTCTCCTGTACTGCGCGTGAGTCGTGCTTCGGTAGCTCAGTTGGTAGAGCACTTGCCCGCGAAAGGCAAAGGTCCCGAGTTCGAGTCTCGGTCGGGTACACACTTTTAATCTGCCAGGAAGTTTTAGGTTAGATATATTTAGATATTACGAATATCTGTCATTCAGCATCACACTAGCAAGTAATATTTCATATATGCCCACCACCCCACTAGGTTTTCACTTGGATTTAAAAAATTTTGTCGGGCAGAGATCACCACGGTGTCATACGTGGAGCATCATCCACTGCTCGAAAAAAATTTCGAATGAGCCATGTGAAAGTGTAATGTTAATGGTCATGTAACAACTTAAAGACAACGAATAGCATCAATAGCTGTCTTAGGCATTCGATTATCTGTGAGGAAATCCTATCCAACAAATATTGTAAAATATTCTGTTTTGCTTTTATAGCTCAGCAGACAGGAGATAGTGGTCGATTTCGCACTATGGATTAACGACCATTGGCCTGGTGCACCAGCTAGCACGAGTGAGTCTTAGGCTGTTTTCCACGCTCTTATAGGCGGACGCTGGGCTAGTCCCCAATCTCTGGGTCAAAAATACCATACATGAACAGTTACAATGCGAAAACATCGGAACAAAGCCTACACGTTACACAGGCAGAGGTGACACAACTTCCCTCAGGTTACACTGACGAATGAGGCATCAGTAAGGCCATCTGGGGACACAATTAAGTCATGTACATACATGCAGAAGTGTGTATGTGCGTGCGTGTGTGTGTGTGTGTGTGTGTGTGTGTGTGTGTGTGTGTGTGTCCAGTCCTCCTCCTAAATGATGGGGCTACGTTACAAGTAGTGTCAGAGTGCTCGTGTCGAATATTTCAGCGTTATATCTGAACCTACAGTGACAGTGTAGCGAGTGATGAGATTTGATTGTCCATTTTGGAAGACTTAGTGGTCATACAGGGAAAGCTTGACTACTGTGTTATGTAGAAAGTTAGTTTTGTTGAGACTAATGTATCTGTTGATGTAGCAGGATTCGTTAGCATGGAATGATTTCAACTATATTTGATACCCATACTTGAGATGAGGTACTGTGAGGATATGTACTACCTAGCTCCTATAATTAATGAAATTTAAAGCATACCCATACTAGATGGTATGTATGGTAGTGGAAATTGATGGTATTTATTTTCTGTTACATCTCTACAAAATAGTTGTCTAGTGCAAAGATGGTGTGCTTGTTCTTAATATAGTTAAATGCGAAGTAGTGCATTTTTACAAAATTTAAGAATGCAGCCATTAGCTGTGGGATTAATGAGACTCTGATGTCTTCAAAAACATACAAAAACCAAAAAAACAATTTCCATTTGTGGTTAGTAATGAAAGGAATAATCAAGAAGTCCATGAACTCTTTCACATATTTTCAGGTAACACAGAAGGTCTTCAGTGATTTAACTGTCTATATACTGCACCGCACCAATCATATTCGGTCATAAATGTGCAAAGGTAGAAAGCCACAGGTGAGTGCATGTGGAGTGCTTTCCGAGATATAACATAGCCATCATAATGTTGCGAGGAGGGCCAGCGTGATGCTGTGCAGGAATAGTTAAAGCAGCAGTACTCAAGCAGCAACGTGTCACAAGCCATTCTATATAAAAGCTGCTGAAGTGTTTAATATATGTGCCAAAAGCCACAGCACAAGCCAAACACCCACAGTGTGGGAGAATATTTATATAGCCAAACCATTTGTACTCAAACCACTTCTTTGAGGACCACATCTCTACCACTATATGGTTCCATGCCTGGCGACCATATGAGATGCTGCTGGAGGATCGCAGTTTGCGTCTACAGTGGGCAGCCCACCCTGAAGTTGTCTTATTCTTGAGCCACTAACATCGGGCCAGCGCTGGCCCAGGCTAGCAGCCACGACCTCCAGCATGGGGGCTGTGGGACACTGCCCGCTACGTCTCTAGTCAGCCATCTTCCAACAGTGTGGTAAGGAGGGGCGAGGGTCGCGCTACAGACGGCACAATGGGCCTTCCACTGAGCATGAAGAAACGCCACTGGCGGAGAAGTTTGTGAAAGAAAGCCAACAGTCGACCGACGCCACACTCTGCTAGAATCGCGGGCGTCGACAGGTCCCAAGATTGCAGAATTTCTCTGTTAAGTCGGCGCCATCATATACTGGGCTGTGGCAATATGCGTTAATGGTTCAAATGGCTCTGAGCACTATGGGACATCTGAGGTCATCAGTCTCTTAGAACTTAGAACTACTTAAACCTAACTAACCTAAGGACATCACACACATCCATGGCCGAGGCAGGATTGGAAACTGCGACCGTAGCGGTCGCTCGGATCCAGACTGAAGCGCCTAGAACCACTCTGCCACATCGGCCGGCTGGCAATATGCATTACTAATTAATTATTTGCAGCGTTTTCAACAATACCCAGCTACTGACAATGTTACAAGTAGTGTCAGAGTGCTCGCGTCGACTGTTTCAGTGTTGTATCTGAACCTACAGTCGGCAGTGCAGCGAATCATGAGATTTGATTGTTTATTTTATAGGATTTAGTGGTCATGCAGGGAAGGATTGACTACTGTTCTATGTAGGATGCTAGTTTTGTTAAGACTAACGTATCTGTTGATGTAGCATGATTCGTTAGTACCCGTTACATGTACACAATGTAATTTTCTGCGTCATTCAGCCCCATGTACAGACTCAGTAGCAGTGGTAGTGTATGTTTCACATTCAAGCATTATGGGTAAGTGGTAACGATTAGGCATAAGAATTAAGTTGGTATGTGTTGTTTGCTGCATTTATAATTTACCGATTTTTGAAAATGGGTAAAGATAAAGGCAATGATATGGAGGAGTTAGGGACGCAAGGAGTGTCAGGCCGTAGGCTGTATATCTATTACTGAAAAAGGTAGCATAATTACAGGCGGATAATATGGAGTTTCATGGTCTATTAAAAAAACAGTCGTCACACTGAGGTGTAGATTTGTCAGCTGTGGATGTCGTTGCAAATTTCTCCTGTAAATCGATTGTGGATGTGGAAGTATGTGTTGGGGATCATAAGAAATTGGCCAAATTAGGGACTGGATTGAAATAGAGCATTGAAGAGGGGCAAAGGGAGAGTTAATAGGAAAAGCAAAAGCTTATGAAGGATACACGAAAGATCTTAAGGGAGTGGACACATTTCAGAGATTTGAGAAAGGGATGATAGAAATATATAGATAACAGAACAAATACTTCCAAGAGCCGCTAGATATGGCAGTGAATATCCATGGAGAGTCAGTGGAGGAATTTGCACATGGCGTAAGATTGATCAATGGTTGTATGTATGAGTTGGGACAGTATGCAGTAGTGAATGGAGTAAAATTGTGAGGGACTGAGTAAAGGGAGCTTGACGCATTTTTAAAAGGGCTGCCTTCAGAAATACGAAGAAGACTATGGGGTTCCAGCGGTTTTGCATGCAGCTATTAGACTGGCAACAGTAAACGAGGAAATTGATGTCTTAACCAGGTTACAGGACAGATGGGGAATATTTGCAGCTTGGTGTGGACAGCTGAAACATTTTTAGAAGCAAGGTCGCCAACTACGAAACCGTGGAAGTAAGTGCAGAGGGCAATGTAACGGAAGCAGTAGTTCCAGGGATAGTGGATCAGGGAAGAAGCCGGAGTTAAACACCAGAGGGAACCCAAAGTCCACCTATAGGAGTGAATTACAGACAGTGGAACTCACCACTGTATAGGTTATATGGAGTGGGGTTAGTAACATCAAGCCTCTGGGATCAGTGGACACACGTTTCTGTTTGGATACAGTTCACTACAGTCAATGGGTAAAAATTGTGCCACAAGAAAGAGAGGCTATGACATGATTCTAGGGATGGCTTCCTTGCATGAGCAACACACAGAGGACCTTGACAGAATGATGTTTCAGTTAGGTGCAGCTGTTAGCAGTGCAGGACTGTCGTGGGCAATGTTTGTCACATGTCACAAACCATTAAAACCGCAAAAAAATGCACTAAGTCTCGTTTCATACGATTGTATACCTAAGGATACTGGGAAATCGCTTTGGATTAGCATTGAGTCTAACTTACCTGTAGAGATGTTGTGTTTGATGGAAACGAGAGAAGCAAATGAAGTATCTGATCCAGGTGGCAGCTTTGTGGAAAAGAAATATTATACACTTGCAAGAAGTCAATAGGGAAAAAGTGATACATGTAATCACAGATCAGTTTAATGCAGAGGATATGAGAGAAATGAAGGGGTTGTTAACCGGTGGCATGAGTATCCTGGATAAGGGAGAGGAGAGTGGGACACAAGGCGTGTCAAGCATGGGCAGCCGCCAGACACTATTGAAACACCATTACGAGGAAAAGTGAAGTATCGAAAGGGAACGTTAAGAAGCAGTTGGATGAGTTTAAGGATTGGATTTTTCCAGGGGGGGGGGGGAGGGGGGGGGCGCTTGTTGGTGATGCATATTACACAGCACCAGATACCGGAGGGAAGTGACTCAGCAATGTACCGCAAACTGTATGGAGGTACTTAAAAACGATTCTGGAGAAGTCAATTAATCAGCAGCTGAAGGATGAGATTATTGAGTCCCATGGGGCGCAGGAATTGTCATGCCTAAAAACAATCAGCACAAGTATCATGAAAATACAGGTTTTGTTGCAATTATCAACACCTGAATGCCAAGACTGTACGAGTTGCCTACACATTGCCAAACATTACAGAAACTGTAGACTATCTCGCCCAGTGTAAATGTTTTTAGATGATGGACTTAAAAGAGGCTACCAACTGCAACATTTCACAGATTGTTGAATTGGGATCTAACACATTAAAATGACGGCAGTACTTGGTATATCCTAATAATATAGTCGTCTTTGCGATTGACATGGAGCAGCACATATACTACTTAAGGAAAGTGGTGTTGAAGTTGAGGGCCACAAATTGATGTTGATATGGAGAAATGTAATTTTATGCCGGAAGAGGTGGCATGTCTTCGATACATAGTTAATAAACATGGCCTTAAGATGGGATGGACCTGAATTTAATGAAGATGTGCATGAATTTCCAGTACCTCAATTGGTAAAGGAACTGTAATCATATCTTTCAGTCACGAATTACTATACCTCGTTTGTTAAAGTATTTTCAGATATTGCTAGAGTGTTAATGCAATTATTGAAGAAAGATTTGAAGTTTATGCAAGTGGAGGATTATCAGCATGTATTTGAGCAACTGAATGATTTTACGGGAAGCCCAGGTTTCCAGTTTCCTAATTTCAACAGAAGGTTTATTTTTTCATGTGATCTGACCAGCTGTACTCATGGTTACAATTTAAGTCAAGAAGTTGAGGATGTGAGACATCTGTTAACACACGCGTCGAGGTAGATGAATTCAGTGGAAAAGAATTACTCCAGAATGTAAAGAGAAATGTTGAGTCTTATTTATAGAATCCCCTATTTCATGTGTTACCTTAATGGAAGGAAGTTAGAGTCACAATGGGTCGTGCAACATTGAAATGGTTGCTAGGGTTATGGGACCCATCTAATAGATTGATGTGATAGGTTACATGGCTGAGTGAGCTCTATTATGATACACAGATTCAAGGAAAAACATGGGAATACACACCAGTTATGTAGAAACTGGAGGTGTTGCAATGATCTTAAACACTGGCAAGTAGAGCAGAGGATGAATTACGAATGTACACAATTACGAAAGCAGTTACAGTTCTGTGTTCATGATGGATGGTTGTACAGCGAAACTAAGCTGGGTCCATGAGTAGTGCTGCTGCCAGCAAAGCTCAGAGATGTGTTGAAGGAGACACACGATATCATGTGTTTGTGGATCATGGAGGAGGGGGTGGGGTTGTAAAGCTACCACGAGAAGAGCAGTAGAGAGGGGTACTAATGGAGGGATAGAGAGATGGAAAGATGTATGTGGATCAGTATGTGCAGAATTGTATATAAGGCGCAGATCTGTGTCAAAATAGTGCCATTAGATAGCTGACTTGAAAGCTCAGCACACTTTCAATTACTTGGGATCGATTTCTTCGGTCCTTTCAGCAAGACATTTGCATAAAACAGGTATATGCTCATAGTTATAGACAATCTTTCGAGGTATGTAGAAATGGTTGCTACGACAAATCGACAGACTGTAACAATAGCAGAAGCGTTAGTTAACAATTCGATAATGAAGTTTGAAGTATCTGGAATGATAGTGATTGAGCATGGAATTATACTTGTCAGATTCGTTAAAAGATTTGTGTCGTCTGTTGTGTATAAAGAAACTGAGAACTAGTCCCCTGGATCCGGAAACTAATAGAAGAATTGAGAGGATTCATAGAACATATTGGAAGATGTTAGGATGCTACGTGAATACACACCGTAGCAACTGGAACATCTATTTAAAATATTTCGTGGCAGGATATAACACAAAACAGAACACAAATGCCGGTTTGTCCCCTTATGAAGTAGTGTATGGGCGTTAGATTCGGTCACCATTCGACCTGATAAAAGGCAAGAAGGATTATATGGGGGAACCTGTTAAATAACTCGCAAGAATGATAAGAGAAGTGTGGAATACGGTGTGCAGAGATAATATGAAGGCAATACAGAAACAAGAGGAAGCGCTAAACTATACAGCAAGAGTGGTGCTGTACGAAGTGAGCCTATAGGTGATGTTGTCGACCCCATATACACCAAAGGGAAAATCCGTTACGAGATATCAGGGACCGTAAGTTGTAGAAACTATGTCACAAGTAAACATCAAGATCCAGTTACCTAAAAGGACCACGGCTGTACATGCTGGGCGTTTGAAACCTTTTTGTAGATCTCTGTAGGATATCCCTGGAGTTGTGGAACTGTAACGAAAGATGAAAGGAAAGAGGAAGTTGAGGGGGAGCCAGCAGTGGTATATGGATGGGCCGAGATGATATGTGTTAAGATAATTTATCTTTTGAGTAATTCGTTTGTTGGGTATAGAAGTGGTGCAATCGAAGAGGACTGCTGGAAGCAGCGGGGAAGGAAATTATTGTACGAAAGAAGTAATCAGGCCGGAGTTGTACTTCAAGCACGCGGAAGCGCATTGGTTTCACTCCACTTGTGATAAAGTAATAACAGTAGTGAGTTATTACGAAAAGCATAGCTTACGACAGTAAAAATGGTAGAACTAGACGGGAGTGCATCGTTGATAAAGGAGACATCATGAGGGGTAGTGGGATGTGGCCTTCGAATACCTGCCACAACCTCTGGAATGACACAACTGAGCATTTCTCAACCTCACTTCTATTGTCCAGAGCAGCCTATAGGAGTGCTACGAGACGTGAGTTTGACTGTTCTAAATACGACATTGTGACCGTTGTCTGTGCATTCCATTGATAAACTCAAATATGAGGGGGCGAATTTCTGTGCAGACTCTAATGCAGTACATACTACACTACAAGGAGGGTGAGTTATAAAACAGAACCACGTTGACTGATGTTGCACCAAGTGCCACAGCTACATTACTCTGCTATGCGTAGTCTCCGATTTCATTTACACAAAAGGAAACGATGGACAGGACCAGCTACAATTCAAATCCCAGCGAACTGGATTCCCATGGCCTAGTAGGCAATAGAGGAAATCATAAATGTAGGTTAAGTAGAAGAGTGGACGAGCCAGAGGAGACCAGGAAGAAACTGTCGGAGCTTAAGATAACTAGTGTATAAGAAAATAATGGTGGTAAGACTACAACTGAAATGAAAGCGGAACAGGGCCAGACACCCGAGAACTTCGTGGGGTGGACTGTACAATGTAAGCTGGTTTTAAGGCGGCTCGAGGTAGTGGGTCTTGGCTTGAGGGAGGGTAATGTAGCGCTCCAGCAATATCTGGTAACAAATGTGCAAAGTTAGAAAGCGGATTGCAGTAGTTCCAGCCGCAGGCGAGGGTGGGTGTTGTGCCTTACAAAACATAACACAGCCGTCGTAATGTTGCGAGGTGGGCCAGCCTAGTACTCTTAGCAGACGAGTACTCAAGCAGCGTGACGTCACGAGCCATTCTATACCGTTGTCCGCCAAAGCGTTTAATGAATATGCCAAAATTCCAAAAGGCGTAGCGTAGGCCATGCACGCGAAAGGCAGAGGACTACGTACACAGCCTTGCCACTTGTCCTACAGTCGCGTCTGTCAGTAGCGCAGCTCTAGCAGTACGGGAGTGCGTCTGCTGGTCACCACATGGGAGGCAAATCGAGGACAGCAGCTCGTTTCCATCTGTCTGTTTTCCGATAATGATAGAAGTTGGAGAAATGAAATGAAATTGCTGCCACAGCCGGGACTTGAAGGCAGGGCACCTGCTTAGCAGGCAGATGTGCTAGCTATTACACCATTGTAGCAGTACTGGTAACACAACTGCACAGATTTCTCTAGTCCAATGTCCTCCTTAACACAAACTTCAGTTCATTCCTCCAGCCCATTTTCCTCTTCTATTGACTCTTGACTACCTATAAAGCGAAAAATACTAGAGAAATACCTCTTACTTTATGATTATATATCTTTTAATCTATTGAAAGTCGTATACTGAAGTAAGAGTGCAACTTCTCACACTTTTGCTAGTTTTACAGTACAGAACGGAAAGCCTTTTCAGAGAGATACTCCTGCAGATTATCGAACGATTATTTATAACGACTGAACGCAGTTGCGTTGACAGACGTTGCTCTCGGTGCTTCTCATTTAGGTGTAGGAAGGTGAACACAGCGTCGATACGAAAACGGCCTATGAAGGATTCATTTCGTCCTACGCTCAAGAGGACCCTGTAGTTCTTTTCATTAGCGATATAATTGTTGTTGTATTGTACTGTGTGGAACTGCGGACCTAGAAACGAAGGAGAGGCTTCGTCCCCGCCGTAGCCCTCAATGCTTCACAACCCCACACCAGGCTACAGCAGTCCACTCACCCCACCGCCGCCACACACCGAACTCAGGGTTACTGTGCGGTTCAGCCCCAGAGGAGACCCTCTTCTCCGCCCCCCCCCCTCCCCCCCTCGGGAACGTCTCACACTAGACGACTGCAACACCGAATATTTGCGTAGGATTGTAATTATCGTGTACGGGTACGTGGAGACAGTGTCTGCGCAGCACTCGCCGACATAGTGTAACTGAGGCGGAACAACGTGAAGCAGCCCACTGCCTTAAAAACCATCCACAGACTGGTCGGCACACCGGACATCGACACTAATTCGCCGGGCGTATTGGTGCTGGGGACCGCCACGCCTTCCGCCTCGGAAAGCAGTGCGTTAGACCGCACGGCTAACCGGGCGGGCTAATTGTTGTTACTGTCATTTCCAACAGCGTTCGAAGATTCCTTTTTGGTCTCCACTGTTTGCCTGTGTCTTTCACAACACAGATAAGATTACACTAACACGTATGGTTGCTTCACTCAACCTGTGAGTTATGTTACCCTGTAACTGTCAGCTCAAGAGATAGCTGTTTGTATCTACTTCACAACGTCGCTGACCATTCAGAGAACTATCGATGTTTGTGTGGACATTTCTTACCGTCTGTAACGAAAATCAATCAGTTTGGGTGGTAATAACCAATTAAAGTTGCATTACACAATAGCCATACATTACTCACCTTCTTCTATTCTTATTTTACAACGATTGTATAATAAACAGTTTTATTATGAGGAAATACTTACTGCCCAATCAACGTTCGTTACCATACTGACCTAAGTTTTATAAGTACTGGTTAATCAACAACCAACCGCTATTTGTTTCAAATTTTCCTAAAGAATGGCGGTTAACTTCTTTACAAGCAAGACCAATTGGGCTGAACTGGAGTTTAGGCAGCAGGTAGCGGAGTTCAAATCCACTATAGGCGAAAAAGTTCTCGCAATGTGGGAATATACATTTTCGGGCCGTATACGAGGTGTGGCTAGAAAAAAACCGGACTAGTACTGGTGAAACAATAAAACGAATGCAATAAGGCTGAAAGTCGCGTGGCCTGTCACGTGACTCTCGCTCCGCCTACTGCTCGAGTTTCATCTGCATCCTGCACTCAGTCTGCCCGTGGCGTCTGTTTTAAGTAGTTGACGTTTTGTCTGTGCGTCGGAAAATGTTGAGTGTACAGAAAGAACAGCGTGTTAACATCAAATTTTGTTTCAAACTAGGAAAATCTGCAAGTGAAACGTTTGTAATGTTACAACAAGTGTACGGCGATGATTGTTTATCGCGAACACAAGTGTTTGAGTGGTTTAAACGATTTAAAGATGGCCGCGAAGACACCAGTGATGACACTCGCACTGGCAGACCATTGTCAGCAAAAACTGATGCAAACATTGAAAAAATCGGTAAACTTGTTAGACAAGATCGCCGTTTAACAATCAGAGCGGTGTCTGAGTTAACAGGAGTTGACAAGGAAAGTGTTAGGCAGATTCTTCATGAAAGTTTCAACATGAACAAAGTGTGTTCAAAAATGGTTCCAAAGTGTCTCACAATTGAACAGAAGGAACGCCGAAGAATGATTTGTTCTGACATCCTGGAAAACATTGAAAGTGATCCCACCTTCTTACAAAATGTTATTACTTGCGATGAATCGTGGTTTTTTACTTACGATCCCGAAACTAAACGCCAATCGATGCATTGGAAAACTCCTGGTTCTCCACGACAAAAAAAAGCACGAATGTCAAAATCGAAATTCAAGGCAATGATGATTGTTTTTTTTTGACATTAAAGGGATTGTGCACATTGATTGGGTACCAGAGGGACAAACAGTGAATCAGCATTACTACATTAGCCTCCTGGCTACCCTACGTGAGCGAGTACGGAGAAAACGGAACGATTTGTGGAGAAAAAAGTCATGGATCCTTCACCAAGACAATGCCCCAGCTCACAGTGCGTTGTCAGTGAAGACGTTTTTGGCAAAACACAACATTCCCATCTTAGATCATCCACCCTACTCACCTGATTTGGCCCCCTGTGACTTTTTTCTTTTCCCTAAAGTCAAGTCAGCTTTGAAAGGAACTAGATTTGAGACTGTTGAAGCAGTAAAAGAAGAAGCGACGGAAGTAATGTATGGACTTACCGAAAATGATCTGCAGCATTGCTATGAACAGTGGAAAATTCGTATGGAGCGGTGTAGAGACCGAGGAGGAGAGTACATTGAAGGAGGTAACATGAAATTGTAAATAATTGTAAATAAACGTTTTTTCCAGCATCAGTCCGTTTTTTTTCTAGCCGCACCTCGTACTGCTAAGAAGAAGCTATTGTGTTTCCAGCCAGGTGGTAAATTTGAAAAACCGTGTCATTTCGCTTCTGGCAATGTGTGAGGACATTACTTAAGTATGATGAGAAAATTGACTTCTACAGTAGAAAAAAAGACAAGGAAAATATTAGAACGCAGACTAGGGGCAAGGAATGAAAGGGTGCAACGTGGTACAACTTTGCAGAAGATCGCAATTTAAGTTTTACAGGAACTTTGTTTAAGAATTATTAAAGAAGGTTATATACGTTGAATCTTCCTGGCGACACTGGAAGGTTTCAGACACATTGTACAACAATAAGAGAGAGACATCCAAACCAGAGTTTAAACTACAAACATCTCCAGGGGCAGATGTAGGTTGTGACCACAATTTGGTTATGTATCGTAGATTAAGGCATAATAAACTGCATAAATGTACAATGAGAGGCAAAAAGACTGCCCGGTCCAAATAATTTAGAATCCAAGAATACAGAACTGAGCATGCCAAACTTCAGAAATGCCAGTGTTCACAATTCTAGCGTTCTGTGGAACTTCAGCTTGGTGTTTACATCGTCAAACAGAAGCAATACAATACTTGGGATACAGTATGTGGATATTAATTGCAGTGTAACTCATCGAATCATTTCTTTTGAAAATGATTATTCGCACACTCAGAGACGGTTGAAATATAAGAATTCCACGTCTGTGGAATTACTACAACGACAATCGTTTTGTGTCCGTTTCAGTGGTTGAGTGCAGCTGGCACGGTAGCTCAGCGTGTGCAGTCAGAGGGTTAGCTGTGCTCTATAATAAAACACTGAGTGAACGTATCAACGACGAACGGGTGTTATGAGATGTCAACACCACCCACCCCACGCCATGCAACAAGTGCGAAGAATAATAACGAACAAAATGGCATAAAATGGTTAGGCCGACGGTTTACGAACGTAAGGGACGAGCGTTCGAGTATAACTCGAGCCAACTGTCATTTTTTTTTTATTTAGACCCATGCAGGTAATATTTAAAACCTTAATTCGCGACAAATTTTACAGTTGTAGGCTTTTCTAGGTTCAATATTCTTTCAAAATATTGAATCTTATAGTAGCGTAATCTTTAAACAAGCAGACAAATGGTCATAGTAAAAATATTGAAAATGGATGTACTTATTTTGAATTACTTCGACCGCCACCTGGTGTGTAAAATTTCAGGTAAGAGAAACGTATCAACTGATTGGTATATTTCTCTAAGTCCGTACGAGCGTTTTACACGAGTGAGTTGATATGTCTTCCAGTATCTGTTGCTTCGATTTTAATATTTGTTCTTCAACTACGGTAGGCCTACTCGAAGGCCACGCTAAAAAGAAAAGATCAGTAGTTCCTGAGTAGCGTGTCTCTTTACTGTATTGCTAGCTGTAGTACGTGTCGAATCGAATCACATGGCAGCCCTTTTATCATCGCATTCAAAATGTTCTGTATTGTATTTGTTTTCTGTTATTAAATTATATTTTCTTCTTTTACTTTTTTCAGTATTCTCTTCTGTAAATAAAAGTTTGGTTTGTGAATTTGATGTCTAAAAATAATCTTCCTTGGCACGTAATGTTCATCTGACCTCCCATAAAAAAAAAAAAATCTTCCTCGCAGGATGATATTCATCTGATCTCCAATAAAATACACATAATATTCTTTGGAGGGCGATGTTCACCTGAATTCCCATAAAAATGTAAATAATACACTACTGGCCATTAAAATTGCTACACCACGAAGATGACGTGCTACAGACGCGAAATTTAACCGACAGGAAGAAGGTGCTGTGATATGCAAATGATTAGCTTTTCAGAATATCCACACAAGGTTGGCGCCGGTGGCGACACCTATAACGTGCTGACATGAGGAAAGTTTCCAACCAATTTCTCACACGCAAACAGCAGTTGACCGGCGTTGCCTGGTGAATCGTTGTTGTGATGCCTCGTGTAAGGAGGAGAAATGCGTATCATCACGTTTCTGACTTTGATAAAGGTCGGATTATAGCATATCGCGATTCCGCTTTGTCGTATCGCGGTATTACTGCTCGCATTGGTCGAGATCCAATGACTGTTAGCAGAATATGGAATCGGTGGGTCCAGGAGGGTAATACGGAACGCCGTGCTGGATCCCAACGGCCTCGTATCACTAGCAGTTGAGATGACAGGCATCTTATCCGCATGGCTATAACGGATCATGCAGCCACGTCTCAATCCCTGAGTCAACAGATGGGGACGTTTGCAAGACAACAATCATCTGCACGAACAGTTCGACGACGTTTGCAGCAGCATGGACTATCATCTCGGAGACCATGGCTGCGGTTACCCTTGACGCTGCATCACAGACAGGAGTGCCTGCTATGGTCTACTCGACGACGAACCTGGGTGCACGAATGGTGAAACGTCATTTTTTCGGATGAATCCAGATTCTGTTTACAGCATCATGATGGTCGCATCCGTGTTTGGCGACGTCGCGGTGAACGCACATTGGAAGCGTGTATTCGTCATCGCCATACTGGCGTATCACCCGGCGTGATGGTACGGGGTGCCATTAGTTACACGTCTCGGTCACCTCTTGTTCGCACTGACGGCACTTTGAACAGTGGGCGTTACATTTAAGATATGTTACGACCCGTGGCTCTACCCTTCATTAGATCCCTGCGAAACCCTACATTTCAGCAGGATAAAGCACGACCGCATGTTGCAGGTCCTGTACGGGCCTTTCTGGATACAGAAAATATTCGACTGATGCCCTGGCCAGCACATTCTCCAGCTCTCTCACCAACTGAAAACGTCTGGTCAATGGTGGCCGGGCAACTGGCTCGTCCCAATACGCCAGTCACTGCTCTTGATGAACTGTAGTATCGTGTTGAAGCTGCATGGGCAGCTGTACCCGCACACACCATCCAAGCTCTGTTTGACTCAATGCCAGGGCGTGTCAATGTCGTTATTACGGCCAGAGGTGGTTGTTCTGGGTACTGATTTCTCAGGATCTATGCACCCAAATTGCGTAAAAATGTAATCACATGTCAGTTCTAGTATAATATATTTGTCCAATGAATACCCGTTTATCATTTGCATTTCTTCTTGGTGTTGCAATTTTAGTGGCCAGTAATGTATAATAGCAACTACATTTGCATTTTGAAATTAATGTTTCTTTCCTGATAACTATGCAAGCCTTTTACAGTAAAAAGAAATATAATAAAATGAAAAGTAGCGTGCGTATAGCGTCAGTATTTTTCCCACAAGCCATTGGCATCAAGAACGGCTTGGATCCTTTGAGTCATAGAACTGACTACTCTATGGAAAAAGTCGTTATCCATGGCAGTTCTCTCCCATGAAGTATAAACAAAATACCATAGGGCATCCACAGATCCTGGAGAATGGTCTGTCCAACTGTCCCGCAGTGTGTTTTTAAGTTGAGCCCATACGTGCTCTATGGGATCGAGATAAGGTGACTTTGGAGGCCATGGAAGGCATTGAATAATATTCTCCCTCCTTTGAAACCAGCTCTGAAAACTAGAGCTAGTGTGTGATGGGTTTATGTGTGTGTGTGTGTGTGTGTGTGTGTTTGTAAGTGAGACGTCGTTCGTCGTACCATAGTCGAGCTCCAGGGATAATTAAATTTTCAAAGAAATGTTTATAGCAAGCTGAACTGAACTTGTCTTGCATACGGTCTCAAGTTCCTGCACCAATGTAAGACATCCAGCCCCAACATTTCAACTTATGCAACCGCTTTGTAAGTAGGCTGTTTAGGTTTTTATATTGGTAACGCCACGTAGCGCTCTGTATGAAAATCACTGGCTGTGCTGTGTGCAGTCTGTGGCTGGGTGGCATTGTTGTTGGCTATTGTAGTGTTGGGCTGTTGGCTGTTAACAGCGCGTAGCGTTGCGCAGTTGGAGGTGAGCCGCCAGCAGTGGTGGATGTGGGGAAGTGAGATGGCGGGTTTTTTAGAGCGGATGATCTGGACGTGTGTCCATCAGAAACTACATTTGTAAGACTGGATACCATGAACTGCTATATATATTATGACTTTTGAAGGCTATTAAGGTAAATACATTGTTTGTTCTCTATCAAAATCTTTCATTTGCTAACTATGCCTATCAGTAGTTAGTGCCTTCAGTAGTTAGAATCTTTTATTTAGCTGGCAGTAGTGGCGCTCGCTGTATTGCAGTAGTTCGAGTAACGAAGATTTTTGTGAGGTAAGTGATTTGTGAAAGGTATAGGTTAATGTTAGTCAGGGCCATTCTTTTGTAGGGATTATTGAAATTCAGATTGCGTTGGGCTAAAAAATATTGTGTGTCAGTTTAGTGTTGATCAGAATAGGTAAAGAGCGAAATGTTTGGGTATGTTCAGTTTTGCCCAACTGTTTGAAAATCAAATAATGTGAGAGATTTATCAGCACAGTGACTCATAAATTTTTCTGAGGGGACGTTTCATATGTCGACCCTTAGCCGAGGATACCTCACTGGAATCTTCAGATTTTTTCTTGTAATTTGTGTAATTAGTGTAGCTATTATTTATTGCTAGCGCGTAATCATAGAGAGAATTTCCCTTGTAGTTGTAGGTTTTCATTGTTGTATGGTAAAACAGTTGTGGCATGCATGTAGATTTGCACCAAGTATTTCGCAGCTGCACTTGCAATTACTAGATATTATTTTCAGTGCTATGTTAATGTGTTTTCTTATTTTGCTCTTCAAATTGTGCTTTTCTGTGTTATCGTGTGGAATATTATGACAATAATGGCGTGTGAAAAACGTAACACTAGGCTCCAAAGTAAACTGAGAAATAATAGTGACGACGAGCGTAGCTTATCAGCACCACTGTGTAATGAATTAACAGACATTCAAAGTGGTAATTTGGTAATTGTGCATAGGGAAATGGAGGGGGTGGCAAATAATGGCATAGACACTGAAACAATTAGTGAACAAGGAAGCATTATCGATCGATCGGTTGACAACAGCTCGCCTCAGGAATCCGAAATGACAGGACACAATCTCGCAAATACGGTAGATTCAGGTTATGGGTCCTCACCATTTTCTCAAATAAGTCAAGACACACTTTCTGCTTGTCAAAATGTGAATTTTGCCAGTGCAAATTCACTGCCGAAAAGCACTGAGGAACATGTTTCAGACATCAGTGCGTTGTTATTACAATTAATACAACAAATGGGACAAAAACAGCAAAAGCTTCAAAAGTTAGACACAATGGAACAAAATCTTCGAAAGTTAGACACAAGGGAACAAAATCTTCGAAAGTTAGACACAATGGAACAAAATCTTCAAAAGTTAGACACAATGTAACAAAATCTTCAAAGGTTAGACACCACGCTTGAACAAACACGTGAAGATTTAACTAATGAGTTACATAAAATCGAATAGACACGTCAAAAAGTCTGTAATGACGTAAAAATACCAATTTGTGAGCATTTCCAACCTATTTTATCGCAAAATTAAAATACATTACAGAATCACGAAGCAGCCATAAAAGAACTGCAAACTATTATTCATGAAAATCATGACACCTTGCAAGCTAAAATTGATTCAGTTGCATCTACCGATTCGGTTACGCAACTTGCAAAAACTCAGGAAAACTTAAAGGACACAGTGGATACGATTTCAACACAAATTGACACACTGAAACTTGGTTCAGAAAAACACACTGAGGAAATAAGTTCACTATCGGAGAAAGTAGCTTATCTACAAAGGTCGATGATGATCTGAATGACACAAGACCTGTAGCCTTCACTGACACAGAAGAGTACGAGCAAATTAGGAAATTCAAACAAAATCAGAATCAAGTTAATACGCAACATCAAAGAGAAATCTGGGAAGTACAAGGTCAGTTGACACAGGTAATACAAGAATTACATATTTCAGAGGACACTCACGCCCCAATACGGGAAGAGGGACATAGGAATACGGAAAAGCCACAAAATTATAACACAGGGCACTTCGGAAATTATGAAAGAAATTGGAAAAGTACACAGAATTTTGAGATGGAACCGCCGAAACGAAGTAACAATGACCGACATGCGACTCGCCGACATGATGATTTTAACTATAAGCTGTTTATTACTACACGTAAATTCAAAACATTTAAGAATACCGGCAACGACATTCATCCACAAGCGTGGCTTCATCAATTCTCTCGTTGTTTTCCTCCTAACTGGTCATTAGAGCACAGATTAGAATTTAAGTGTGGCTACTTAGAGAATGAACCAGCTGCAAGAATGTGATCGGTCATTCATGATTGCCACAGTGAAGGAGAATTTTACCATGCCTTCCTTTCAGCATATTGGTCTCAAGCCACACTAGACCGAGTAAAACATAGCATCATAATGATGAAACATTTCGAACAGTCTGAATTTTCCAGTCTTGTGAAATATTTTCAAGACATGTTGCACAAGAATCAGTACCTGTCAAACGCTTACAGCCCCTCAGAACTCATCCGCATTTGCTTAATCAAATCGCCTGAACATTTACGACATGTTATTTTCGCCGGACGTTTCAAAGACGACATTGAAGCTTTTCAGGGACTCTTACAAGAATTGGAAATTGACACTGACAATCGCAGAACGCAAAAACAGGAACACAACAATTACAGGTGACATCCATCACAATTCCGCGATGACAGAAATAATGAATGTACACGACAACGATATTCTTACAACGTAAATCGTGACCAAAACAGACACCACCCGTATGACAACCGTTGGCAGAGTACTAATAATTACAGGGAAAGATCACGTCTCCGCGGTAATGACTATCACAGAGACAATCAGAGAAACAGACAATATGGGAACCAAAATAATTATTATCAAGGGAGACAGAATAACTTCAGACATAATGGTCCTCTGCACAGTTACAACTCAGGGAGAAGTTCCCCACCACGTGATCAACAAGAAACTAATTACAGAAATTACTGACATGACGACGGACGATATAATCATAACGACAGACCTGAATTTCAACAGAATTGGCGGGATTCAAACAGGGCGGGGCCCTCTCGACAAGGTGAATTTGTAGAAGTTAGGTCTCCTAATCCTAATAACGACGCGCGCCAACAAAGAGACAGACAACAACTCGCACCGCAGACAGCCGCGCTAACCTTGAGATAAATTCCACTATTCTTTACCGCCATATACCGCATGATAACTGCGTTCAAGTAGAAAATCTGAGTACTATGAAGAGTAAAGGATTGCACCAAATTTCACATGTAATCCGTTTATTGAGAGATAATCTAGTCTTTGCTATAAACTTTTTCACCTTACATTACTAGTATGCTTTGTCAGACTTAGAACCTGTTAACATGCAACAATGTTTGAAGTTAAATATCCAGTCACGAACCAAGAAAACTTATTTAAACAGAAATTACGAATGCATTGTTATAGTGAACAGAGGACACGGTGTTATTGTGTGTGTGCATTCTTGCTTGTTAATTGTACGATTAAGTAACGACTATAAGGCTTACATACTTAGAACATGTACCAGTACTGCTAATGAGATTTTACTGCAACATTTTGGTTTACTAGAAAATACATTATGGATTTAAAGTTCCTTCTGAGAGATACCAGACGACACATTGGTTAGCTTATTTGACAGCTACACGACTATATCACGATGCTAGTAATATGTGACAGAATTTACATTGTTGCTTTTGCGGTGTATCTGTTTTATATCTGCACAGTTTTTATGTATTATTCTGGAAAGTAAAACATGTTTTAGTAGTAACTTTTGTGGTATAGCGACAATGAGACAGCCTTTTCCGTAGCACAACAATATGTTAAAGTACAGTATTTTCTTCATCAAGTTAATAAGCATAATAACTACGATATCTATATGCAAAGCATTTCACTTTTGTTTATGATGAGGTGAGTACATTGATTTCAGCAGAACTTTGCTTATGGACGACGATAATTACAACACTTGGCACATTTTTTCCCCTTAAGTAATGACAGAGATTATCTTACAACAAGGCGCACAGTTTAGCGCTACAGTACACATATTTGAGTGATTAATTTTGTACTTAAAACATTTATTTTTTAAAGATTTTTGAATTACAAAGAAAGTTTTTCGTGATACATTTCATTCCATTGCTGTAATCTGTAACACCTGAGGGTGTAATTACATTAATCCTCAGGGGGTACGTGCCTACTTTGTGTACCATGTGTCTGGCAAGCACAAGGAGCCCTAGCTAATATGGTATTTGCTTATACAACTTTACACATCGGTACCATATTTCTCTAACACATAAATTACACAGCTATCTGATCTTATAACTGAAAGCTAAACATTTCTTTACTACATCAGTGACACATATTTACACAATTACACAGTTGGATAACTTCACACTTATCAGACTGTACTTTGTCTGTACTGTGTGAACTGTCCGTATTTTTTCGGAACCATTGTGATACTATGAGAACTTTGAATGATGTATTTGGCATGGGATCATGATTTTTAAAGTACGTTTGAGGTAGATGACACTATTGAAATGAGCAGAGAATTTTTTTTGGTTTGAACTTATTTCAGAAAGCTACGACGTTTTTGAGATTTGACTGAGGTGTTATGATGTTATTTTTACGACGGCGATGTGTATTATGCTGTTGAGGTATGTTTATGATCAATAAGCTGATTCTATATGAGGAATTTGATTATGCTACATATTTATTATGATGAAATATTGAAGAAGTGTCGACGAATATATATATGAGTAATAAGGTAAGGAATAATGAGTAGTGGTTAGGGACTCTGACTTGTGAAAAAGGATGTTGGAAACCAAGAACCGTACTTTAAGAGTTATGAAATGTGTGTAAATGTGTGAATGTATCACAATGCCAGTGAATTTCTTTCTTGACACTGTTATATTTATAGGATTTTGTTTCTACAGATTTTTAACGCAAATTCTCAACCTGTGAAATTTTTATATGAGACTTTTACTGTAGTGCAAACAGATGTAAATATTTCGGTAAGAAAGTTAAGTGACCACCTTCACGTAATGCGTCGTGGGCACCCAGCTGTGCAACAGTCACCTGGAAAAAAGCCATTAGTGTGTGCCTTTCAGAGGCACAGTTCGAGAAAAAAAAAAGAGGCCATTATCCTCACTATTGACATTTCTTTGTAGAAAGCATCGTAAATACGACACACTCATACTTGAAAACATATGATTACACTGTGGAGCTCTTAATTTATGATATTTACTAAATTGCCTAATGAAATGATGAGAAACATTTTTATATCTAATTTCTTTCTAGTTGAGAGATTTTTTACTGCCTTTGAAGACGCCATTTGCCTAGTGAATGATGTTTCACACATTGCTTTGTATATATTTGCTCATTTCGTTTAATATCTAGTTTCTAGCTGCTCTGCAGCATTGGTTAAAATAAAATTTAATAGATGTACTAATATAGATATTTTATTCCTATAGATCCAGTAAATAACAATTTTATGATCTACTTCCAAAATAACGAGCGAGCACAAAAAGACATTTCCACTTCACAGGAATTGCATACATAATTTTTGTCAGTGACTTGGTAACTTGTCTGCTAGAGTAAGTTACAGTGATGCTTCACTCTAGTGTTAAGATGTGACATAGGTATTAGATATGGCCATCTTTACTGTAATATTTTTTCTGCTTGAGCTTTGTCATGTTTAGATATAAGTTATTGCATTTCCTGCTGCTGTTTGCCAGGCACAGCGCTACTAAATTTCACTTTGTATTACTCTGTTAAGCCAGTTTTACTACTGATTTATTTTTCTTGTTGCTGCACATTGCCTTATATTAGTTGTAATATTGCATTTGCCTTGCTAATTTAGATATACTGCTGCTTGCTTTGCCAATTTGCATTTTTTGTCATTGCTTTTTGTGTTAATATGTTATGTGTTGCTGCATTGCCTCGTCCCTTAGTTTGTGCATCTGAGCTCAGTAGATTTAAGTTAGCTTAAGAGGGGGTAGACTATATAAGAGAATGAGTTGCGATGAATTGGAAGAAATGCATTGAGAAGTTTTACGAAAAAAGTACGGAAAGCAGGTATAGATAGGACTTTTTGGGACTAATGAAGAACAAAGGGAGATCTCATAGATGTAAAGAAAGTTTTGTTTGCAAACTACTGCAGTAAAACAAACCCTGTCCTTTCCTTGTGTTATTCTGCTATGTGTTTGTGTACCCTTGTGTATCTGTGTTTTTCCTTCCTTTATGTGTTTAGCTAATGAGAGTTGTAGAATTTTTCTAATAATATGTTATTCACTTTGTAGAGATGTTTAGACATTATTTATTCTGTTCTGTTTCAATGGTCATACGTGAAATTAATGTTTCGAAAACTATTATCATTATTTTATATATTTACTTATGTCATAATTCCTGTAACACTGATGTATATGTTTATTTCTATTCTTTTGTAAAGCCTGTATTACTACAAATGTTATCTGCATTGTTATGTTCTTTAATTATGTATTTTGTACCTTTGTTATTGTATTCTCATGTTATAAAATTGTAATTGAAAACCAGTTCATCAAATTAAGTAACTTGTAAGCATACATTTCACTGCACACGTTTATGTTGGTCATAGTATATGCACAATATGTGAAAAAAAGAGGACTGTTAGTGCTCCCATGTGTGTTGATAATTCAGCAAGGGATTGGATAACAGCATTGCTGGTTCTTAGGACATTAAAAAAAATACTTTGTGAGTGCACAAGTAGTGGTTTATGGACTTGCTATATTCTCCGCAAGACTCTTCAATGGTGATTGTGCACTTGCACAGTCGCAACAGATGGCTGCTGGCCGTCTCTACAAGGACTGAAGTGGGTCTGCACCTTTGATGGCAGACCAATACCATTATTTCTACAAGGACTGCAGTGGGTCTGCACCTCTGGTGGCCCACCAATACCGTAATCTCTACCAGGACTACAGTGCATCTACTCAGTGATGACCTACCTACCAATATTCTTCAAAACTTCGACTGACTCCGCTGTGGGTTTGCACAGTTGTGGCCCATTACCTGTCTGCAGGTCAAGAGTCAGCACTGTCTTTCCGTTGGAAGGACAACACTACTTCTTCAAGACTGCATGGAAATCCACTACTTCCATGTGCATTTTCTTTTACTAATGAGACTTCGTGAAAAAAAACTGTAATTACTGCTGTGATGAATGATCAGGACTGTCTTTACGGACTGTAAGAAAATTTTAGCTTTTGACCAACATTGTATCAATAAGTGTGTGCATTTCATATCTTTGTTATTGTAATTATGAAAAATTTTATGAAATCATTACTGACCACTGCCCAAAACAATTTGTAAAATTTTTTGTAGGGAGCATAGGGACTATGTAAGTAGGCAGTTTAGGTTTTTATATTGGCAACGCCACGTAGCGCTCTGTATGAAAATCACTGGCTGTGCTGTGTGCAGTCTGTGGCTGGGTGGCATTGTTGTTGGCTATTGTAGTGTTGGGCTGTTGGCTGTTAACAGCACGTAGCGTTGCGCAGTTGGAGGTGAGCCGCCAGCAGTGGTGGATGTGGGGAGAGAGATGGCGGGTTTTTTGAGAGCAGATGATCTGGACGTGTGTCCATCAGAAACAGTACATTTGTAAGACTGGATACCATGAACTGCTATGTATATTATGACTTTTGAACACTATTAAGGTAAATACATTGTTTGTTCTCTATCAAAATCTTTCATTTGCTAACTATGCCTATCAGTAGTTAGTGCCTTCAGTAGTTAGAATCTTTTATTTAGCTGGCAGTAGTGGCGCTCGCTGTATTGCAGTAGTTCGAGTAACGAAGATTTTTGTGAGGTAAGTGATTTGTGAAAGGTATAGGTTAATGTTAGTCAGGGCCATTCTTTTGTAGGGATTATTGAAATTCAGATTGCGTTGGGCTAAAAAATATTGTGTGTCAGTTTAGTGTTGATCAGAATAGGTAAAGAGCGAAATGTCTGGGTACGTTCAGTTTTGCTCAACTGTCTGAAAATCAAATAATGTAAGAGATTTATCAGCACAGTAATTCATAAATATTTCTGAGGAGACGTTTCAGCCTCTAGCCCATTTGGTCATGAAGTTCGCGTCATATCGTTGCCCATCTGCACGGTAAACAAGAGCAGGGCCTCTGATCGTGGACTCAGTTGTTCACCTCTCGGAGAAAATGAGTTTCTTCCAATCGGCAACTTCCCCAGAACTCACACTTGCTAGTCTGTTCAAGACTTGTTCGTCAGACAACGGTTCTTTGAGAAGAGCACGACAGGACCTGATTCCACGTTCCATTAATCTTCTGAGAGCAGTTCTTGATGAGCTGGGGAAATGTGAAGCTCTTCTTAGTTCGAGGATGATTTACAAAGCAGTATTCTGGGCCGCCCTTACCAGTGCTTCATCTTGTCTCTTTGCAGAGACTCGTGGTCTTCCGGGTATTGGACGTCTCGTTTCCTCACCGTTATCTCTAAATCGTCTAATCCCTTCTCCTTGCTGCGGAAACATCAACACCAAATGACGTCCTGCCCCAGATGCATTAACACCGATTTCAAAGAGACCAATTATTAGTTCGTGAATATTCACATTAGCCATTTTGAAGCAGACCTATGACATATGCCAATTAGCGGATACATATCGTTTAGCTGAAAAACTATAGAGACACCAGGTGGCAGTCGAAGTAATTACAACTAAATACATTTTGACCATGACTATTTGTCTGTTTAAAGATCGGACCACTATGAAATTGATTCTCTTGAAAGAACGTGGAGTCCATAAAAGCCTACAACTACACAATTTGTTGAGATTTAAGGTTCAAAATATCACCTGAGCAGGTCTAAATACTAAAAGAAAGGCAGTTGCCTGCAGTTTGATTCGACCGCTCGTCCTTCACATCCACTGAGGCGCTGAGATGAATGAGAAATGGTCGTCGTTGTAGTAATAATTCTAACGACTTGGGGATTTTATATTTCAACCGTTTCTGAGTGCTGGAATAACGGTTTTCAAAAGAAATGATACGATGATTGAAACTGCAATGAATTTCGATATATACTGTATCCTGACTATTATATTGCTTCTGCTTGACGAAGTAAACACCAAGCTGAAGCTCCCCAGACCAGCAGAGTTGTGAACAGTGGCACTTCTGGATTTGGGCATGGTCAGTGCTCTGTTCTTGGACCCTAAAATATTCGGGCCGGTCAATCTTTTATTCTACATAGTTATTGAGATGGCATCTGCATAAATCAAATAGCCGGAGGCTGTTCAAAATTAGATAGTGAACTTTAGTTGACGATTCATTGGAAGAGAGGAAACTAATTTAATTAATAAAAATAGAAAAGCAAGCATAATCTGCTAGGAAAAGGAGAGACGGAAGGCAGGTATGATAATAAGTGAAGAATTTGATAAAACACTGAAAGACATAAGCCGAAACAAGGCCCCGGGAGCAGACGACGTTGCCTCAGAATTACTGAATCCTTTGGAAAAAATTGCTATAATAAAACTATACTATTTGGCGTGCAAAATGCCCTCACATTTCAATAACAAAGTATTAACTCCCATTTTAAAGAAGACAGACGCTGTTGTGAGCTATATTTAACGAACCAACAGTTTCTTAAGTCGTGTTTGCAGAACTGTGATACACATCATTTACAGATGAGTGGAATAGCTGCTAGAAGCCGATCTCGGCGAAGATCAGTTTGTGTTCCAGGGAAAGGAAGGAAACACGAACCCACACTGACCATTCAACTTTTCTTAGAAGGTATACTGACGATACATTAACCTTCGCTAAGAATATAAACAGAGTTCGAGAATGGTTTTAACAATATTCACTCGAATGCTCTCTTTGAAATTCTGAAAGTAGCCAGTATGAAATGCGGAGAGCGAAATCTTATCGACAATTTGTACACAAATAAGAATGCAGGTATTTGAGTCGAAAGACGCAGAAAGGAAGCAGATTTTTAGGTGGGAGTGAGAAAGGGTTGTAGACCAGTCTCGATATTACTCATCCTCTACATTGAACAAGCAGTAGAGGAAACCGAGGACAATTTTTCAGACAGGATTAAAGTTGAGGGTGAAGAAATAATAGCTTTGTGGATTGCCGATAATACCGTGATTCTGTCAGATAGGCGAAGGACTTCGATAATCAGTTGAACAGAATCTACAATGCCTTGAAAAGAGGTTATGAAATATTCATCAATAAAAATATAATACGGATAGTGGAATGGAGTCGAACTGAATCAAGCGAGGCTGTTGGAATTAGACTAGAAACTGAAACAGAGAACGGAATTTGCTAGGTCTGGCTTTAATTACTAAATAAACAAAACTACTAGCATTAAAACATATGTTCAGTATTGTCTGGCTCTAATTACAAAATAAGTAGAAGTTCTGGCATTAAAACATGTGTTCCGTATTGTACTTTGTATGAACACGTTTACTACCGAGTACGTAAGCCCGTTCTTACATACAGCTCTTGAAATAACGCAACAGATATTATCATTGGTTTTACTAATCATTTAACACTTACTACACACACACACACACACACACACACACACACACACACACGCACGCCCTCTCCCTCTCTCTCTCTCTATTTATCTATCTGTTTATCTCTGGTAACCAATTTAACTGTTTAACTCAGACTCGATACAGAAAGAATCTCACTTTTCATCAGCTACAGAACTGTTTCTAAAGGCACAAAGTGTTTAATAGTTTTCAGTGTTTACTAACATACTAAGCGTATCATTAATTTTGGACATCAAAGTTTCACAGCTGTGACTGCACTGTAAGTTATGCAGAATTTATACCCTTCGAAAGAAAGCCTCACTTCTTACTACAAAAATCCAATATTTCCATAGATGCCATCTACTAATGACCACAAACTATTACCGGTAAATCAAAATTTCCGAAAAATCACCATCACTAATTTTTGTAAATGTGTTGAGCTCCACACTAGATGACCTCTTGCCACCAAAGTTGACTGCGGTCTGCTGACTCACTGGTGAAATTTCCGCCACTAACACGGCGTGCAAAAGGCCTCTTCTCTAATTGGCCAGTTAACCAATTAGCCAATCTGCCAATTAGCAAATTAGCTCCATGTCTCTACTTAACTGACCTAGTGAACTCCCTCTTTCGACTAGTTCCCATTCATAAATCAGTTTGTAAATAAACCATTGACAAAAAGCAAATGAAAACAAATTTATCCCAATGTCAAATATCTGAAAGACTGAACTAAGTCACCAAAAACTGGCAGGTTTGCAATTATTAGTTCCTTGCATCTCACATCAACGCTGCACAGTCTGATTCCCAACTCACATTTAGTTAGTTACAATTTTAATAATTCATACATAACACACTTACCGTGTTCATTCTCCCATGCATACAGACAACAAAGCGAATGAAATTAATAATGTCGTCCAGTGTATACAATACTAGTAGTCTAACATTAAAACTTGGACTGACCAGCTATAACATAACGAACACTTAACCAACACTGATCAGCCAGAACACTATGACCACCTACCTAATCGCCGGTATGTCAACCTTTAGCACTGATAATAGCAGCGACACATCACAGCATGGGAGCAATGAGGCTTTGTTAGGTCACTGGATAGAGACGACATCACATCTGCACACACACACACACACACACACACACACACACACACACACACACTCAAGTCACCTAATTCTTGTAAATTCTGGGGAGGGGTAGAGGAGATGAGGTCTGAAGAGACATTCAGCCACATACCAGATGTGTTCAGTGAGGTACAGATCTGGTGATTTGGGGGCCAGAACATCAATTGTAACTCGCCACTATGTTCCTCGAACCACTCCATCACACTCTTGGTCTTGTGCCATGGCGTATTATCCTGCTGAAAAATGCCGCTGCTTTTAGGATACATGATCCTTATGAAGGAGTGTACGTGGTCTGCAACCAGTGTACAGTACTCACTGGCCATCATGGTGCCTTGCACGAGCTCCACTGGACGCATGGATGCCCACATGAATGTCCTCCAAAGCATGATGGAGCCCCTGGAAGCTTGTCTCCATCCCCCAGTGCACGTGTCAAGGAGCTTTTCCCCTGGAAGACGGATTCGCAACGTCACATCAGCATGATGGACAAGGTATTGGGATTCATCAGCCCATGCAGTGCTCAGCGATATTTTCAGCCACTGTGTCACGTGTCTATTTTAGTCGTAGTTGCCTATGTTGGGGTGTTGAAACATTGACACATGTATGGGTCGGCGGGTGCAGAGGCCCATAGCTAGGAGCGTTCAGTACATTGTGTGTTCAGACACATTTGTACTCTGCCCAGTATTAAACTCCGATGTTAGTTTCGCCATTTCCCTTCCTATCCTGTTTTACCAGTCTGCCCACCCCTACTAGGTCCTACATCGGTGATAACGGGTGGCCGGCCAACCCCACAACGTCTGCACATGGTTTCACCTTGATTCCGTCTCTTGTTGAAGACACTCACCACAGCACTCCACAAATACCTGATAAGTCGTGCTGAGACTCTGGGCCATCGGAATCTGCCCTCAGTCAGGCTCAGATAGATCGCACACCTTCTCCATTCTACACATGGTCAGCATGTTCGCTGATACAACATGCAACACAGTTATTCCTCGCCAGGTGATGCTGGCGATACGCCTATTACCTGAACGAGTTTTTATTGATAGTAGACCAGTGGTCATAGCGATCTGGTTGTTGACTATAAGCAGGAAACCCAGGTTTCAATTCTGATCTGACACAAATTTTCGTCTTGCCCCATGATGTAAATCAATGCCCATTGACTGGTATAGTCTTAAATTCCTAGGTGTTGTGATATTGTGCATACAGTGTGTCCGCAAATTCCCGAAACAGACTTCTGGGATTTTTAGAGGAGAGCAAGTACATAATATTTTGAACAGGAACCCATGTCGTAAACATACACTTCCTGTTCTATGACGGTTTCACTTCAGTTGTGTAACTCGTCGACGCCTACTGCGGGAAAGGGAAAGTGTCAGTGTTGATTGTCCTGTTATGCTATAGCGTAAACAGGATAACATGGTCTACTTCTTGTTGGGTCGTATACGAAATTTAATTTACGAGACTTGTACAGACAGAGGAAGATCTGCTGGCACGGGTTCTGAGTGCTGCACTGGAAATGTAAGAGTCTCCAGGTGGAATGGAGAGTGTGTACAAGTACGTGCTTCGTAGGTACAATCTATGTAACAATGTTGGTGGTTATCTATTACTTCATAACCCTCTCAGGTCGCTCAGTCAGTAAGGTGACAGCGTTATAGTGCCTACAAATATTTTTAAAAGTGAGTTTTTCTTCCTGTATAAGCCCACTGCACACCAATACCTGATGTAGTCACTATCATGCCAGGATGTCTGAAGCATCAGAACTTTGTTGTAAGTGACTGCTTCTTTGACAGTGTGGAAGAGGACTGAAAGAAAATGAAGAATGGGATACCACTTCCCAATAATATATGAGCGGTAACTGTAGGTCCATCTGATTGTGGCTAGAAAAATTTTCTCATATCGCTGTTAACATACCCAGATGGAATCCAATTTTAGCGTGTGTGTATATTTTCAAAAACGCCGTTTCAACCCAAGTTTCAGTTGCAGCAAAAGATACTATAAAGTGTCAATGTGGTAAAGTCTCTCCAACAGAAAAAAATTAAAACCAAACTTAATTTTCATGATGTCACTGTGGAAAATCAGAAACAAATTCCACATTGTTTCTGTTTTGGTCATCATGTGGAAGTTGACTCATTTTATTTGAGTTAGACGTATTCCAGAAGTGCAAAACAGTTGGTGAGAGAGAATACAAACCTCATTATAACCTTCAAATAAGACAGTTTCAATTTAAAACACATTTACCAAGAGCAAGTAGAAAATGATATGTCATTCAATAAATTTGTAAAGATATGTGGAGATAACTGGAACCACACACAGTATGGGTTTCCTGTTATCGATAAAAGAAGAAAACTGAATGACAGTATGTACAGTCATAACTTCCATGAGTATATATATATATATATATATATATATATATATATATATATACATACATACACACACACACACACACACACACACACACACACACACATACATATATATATATATATATATATATATATATATATATATATATGAAAGAATTGGGTATGTAGTATCAAAGCATTGAAATGTTCACATGCATGCCACGTGTTCCACCTGAGAGGATGAATGTACACAGATAGAAAATTCAGCCTCTTGAATGTAAAGTTAAGGATCCAGAGACGTATGCTGAGACGCTTCTGAGGCTGATCAACAACGTAAATACCATGGTTACTCCCACTGAAAAGAATATAAGCGATGTAACTGTAAAGGTAATGGAACTGAAAAGAAGTACATGACTTAACTGTAAAGGTTGAATAGATCTGAGGGAAATGTATATAAGGTCACAGAAGACAGTTTGAGAAACGTTACGACTGCAAAGGATAGGACAACTAGAGTGAGAGCATACACTGAGAGAAATATTTAAACCAGTTACAGACTCTTTAACTGAACTCACAACGAAATTACACATTTACGATGAAGTTGTGTTTTCGTTAACTGCCACAGTAATAACAGGATAGACAAAATATTTGGTGTCAGTAGTGAAAAACCATACATGTTATGCATGCAACTTGAAAGTTTAAAAGAAATATCAATAGAGGTAGGTGACTAGGCAGTTTGAGAGAACAAGTGGTGAAATGAAACTCACTTTCCTGAATCCCCCAAAAACTGTAAACTGTCCACTCAAATATCCGGAGAAGGATGGTGAAATACTGCAGATGACTGATGTACATAGGAAAGCAAGAGTCCGCAGCTCGTGGGCGTGCGGTAGCGTTCTCGCTTCCCGTGCCCGGGTTCCCGGGTTCGATTCCCAGCTGGGTCAGGGATTTTCTCTGCCTCGTGATGACTGGGTGTTGTGTGGTGTCCTTAGGTTAGTTAGATTTAAGTAGTTCTAAGTTCTAGGGAACTGATGACCATATATGTTAAGTCCCATAGTGCTCAGAGCCATTTGAACTTTTTTTTTTTTTTGAAAGCAAGAAACTGTCATAGTGTGAAACATAAAACCATTGTAAGACCTATATTACATGCTCGATATAGCACTAGTGATGGTATTAACACCCAGTGTAAAAGAGTTAGCAATCAATCCCTGTAGTATATATATACTATGATGATCCCAATGATCTCATAGATCGACAATGTTGATGGCATCTGCTGCTGCTGGTAATACCGGGTAAAACAAGGTTGTTCCAATAATTTCTGAGGTTACAGAGAGAGGTATCATCGAATAAGAATGGAGGCAGTAGTTCAAGAACTGCACAAACCAGCATGTAGAACAATCGTCGTAGACATGTTATGGTTAATGGTTTGGATATCTTGAAGATATTAGGGAATATGTACGTGCCAATAATTGATTCAAATTCACACCTAAAAATCATTACAAGTAAAATTAATTAAAATAAAATTAATTAAAAATTAAAATAAAATTAATTTAACTAATTTTTCAAAAAGGATGTGCATTAACAATATACCAAGTGTGCTCAATGTACCCAATTACCACTAACTACTAAAGTCTAAATCAATTTTGAGCATGCTGGAATTAATATTATTTTGACAATTGCTGTTTCATATTTTATTTAAGAAGATTTTTTTGGTGAATAGAGACTTACCAACCTGGGGTAAGATTATCTTCTTTAAAAAAGTTAAAATATTTAGAAAGAATATGAATAATATTTCAAAAAACTGCTAACAACCCCCACATTGCCCTCCACAAACACCTTGTTTGTGTTTCGTACTCCTCTGATCCTATTTATGTGGCACTACATAGAGATTAACTTCTGAATTAACAGGAATCTCATACTCGGGACACTTCCAAGTATATAGGTGAGAGTGTTGCTTGTTTTACCTAAGTAGTTTCAGTTTTGTAAATATAATTGGTATTTGAGCGACAAAGTTGACTCTAATAAGGTCAATTTCAACAATTTATTTTGGGTGGAAATAAATTATTTTCTTGACACTATTGTACTTTATTTGAAGAGACTAAATGTGAATAACAAATAATGTCAGTTACAATACCCAAATCAACATTAAAAAGAATAACTTGTGTTCAAAATGAGGTATGTTCCCCTGTTAATTTAAATGCAAATTATCCCAATGTCATCTGCCGACAGACTTCTCACCATTACAGCTCAGACTCTTTTAGAGACTCGGAGTTTAAAGTGCACGAAATCTGTTTTTGATAACTTCTTTATTATTACAGATAAATAAATTCTAATTACATTTTTATATAAGACCCTCATCTCTGAGAAACCGCAACTGGCACTACACGGAAGTGAGTTGGATGTTGCATAACATGCAAGGCAATGAGTAAAACTACTTGGTTTCTCATCCAAATATTAACAGATTTTAGTATTTCCAAATACTAACATAATCCATGTGACAAGAGCTATCCACAAAAAACTAATGAATGAAATTGGATATCATCCACTAATTAAAAATGTTCAGTAAGTGTTCACTGTTGAGATTCCCATATCAAACTTTTCTTACTGTACATAATTATATAGAGAAATGAGTCTTTTGGTGCCTCATCATTAAATGTACTCACTGATTTCATCATAGTCATTTGACTTGTAACAATATTTTTTCTATGAGTCAAGTTAACCACATATATAGGATAATTTCTTATGAAATTATAAGGATTTATATCAACATCTCCTTTCAGCTAAGTAACTCGTTTAAGATCGAGAAAACCGTCATAAGCTTTCAGATAATTATTTGGTGGTTCTAAATTTCGTGCTTCTTGAGGAAGTATTTCGTTTCTTTCATTTTTCAAATACAGTTTATGCAGCTTTATGTGATTGTATAGTGACAAATTCGCCAGTCAGATATTTTTTCCATTCGTTTGAAACACAACAAAAATAAAATAGGCCATATGAAATTCTATTCAGTCATACCAATTCAGACACCAAGCTCAAAATTTGTCTTGTTATCTAAACCAGCAATTTCCACAGTTTGTAGATCATACAAGGATATTGGAATTTTAGGATTTTTCAGTATATTTTCTTGTTTTTGAAGCTCACAGTTCGGTTCATATTCAAAAGTAGGTACACGAATTTCCATACACTCTACTACAATTTCACCTTCTTTTGAATGTGTATCTTTTATTTCAACTGCAACACCATTGCAGTCAGATTACTTAATAAGAGCATCTTCAGCACTGGTACTCCAAGTAAAAATTACAGTAGGATCCCCTTCCCATAAAATTTCTTTTAGGTTCCTAAAGAAACTGCCAAGCATTTCAGTGGATAAAGTGCTTCATTACTCTTACCTTTTACTTCACCAAAATTAAGTATATGTCCTTCCATACTTATTTTATCATTAACAGATGAAGTTGGAGTAAGAGAAAACAGATGATGAAATAAAGTGATGCTCTATTCTTGACATATTTTCTTCCATTATGGTTATTAAACCAGATAGCTTTGCCACATAATTATCAATTCATTTTTATTAGATTCTCTATCATAAGTTGGATAATATGTATCATCAATACCAACAATACTGAAGCTCATGTATAACTGAACATGACTGGAATGAAGTCATCCATCTACTATATTTATCTTAGTTTGTGTGTCCTCATTACATATTTTTAGGTTATGTTTTGATTTATCATTTACAGGGAATGAGTAAAAATGATAGCTCTCAATCTTGTTCATTTAATAAGGATATAATTTTGTTAAGGATTTTCTAAAAGAACTGTCAATAAGCTCTACTGAATTCAATTACATTATCCTATTCATCAGCTATAGTTATTTCTAATTTCTGTATGGTATCCAAAACTGGAGTATTTAGAGGATAATGTGGTTCATGAATTAGTGGTCCACCAAATTCAGGATTGGGCTTGAATAAATCGATGATATTAGCTTCTTTATGAAAAGAGGAGTGGTGTCACAAACAATTCATTAGCTAGATTAAAACTGATATTGATTAATTTGAATAGAATAATTTTTGGAACATCCTTGGCAACTATTTTTTGTCACCTACAATAATTTGTTTACTAAATCCAAGCACAATTCCAATACTACTTTTTATATCAATACATAATTTAGCATCATTCTCAATAATAATTCTATTTAAAATTTTATGTGGTTTAATATGTATATTAGACTTGTTTGAATAAATTAACTTTCCCAAACTTTCCAAGCTATAGTGGCCGACAGGAATTTCTGTCGTTTCTTCATCACAATATAATTCAGTACTTTTTGTGCAGTTTTTGGAGTCAGAAATTGTAATGCACCAAATGAAACGTGTATTACTGGGTGATATTGCCTCATCTTATTATCTGAGTTGACTGATTTTTGGAAGAAATGGCTCGCCGACATTACCGTATTAACTCCCTCCTGGGTCATGACGTCCTTTGGCATCAAGCAGGAGATCGTCGAAGAACTCCCAAAATCGGCTTCTCTTCACCAACACCTGCTCATTGAGCAGGTCGACAGCTACATCTACATCTACATATATACTCCGCTAGCCACCAAGAGGTGTGTGGTGGAGGGCATAATTCGCACCAAAGTCATATTTCCCCTAGTCTGTTCCACTCGCAGATTGCACGAGGGAAAAACGACTGTCTGAACGCCTCAGTACGAGCTCTAATTTCCCTTACCTTTGAATGGTGATCATTGCGTGATTTGAAAGTTGATGGTAATAATGTATGCTCTACAACCTCGGCGAAGATTGGATTTCGGAATTTAGTGAGCAGCCCGTTCCGTTTAGCACGTCGTCTACCTGCAACTGTGTCACACTTCAAACTTTCTAAGAGATTTGTAGCGCTCTCGCGGTGGCTAAATGTACCAGTCACGAATCTCGCCGCTCTTCTTTGGACCTATTCAATCTCTTGAATGGGGCTCAACTGGTAAGGGTCCCATACAGACGCTCTAAAACTGGACGTACTAACGTACTGTAAGCAATTTCCTTTGTTGAAGGACTGCGTCGCTTCACGATTCTACCAATAAACCGCAATCTAGAGTTCACCTTGCCAGTTACTTGTGTAATCTGATCATTCCATTTGAGATCATTTCGAATAGTCACATCCAGATCCATGACGGGTGTTACCGGTTCCAAAGACTGGGCATTTATTTTGTACTCGTACATTAATGGGGATTTTTGCCTTGTTATACGCAGTAGGTTACACTTACTAATATTGAGAGATAACTGCTAGTCATTACACCACGCATTTATTTTCTGCAAATCCTCATTGATGTGTTCACAAGTTCCGTGTGATCTCAGATGGTAATATATATCCATCTCCTCTAGGTGGTCCATGAATCTGCCTTTCTCAGCCTGCCTTTCTCAGCCTTGTGCTATAAGTTAACACCTGACCTCAGAGAGGATAGGGTGTGTTGTCGTGTCCTGACATAGGTGGCAGAGGGAAAAAGGGATTGCTGGTCAGTCTGCGCTCCCGATCGGTACAGAGCAGAAGGCAAAAGGACAATTCACAGTGAAGGCATTTGAATGTTTTCCTCTATCTGACCCAACATTGGTGTCACAGAGTGATGTACGTTGGGCAAGTGAGAGACTGTTTATTTACTCTTAGGACAATATATCTTTG
Source organism: Schistocerca serialis cubense (assembly GCF_023864345.2). NCBI lineage: Eukaryota > Metazoa > Arthropoda > Insecta > Orthoptera > Acrididae > Schistocerca > Schistocerca serialis. Next base: position 87,001,305 of record NC_064643.1, read on the forward strand.
ACTTGTTGTATTGTATGTTCTGTGACTATGGAATAAAGTGTTGTTGGACTGCTAATCGATGCTCTACTGTCATTCACGACAAAAATTTTGGTGCCGAAACCCGGGACTAGACTTTGCCCGAGACAATTTCCACGATTGCCGTTGTGAAACACGAATTCTGGGCGCGCGTCACGCGGCAATACTACGAGGGGGCTTACTACAGCGATTTGTCACAACACGTAACAAGCTCCTCGATGACAACCGCCTGCATACAGCTAAGTTCAGTTGAATTACCACGCAACATGTTTTGTAGTGCCATTTGTAAAGGCAACTGATTACATTATTGCCACTGTGTACTGCTACTGTAGCTGTTCGATTAGTGCTTTAACGAATTATCATATTCTACGCTACGCCTGTAGATTTTTTATGACTAGTGCTGCCATCTAGCGACCATCAATTGAACTACTTCGACTAGTGATCCAAAGATAACGCCCTAGTAGGACCAGCTGATCGCCAGCCGACACTGCTTTAAACTTTGGAGTAATCGGACGGAATGGACGTGCCAGACCAGAAACCAGAAGCACAGTTACACTCTCTAAAGAGAAAACGTATGAGAGAAAGAGCAAACATTACGCGACTCGTAGCGGAAGTTGCAAGGTTGTCAGACACGTCGGAAACCGCGGATTATAAATGTTACAATGACAGATTGGGAAGCGTTCTGAACCGCCTCGTTAAATTAGATGAGGATATTCACGAGTTGTTAGACGATGACCAATACGAAGAAGATGTTCTTAAATGCGAAGATCATATAGACACCGCGAAACTCACAATTTCTCGATTGTCTCACGAAATAGAGAAACAGCTTGCAAAATCGGTAGCAGACAACTGGTACAGGAATTTACTAGAAATGCAGGTGGTGACACTCGGTAGGGAACTCGTTGTGGAGACTCTTGGACAAACAGGGTTTTGAGACAGTTGTTTATTCCAGACAGGACTAACAAATACAGTGGAGGCTAGTTGTAGGGTTAGAAAAAGCATAAGTAACACTGTTACAACAGAAGTCAGTGCAGAAGTCCCAGGAGTGGATGCTAACCACAGTAGCAAACACTAGCAGCGTCTTAAAGCAACAAATTAGTTGCAAAACAAAACATAATGAATGTGACACTGTTCACTGAGACACTCCAAGTGAGAGAGAGCAGACTTACGTGGAGCTGCACTGAGGCTGGAATCGACGGACGCGGATTCGGCGCCGAGATCGTCTGAGAATTCCGCCAAAGTGTGGAATCTAGGGGTTTTAAAGAGTCGCATGGAGGCACTGTTTTTCCCACTTATATCCACCCAGCCAATCCCGTAGGTCTCTTGCAGGTGCCTGCCAATCATGGTTTAGTTAGGTCCCCTCTACTGCTCCTAAGGCGGGGATGTTAATGCAGTTGCACTAACTAAGTCGGTATTTGGTAACAACATTGTTCAGCTGAAAGCTAAACGTAACTGCTCTACCAAATAAGGCTTGCAACATTATTGTTATACGTCATTTAGCCCCGCCCCTCGGGCTCCCCGGGGTAGGGACTGCTAGGTCAACAGTTTTTGGCGTTTGCGCTCTCTTTCTAACCCTTGTGAGTCTACTGACGTTGCTGTTCTCAGGTTTGGTATCGAGCTGGCTTTATACACTAGTACGTGCCTGTTGGCTACAAAGTTCTACGGTGACAACCTACTACAGCGTCTAGACGATGTATGGTTACATGTTAATTCCTTGAAGAGTAACTAACGCTCTGGGACTGCGTCTGGGGGCGTCTGAATTTTCGCAAGGCTCTCCCCTTACTGTCTACTTCCTAGTTTCCTCTGCCATCAGCATCGTCTCTGCTTCCTCGCCTTAGAACGCCAGTGCTCTTTTCTCACAGCTTCAAGATAACACTACAGTAGCAAGGAATAATCAGTATATTACAGTGTCCACTCTCAACCAGATGGGCAACAAAGGTTGATCTCTCAGTTATATCTCGCCTATCCAAAGCTGAATGATCATGAAATCTGATCTGAAGTCTTCTACCTGTCAGGCAACAGTTCACATAGTTTAAATGTGGTGTCTGATTTTTTTTTTTTCAATTGCGTTTGTCTATTAAACGGCGAAAAATTTTAGATGGTGCAGAAGGTATTTTATCTGCATTTTCGGTGTCACACGTGCCTTGTGGGTATCTTTTCACTTCTCTTTCTAATTTATGGTGTCTCAAAATTTATCACTTAATGTTAGATGGAAGATTGATGAATGCCTTCACAACAAAACAGCTCGAGTCTTAACCCTAAATAAGAAGTGTAAAAGAAAATTCATTTTGTTTCCTATATTGTATTCAAAAATGTTCAGATATGTGTGCATTTCTAAGGGACCAAACTGCTGATGTCATCGGTCCCTAGACTTACACACTCCTTAAACTAACTTATGCTAAGAACAACATACACCCCCATGCCCGAGGGATACTCGAACCTCCAGCGGGAGGGGCCGCGCAGTCCGTGACATAGTGCCTCTAACCGCGCGGCCACTCCGCCCAGCCCTATATTGTGATTATACTGTAGAAGCTGGGAATGAGACCTCTACGGTAGAGGAGGAAACACATGTGCTAAGATCAGGACGTAAAGCCACCTCCTTCCGCGGGGTGTTGGTTGTGCACGGTGGTAACTGGAACTAAGTGGTGAATCGCTTGTACCACATCCCTGGTTGAATTACACGTTTATTTATGTTAGCTAGAGACATGTTGTCGCAGCTGGAGGAGAGGCCAAAGGTTTCAGGACTACGTAGTCCGCTGCAGGGCCCAGTGAACCGTCGGCAGCAGGTGTGTTTGCAAAGTAACGCTCGAGCTGTGTCACCTGATTGAGTCAGGTGGATGCTCAGGGCCGCGTAATTCAGCACACAGAAGGACCGTACCCACACCGCCCATCCAGCATTCTCGATGCTGAAGGCGTGTGCTTGCTTTGGGCGATGATAAGCGACAAAGTGGTCCACAAATACTGGAGTGCAGCAACAAGGTAACCAGACCACTACCAGTCGGAATTCAAACAGAAGTTCCACCAGAATCATGGGCGCCCTCAGGCAGTAGTCACCTAGTAGGAGACTCGGCGATGTGAAGACGACAGTTAATCTTCTGTTCAGGTAGATGCCTACAACATCCGGAGACTAAATCGAGAGTTGGTGACTGGATTCATCACCGTGTATTGCGAGCAATATTCATCCCATAGTTATCGGCTGGCGCTAGTGGTATAGCTCATCACATATAAACCTGCAGACTGTATGAGAATATCTTGGAAATTGAGCATAAGAGACAGTCTTTTTTTTGTGTGTGTGTGTGTGTGTGTGTGGGTGGGGGGGGGGGGGGGAGTATTTCTGAAAGTGTGGTGGCCATTACTTCTCCCACAGCAGAATCTGCTCCCCAGGGAAGACAACAGGCAGCTGTAGACAGGTGTCTCCAGTATGGGACGTTGACTTCATATGTTCTGCTGTTCTTGTTTAGTAACCTCCTGAAGGAGCCCAGCAAGAGCTGTGGTATTGCCCAACATCACTCTTTAGAGGCACTGACTGGTTTCTTTCGCTTTGTCATCTTATGGAATACTCATTCTTGTGCTCTGAACACGCATTCTTAATTAATAGTGCGTGTACCCCACAATGTAGGAACCTATAACATCGTTTTGCTGCTCTGACCCAAGTCTGTTCAGTGTTCCATTCTAAATCGTTACAGAGTTCTCTTCGTTTCCGTGGCTTTCGTCGTTACCAGGGAACTTATCTTCATTTTTAGCCGGCTCCACCAAGTAACTTACTCTGTGGCGTAAAAATATGAATCACACTTCAGCTGGAACTGATTTTTATTGTCAGCAACAAGTACCGTTTAAGAGTAAAACTACTGCTGACTGAGTGTAAAAACTTCAAGATACTTAAAGCAACCTCTGCGAGATATGCAGTTACATACTTCACACAAGATTCTTACTGCACACTTCCTCTGACTGAATTAACTACTTTGTGCAGGAAATAACAAAAAGCGAAAATATGGAATATACCACAACACGACTGTGTTTACTTTGACGGAACGAGGGATAATTCTAACAAGGAATCCCTCGAGTGCGAGGTTGCAAAATGCCGTTGATGTTTCAAATGGTTCAGATGGCCCTGAGCGCTGTGGGACTACGATCCCCAACGCAACGCTACCATGTGCATCGTGTGGACAAGGTTCAGACTAATTACAACACGCACAGAGGCGTTTAAGGGAAGCCGGAACGATCCGTCTCCTCCATGTTAATTTTAGCAAATAGAAGCCGGCGGCGGTGGCCGAGCGGTTCTAGGCGCTTCAGTCCGGAACCGCGCGACTGCTACGGTCGCAGGATCGAATCCTGCCTCGGGCATGGATGTGTGTGCTGTCCTTAGGCTAGTTAGGTTTAAGTAGTTCTAAGTTCTAGGTGACTGATGACCTCAGATGTTAAGTCCCATAGTGCTCAGAGCCATGTGAACAATTTTTAGTAAATAGAAGGAACACTTTTTCTAAAACCATTAAACATATTGCTCTGAAATTTGGACTACATGTTCAGTGAATATTTCTCTACAAAGTTGTAATGCCATGTTAAGAAATATTTATTGGTTATTGTTTTAGAATTTTTTTAAACAGACGCTTATTTATTTTCTCTAAAATTTTGCACTTTTTCTCCTATAACTCTTGAATTATATTTTTTTTTACAATTTGTTATAAAAATGAAGGAAAAGAAGTAAACAACATTGTGTATAATTTTCATTAATATACTGTTAGCAGTTTTTGAGAAAATGTTCCTCAAACATGAAAATTTTAAAGTTACAGGAAATGGTTCCAAAGTTTTTTAATACATTCCTACCTCATATGATGGATTATCAGCATCCTCTTCTTTTTCCAGTGTTAGTTTCCTTTTCATTTGTCTTTTCTTCCCTTTTGCTGCATGTTGTAGGGTTTTGTTTCTTCTTCCTGCACCTCTTAGTCTTTCTTCATCTATTAGGTGCATTGTGGAAATAGTGTTGTGTCCTGGTTGGAAAACTAACCGTTTCAGCACATCACATTTGATAATGTTTCCTTCATTGTATGTTGCTACTCCATCATACACTCCAAAATACGATGTTTTTATCTGTACAAACACTCTTTTGGGAATCCTAATCCAAATTAAATTATCTACACTTTCGTTTGGATGTTGTGTTTTCCCATGCAAACACTTTTCCAATAAACTTGGGTTCGATAAATCTCTGAATATTGGCTCAATTACATGAATTGCAGCATTCGGCAAACTGTTTTTATGGGCATATTCCAATCCTGATTGGTACTTACACCATGAGTAATTTCCTGCGGGGCACAGTGTATGTTGTGGGTGCTCATTTGTTGATGCAGTAAGAAAAAAATAATGCCCGTACTGCTCTCCTCACATGTTCAATGTTTTTTGTATTTTGCCTAATTGCCTCTGCAATCTATCTATTGCTTCATCTGTCAATCTTCCTCTTTCTCCAAGGGTATTACCGTCACTAAGCTTCTGGGATCCTAATGTCTGCTCTAGTTTGTGCATGTGAGCCCCCCGTGTGCTTCTGCACATGTCCAATGCACTCCTGTTTTCTAAGGTGAATTTCATTGCCATAAGGTTTGAGTTCGTTCTACAGCTTTGTATACCTTAGAATCACCATCTCCTAGCTAGTGTATCATACATTATACCACTCCTGCGATTTGGAAAAAAATTGCTTAGACTCCACTTCCATCGCTCCACTCGTGCTTCACAACTTTCACTATGTTCGTCCTTGGTATTGCCCTTACATCTACAATGTTTTGAGAGAATAGCAACATCAGTTACTTCGAAACTGTCTCCACTGGTAGCTGTCACTATTCCATTTAGAGATTTGAGGCCTCTACATTGCCATGATACACCTAAAGCAACAGTTAAATCTATACAATTCCCATTATCTGTCACAGCTACTTCAACTGCTTTCATTGTTGCTTGAGCAATTTCAGCAGAAGATCCCATTAATTCATTATAAAATCCAAACTTCGTTGATGGTTTTGGCAAGTCCATTATTCCAAATAACATTGTCCCTGCAGCACTGCAATGCAAGCCATACACTAGCCTAACATTTATATCATACACTTTCTTTCCACTATTACAACTACGAGGAATACTGTTAGAAATCGAAAACGAAACTTCTGCAGCAGATTTGTTACACTTCAATAACATTTTACATGCCATACCAATGTGCGATGTTATTTCCAATTCCAGTCCTCTTTCTTTGCAAACTTGGCATTATACGTTATGTTTCAAAATATTAGAGAGTAATGAAATGTTAATTATTTCATTCACATCATTGCTGTCACATTCATAGTTTTCAAATTTTTCTTTGCTGTCACAAAGTTTCTTGCTGGAAGAAGTTCTATCACATTCATGTGGAGTAGTCGGTGAAGCAGTCCGAGCAGCATCTCCCTTCGAAACAACAAAAGATTTCTTCTTCCACTCATTGTGTCTTTTCTTAAACACTCTATTGCTGAAATGGGGCATATTGATATCCCCAAACCAAATACGTAAAACAGGTACCAGCAAAATTCGTCAAATACGTAAAATTGAACAGCTAAACGACACAAAGCAAACTCCACAAGTCAACACACACGGTGTAGCGTTTATGTTTACCGATATGAACAGTCACTTGTCACGGAGATAAAGCCATACAACTTTGGAAAACAAAACACTGTCTAATTCCGCAAAGATACCGTTCTTGCAGCCAGCGAGCGGCGCCGTCAGAGGTGACACACCAAGTCGCTACAACAGTTTACGCGGCGTGTCAACTTTGCAGCCAGCAATAAAAAACACACTTAGAATGCACTTAGAATGGTGAAACTTGATTTGTTTTATTCAGAAAACTCCAAATAATTAAACCAAAAAACGTTAATTTTGTCATTTCATCGTTCCGGCTCCCCTTAAACAGTCATTTCTCCACGCTCCATGCGTGAATAGAACGGAAAAATGCCTTTACAACTGGTACAATAGGACATACCCACTGCGATGCACATACATATAGATGTATAATTATGTCTGGATACACAAAAAAAGAAATTAGATCTTGGGTACAATTTCCAGAAGTGTCGCTCGGTTCTCTTTCCATTAAGGGGCGTACGTATGGTGAAAGTGATCAAAAAGTGCCATTTTTTATCATTATCTCTTAATATGATCTCTCCTGACAATTTAATGTGTCATATGTCGATCAATTCCAATTGGAAGTGCACTTTTTATCATTTCTTAGTGCATGTGTAAAAATATCTGGTCTTTCTGCATTGACTTGCTATCTCTGGAACTATTCAATCTACAAGGCTGTGGTTTTCAGCTATTATTCCTTGAATTGCTGTTAAGAGGTTTGATGCACTGTGTAAACAGAAATGGCAGTATTGCACATGCAGTTTGTGGATTTACGTAATGGGTGCAGCGTTTTATAGGTGTTGAACTGTATTCATAGTGTTTTGGTGTACTATTACTCATCTTTTACCTCTCTTCAACATGACGAAAAGAAAGAGTTCTTTTACGAAGCGACGTTTCCATGGAAATCAGCACACGACTGGTTCTGAATCCAGTGCTGATCCTGAAATAGATGTTTCACAGACACACGAAAAGGACACACCTATTAGTGCTTCGAGGACGAAACTTGGAAACCATGAGGATTTATTTATTAACAAGGGAGATCATGTAAATAGTTTAGGTTATGTTTTCTTAGATTTGAGTGTATTAGGACAATTTTACAAGATGCTGTATTTCTTTATTTGTGGTGGGCAAATTAGCATCTTTGAAGACACATCTGCCAGAACTGGACTAGCTAACATACTTGCTGTTCAGTCCAATGTTTGCAGGCTCTCTACGTCATTTTAGACTTCTCAAAAGTGCAAGAATGACTTGTTTGAGACCAACGTTAGATTCTTGACTGGAATTAGGTGCATGGGTAAAGAATTGACTGCAGTTCAAGTATTACGTGTGACGCTGAACTTGTCAAACCCATGAACCAGATCAAGTAAGTACACAGACGTAATTGGTGAATGTGTCAAATCTGTTGCTGTTGCTTCTATGAAAGCTGCTAAAAAAGCAGTAGAATTAAATAACAGTACAGACTTACCTGTGGAAGTTGATGGTACATGCCAGAAGAGAGGCCACACATCTAAAAGTGCAGTCGCAACTGTCACTAGTGCAGGCACAGGCAAAATTTTAGACATCGAAGTGCTAACTAAATACTGCCATCAGTGTAAATAAGATGACAACGAAACAAGTGAAAGTCATAAAACAAATTGTGCCAAGAATTATGAGGAAACTATTTGGGGGGGGGGGGGGGTAAGGAAGCTGCCGTAGTTGTATCTATGTTCAGACAACACACATTACCTACAAGCAATGAAAAGAGCAGTGTGAGCTACATTCTTCCACAAATAATCCGCTGATGATACACCTATACATGGTCTTTGCCCACCTGGTGCTGATTCGTGGTGCAAGTACCGCAAAGCTCAGGCAGCGTGTACAGAGGAACAATTTAGGCACAAAAACGGCATACTATCTGCAGTGGTGGAGGTAATTAAGCCAGTATATAGAGAGTTAGCTCATCCTGATCTTCTTTCCAAATATTTCCATGGTCGAATGCAGAGCTCGAATGAGTCTTTGAATAATGTCATTTGGACTCGAATACCAAAAAATGCCTTTGTAGGCATGAAAACTCTATGCTTGGGTGTTTTTGATGCCGTGACAACGTTTAATGATGGAATAAGGGAAGAATTAGGGTACGAGAGCAACTTGGTATCACTTCAGGAGCCAACACACTGCAAGCCTTCCACTGAATGGATCAACTCAGGATGATGAAAGCGCAGTGTGCATCAAAGGAAATGACTAAAGAAGGAAGAGGCAGGAAAAGAAGGAAGCTTCTAGGTTTGCAGGATGATCAAGTACGCGGTCCAAATAATGCTGATCATGGGGCTGGCTGTTTCTAGGAGCTGGCATGGCTCCATATGTGTTTTAGCAAATAAAATTTCCCGGAAATGACATTTTTAAAATATTTGACCCATTATCTCAGAAACTATTAAAGACACATCTTTTTTATTTTACACTGTATTACCTCTTAGTGTACTGCACCTGCCCAACCACCAAAACATCTCTACTTGTAACGGTTTTTACTTAGAGAAGGAACAGGGGCTTTTTCTAAAAAAAATTGAACATAATTTTTGAAAAACCATAACTAACTAATTATTTGTCTGTATATTCTGATCCTGGCTCGGTAATCAGAAAAGGAGTGAAACTACACTTCCTAAAAATTTCAGAGCTCTGTCTCTCAAAGGTTCTGATATAATGGGCCATCAGTATTGCGAATTTAACACTGTAGGTAAAGGACGTATGTACTCCCCTGAAAGTGTTCATTTATTCAAATGTAATGCTGTAGTAGTGTACCCATTACTGAAAATGCAACATAGTTAGCTCTGCTATTAACTGCGTTATTGGATACTAGAGAGAATGTCTCTGTATCTACGACAGGCTCAGCTTGACAAGTGTAGACTCAGTTCAGATAATGTGTTATGCAGTTGTGCAAAGCGTGCCATATTTTAATGGAAACTTGCTTTAATGTCTTGAAAACGATAGAATGTTCTACCAGAAGTGAAAATGCGACTGTTCCGCTTTTGTTCGTATTTACCAGGTATATGGAAAAACAACATTTACAACAGAATAAATGATTAATGAACTACTGTACTTTTCAAACTGTTTTGACTTTTCTTGCATTAGTGTTATGCCTAATTTGGCGTCGATATGTCTTTGATAAACTCTTCCCGAAAGCTTCTTTGACCAGATATAGGAAATAGGTAAACTGAGAATCATTTAACCTGAATAACTCAGAGAACTTTGTCTTTGTTTAACAAATGATGACTGATAAATGCGGTAAAGACATTTTTGTCAAGTCTTGTCTTAAAAAATGGACATGTTTCAGCTTTCTCATGATGCAACCGTTGGAATAGAACGTCATTTTCTTCCAGTAGTAGTTACAATAATAATTCGCGATCACTAATGTGAATTGGCGCGTGTATTTCACGACTGAGCTGGAGGCTACGGTTTGTACTTGGCCGAGTCGCGCTCAGTCAGCCGCAAAAATTAAGTACAGGTTGTATCAAAAGGAATCATCCTATTTGTCACGTCTGTATTTCTGAAACTAATGAACATATACAATGAATATTGTTTTCTGATGAACGGGAAACCCAAAAAGGTTTTTTTCATACTATTTCACAGTTGTTCAGTATACACCCTTGAGATGCACAGCATATACCAATGCGGTATTCAGATTGTTCCCACACTGCAGCGAGGATCTCTTGAGCTACAGCATTCGCAGCTGCTGTTATGCGATGTCTCAGTTCATTCATTGTTGTTGGTAACGGAGGCACATAAACAGTCTTTTATAAACCCCCACAAGAAATAATCACATACACTCAGGTCCGGTGACCTTTGAGGCCAGTAATGTAAGGCTGAATCATTTGATCCAGAGCGACCAATCCATCGTTCAGTAATCCTCAGATTTTAAATTTCCAACTTCCAGATGCCAGTGCGGCGGTACCCAATACTGTTGGTAAATCAAGACATTCGAATCAGTCTCCAACTATGGGAAAAGAAAGCATATCGAGATATGTGCTTCCTGTAACAGTGTTCTCGGCAAAGAAAAATGGGCCACACACCTTTTCCTGTGAAACTGCACGAAACACATTAAATTGTGGAGATTCCCTCTCATGTTATACAACTCCATGTGATTGTTTCGTATCCCATTTTCTCACATTATGACGGTGCACCTTCCCATTTAAATGGAATGTTGTCACGTCACTAAATACTAAGCTTGGAAGAAAACTGTTATCCTCTGTTTGTGCCAAGAACGCAAGATTCCACCTGTTGTTTGTCACCTTCACGAAGAGCTTGCAGTAGCTGAATTTTGGATGGTTTCATGTGTAAACGTCGACGCAACACATGCCAGACGGACATCAGGGGCATGTTGAGCTGTCGAGCTGCACGGTAAACGGATTTCTGCGGACTCCTTGCGAAACTGTGTCGGATTCGTTCGACGTCTGTGTCAGACACTAGGGAACGGCCCTGCGAGTTGCCTCTACACAAGCAACCTGTTTCTCGGAATTGTTCATGCCATCGTTCGAATGGTTCAAATGGCTCTGAGCACTATGGGACTTATCTGAGATCATCACTCCCCTAGACTTAGAACTAAGTAAACCTAACTAACCTAAGGATATCACACACATCCATGCCAGTGGCAGGATTCGAACCTGCGACCGTAGCAGCAGCGCGGTTCCGGCCTGATGCGCCTAGAACCGCTCGGCCACAGCGGCCGGTATGCCATCGACTGATGCTCTGTACTGTGGGTGGATCCACACGGTACCTATTACGAAAGTCGCGCTGAACAGTTATTACTGACCCGCACTGCCATAAGCGCAGAATACAAAAGGCTTTCTGTTGTCCCGACACCATTTTTACCGGAACTAAAGTGAGCGTACGCTGCTGCTACCTAGCGAGAACCATGTAAAACTCGACAGTTTGTTCTTTCCAACAGTACGTTGCTCACGCACGTATCTCAAATAACGTAACAGTTACGATGTTTTTGAAATCGGATGATTCATTTTGATACATCCTGTAGTTTAACTTCTCTTTTTTCCCTTTTGTAGATATGGCTTTCGTTCTACCTTTAAAAATAATTTAGGTATATTAGATATATATACACTACTGGCCATTAAAATTGCAACACCACGAAGATGACGTACGTACTACAGACGTGAAATTTAACCGACAGGAACAAGATGCTGTGATAGGCAAATGATCAGCTTTTCAGAGCATCCACACAAGGTTGGTGCCGGTGGCGACACCTACAACGTGCTGAGGAAAGATTCCAACCGATTTCTCATACAGAAATAGCAGTTGACCGGCGTTGCCTGGTTAAACGTAGTTGTAATACCTCGTGTAAGGAGGATAAATACGTACCATCACGTTTCCGACTTGGATAAAGGTCGGATTGTAGCCTATCGCGATTGCGGTTTATCGTATCGCGACATTGCTGCTCGCTGTGACTGTTAGAATATGGAATCGGTGGGTTCAGGAGGGTAATACGGAACGCCGTGCTGGATTCCAACGGCCTCGTATCACTAGCAGTCGAGATGACGGGCATCTTATCCACATGGCTGTAACGGATCGTGCAGCCATGTCTCGATCGCTGAGTCAACAGATGGGGACGTTTGCAAGACAACAACCATCTGCACGAACAGTTCGACGACGTTTGCAGCAGCATGACCTATCTGTTCGGAGACCATGGCTGCGGTTATCCTTGACGCTGCATCACAGATAGGAGCGCCTGCGATAGTGTACTCAATGACGAACCTGGGTGCACAAATGGCAAAACGTCATTTTTTCGGATGAATCCAGGTTCTGTTTACAGCATCATGATGGTCGCATCCGTGTTTGGCGACATCCCGGTGAACGAACATTGGAAGCGTGTATTCGCCATCACCGTACTGGCGTATCACCCGGCGTGATGGTATGGGGTGCCATTGGTTACACGTCTCGGTCACCTCTTCTTCGCATTGACATCACTTTGAACAGTGGGCGTTACATTCAGATGTGTTACGACCCCTGGCTCTACCCTTCATTCGATACCTGCGAAACCCTACATTCCGCCAGGATAATGCACGAGCGCATGTTGCAGGCCCTGTACGGGCCTTTCTGGATACAGAAAATGTTCGACAGCTGCCCTGGCCATCACAATCTCCAGATCTCTCACCTAGTGAAAACGTCTGGTCAATGTTGGCCTAGCAACTGGCTCGTCACAATACACCAGTCACTACTCTTGACGAACTGTGGTATCGTGTTGAAGCTGCATGGGCAGCTGTACCTGTACACGACATGCAAGCTCTGTTTGAGTCAATACCTAGGCGTATCAAGGCCGTTATTACGGACAGAGGTGGTTGTTCTGGGTACTGATTTCTCAGGATCTATGCACCCAAATTGCGTGAAAATGTAATCACATGTCAGTTCTAGTATAATATATTTGTCCAATGAATACCCGTTTATCATCTAGATTTCTTCTCGGTGCAGCAATTTTAATGGCGAGTTGTGCAGTTCGCAGCAACATCCAACCTAAAAAGAGCGAAACGTAAAATAGCCAGAGACCACAGTTTTCACTGCATTCCTTTCAAAATTTATGCTCCATAGTACTTGGAAAGTAGGTACCACAGTAACTATGACAAACATCGACAAAATGGACGCTTCGTCATCAACCTGTAATGTGGAACTATAAGATACGTATCAACTTTTTGTATCAATTAGTTTCTTCAGAATCGAATGAGAAGTATTTTATAGTGACAGAAACCCACAAAACGGAAAGAAGAGTTTTTTTAATTTTTTAAAAGAAGAATAGAAGCTCTACCGACAAACTAAGTAGAGATTTTGCTTCATTTAGACCTACGTACAGTACTTTTTACAGCAAGAATATTCAGAAAACTCCTTTTTCTCGTGTACCGCTACCAGCCGCTCTCTGGGAATCGCTTCCTGTGTGACGTCCCTCGCCGCTTAAAGACGCTAGCAGCAGCAGCAACGGCATTAAACCGCGATGCCAGATTGCTTTCTGTCTGGCCAGGCGGGTACTGAACATAATGACATACATGGAAGATCATCCGGAGCATAGTGAACAAACAATTGTTTCAAATAGTTCGAATGGCTCTGAGCACTATAGGACTTAACTTTTGAGGTCATTAGTCCCTTAGAACATAGAACTACTTAAACCTAACTAACCTAAGGACATCACATACATCCATGCCCGAGGCAGGATTCGAACCTGCGACCGGAGCGGTCGCGCGCTTCCACACTGTAGCGCCTAGAAACGCTCGGCCGGCCAACAAACAATTATGAACAGGTTTAAGAAAAACTACGGATATTCAGGCGAGGACAAGGTGCACTTGTTACGGAAACTGGTGTTCGCGAGTTTCAAGGATGCTCGATAGAACCTACAGGATTTGCACGATTGTGGCCTATGACGTTACGCGCATCAAACTGCGCGTGACGTAGATTACAATAATTTCAAGGGAAGCAGTGGATGGTTGCCTAACTTCAAACATTCCTACAGAGCTGGAAGATGTGAGATACCGGCCGTTGTGACCGAGCGGTTCTAGCCGCTTTAGTCTGGAACCGCGCGACCGCTACGGTCGCAGATTCGAATCCTGCCCTGGCCAGGGATGTGTGTGATATCCTTAGGTTAGTTAGGTTTAAGTGGTTCTAAGTTCTAGGGGACTGATGACCTCAGATGTGAAGTCCCATCGTGCTCAGAGCCATTTGAACCAGTTTCACGTTAAGCTCCACGGCAGTTTCGCATTCGGTTGCATGCTGTGTGAATCCCGTCAGCTCTCATCACCCCGTTAAAGCAATATGATTATACGTGCATTCTTCAATAATGTATAACTAGATGAACGTCCTGCACGGTTTACAACTGCCAAGGAGTTCGACTTCGATCTCGATGGGTCGAACCTTTGTGATCACTGTGGTGCGCCATTTTCCATTTGTTTTTCGTGGTGTAAGTTAATGGTTTGTTTCGAACATTTCCCGAATGGGGGTCATTTTGTGAAGTGTAATGCATACATCCCACAGAAGGTTGATCTCTGCACCTTCCCGACATTCATATTCCGTCTCCCTCTTCATGCACATGGTGAGTCCTTAGTAACTAATATTTTTCTTTTTGTTTTAATTGTTAATACAATGAGCCTTACTAAGATTGAACTTGCGATTCACTCTCAAGGGGTGCCTTGTAAGAGAAAGTCGTGGCGGGCCGCGTCAAACCTGTCACAAGACCGGTAACTCAAAGAAACAGAAATACTAACTCAAATATTTCTACTTAAAATTAAATGCCGTTGGTGCTTTGCACGTGAAGACTATTGACAAATGAATTAAACTTGTTTAGTTCGATTAATATCACAATAACCTAAGCAGTTAATGATACTTCTGTGTAGCAGCTCTACGGCTTACTCCTACGTAATTATGCTGAATGGACTGACGTGAAAGCGTCTATGATTGTCTGTACTTTCTGTGTTCCCGAACGTTTATTAGTACTAATCTGTATCGGATTTAATATGGAATCGTTTCAGTTATTGCGGGGATGGTATTATCGCACAGAGCTTAGCTTACCTGTTATCGTGTCCATCAAATTGTTTGTTGCAAAGTGTTAATTAGACAGGAGGATTTTTGTCAGCATTATTGAATAATATGTCACTGAACACCACTATTGTTTTGCGTTTCATTAAAATAAATGTAGATACTCGTAAATGTTACTAGTTTCTGTTAATAGGCACAGTTCGACTACATTTCCAGGTAAATTCCCCAGACGCGTGAGGTTTCCGACACAATTTACAGATACCGGTTGCTATAATCAACTCATTCTGTATACATGTCACGGTATTGTCGGAATCCGGCACTTGGTGTAGATGGAGCGATGTGCTGTACGCCGTATATATTGCGACGCCTTTACACAACGACCGGAATAATCTTTTTAGAGGACAGAATTATAGGTACTTGCACCATCCTTTGTCATCTGGTGTTCAACACGGTTCACTGCCATGGTGGGAATATACATATGTTGTATGTAGTCAATACCCACTGGGTATTCAATTTAAAATATTTTTGCATACAAATACAGGTTAATTTTCTCCCTCTGAAAATGTATTGTCACAACGTTATCAAATGTGCTAACTGTGTTCTGTAGTGTGTAATCAAGAGACAAGATGAAACTAAAATTACCTATCGATGTTTTTTGATCCAGCCTACACAGTACGATACTGTCTTCCTGATACATTTTGCTATCACATACGACCTGTTTTGCACATGGGAGTGAGTTTACAGGGTTCCCAAATTTTCTGACGTTCTCTGTTGCGTAAGAAACGAATAGTCATGCTGCTCCAGCCGTTTAAATTGCGAACCTGCGATGATTTGTGGTTTAGCTCAGCTGTGTCTTCCGTATAGTTTGGGTTGTCGCAGAGATAAAACGCCGAAGGTCACTTAGACAGCTGTGTCTCAGTTCGCGACGCCATGATGACAGCGTTTGTTTTTACTGTAGCATCAGTGGTAGCGATCACAGTGTACAAAGACGGGAATTTGACGTACTTGTTCTCCTCGTGGCCGCTGGGAAACAGCACTGGGCCCAGGGCAGGATGCGGGATTAGGCTCCATCTCCTAATATAGTCATTCAGTTTTATTGTTTTCTTAAAGACGATTTGACATGATTGAAACATAACATAATTCGGGGAACATTGGAAATCATTAGGAGCAAATGTATAAAAAATATAAGTTCTTACTAGCTGCTCACCTGCTCCTTACAGTATTACCCATGGTTAAACTGTTGGGTTGGTTTGGGTTGTTTGGGGGGAGGAGAACAGACAGCGAGGTCATCGGTCTCATCGGATTAGGGAAGGACGGGGAAGGAAGTCGGCAGTGCCCTTTCAAAGGAACCACCCCGCCATTTGCCTGGAGCGATTTAGGGAAATCACGGAAAACTTAAATCAGGATGGTCGGACGCGGGATTGAACCGTCGTCCTCCCGAATGCGAGTCCAGGTTAAACAGCTATTTATTAAGAAATATTAGCGCTGAAACTCACTATTCACGCCTACTGGACATTGCAAAAGTTATATCTTGGATGTACTGAGGCACTAACCTCTTGCAACCCATCAAATCTCGTGACATGGGAAATAATTCAGAAATTCTGAGAAGGTGGGAGAAGCTGACAGAGTACATGTCGTTCACAACAACCTGTCATACTTAAGGAAAAAAAAAACAACATTACGTGACCGAGTATAGAATTACAAAACGTGCTAGGAAAGAGAGTACATAATTTCACGATTGTTTGCCACATGCCTACTACGGAGACGTTCGTAAATGTCATGGCGTGTATCGAGAGTCAGATCTATTGTAATACGTCTCCGTAAATACGTCTCCGTAAATAACTTTCAGAGATTGCTTGTTCTCTGCGTGTATGTTTACATTTCTGGCTCTCGATACGTGCGAGCAGCTAACGTAGGGCTGTGCGTGCAAAAGCATGGTGTGCTCAAATCAATACCTGCCACTTTTAACGTTTGTCCTTGACTCTTATTTACAGTGATCGAGAAGGCCACTATCAAAGGGAACTGCAAGCTTTTGATTTGGAACGGCAAGTTTTCTGAGATGACAGAGATTGCTAGTATGAATACCGTCACTCCTTTGTCTCCGCCGGTGATGAAGGAGAGCTGCATGGGTTCTCAGCTTCGTGATGCGTAACCTGGTGCCACTGCACAGTCTTGGTGCATCCAAGTTGCGCTTCAGTTACTTAGTTGCAGAGTTAAGTGATGCCTTCATACTGCAGGAATATTTCCGCTGTCCTAGATTTGTGTACATACCTGTTAAAAACTAATCGCTACGCAAAACATAATGCATTCATTTAATAGCTTACTGTCATGGATGAACTTTTAGTCACATTACCCAGCCCACGGGAACAGTTCTCACATTGCCATCCCATGGGAACAATGATTCTTATTCGCAGTAAAAGGTAACCTACGTGTTAATTCTGGGTACAGGCTATCTCCAATCCAAGGTTCATCCAAATCCGTCTAGCCGCTTCAGCGTGATGGAGTAACAAACATACTAAATCGACGAAGAAAGCATTTTCTACCGCGATGCAGAGCAAATTTTAGAATAACTGTATTTCCAAGCACGTAATCTGCCCTCGTGTGTGTGCCTTTTTCTAGCAGATAAGCTAGCATATCATAATCATACCCAACCTCACTAAAAGTTCACCACGTTCTACATGTAAAGACATTGCCTTTGTCATACAGCACTTAAACGACATTGTCATTGCGAGTCTTGAAATATCTCAGAAGCCATAAGATACGCCTGACGCTCAGCGGTTAAAATGCGAGGATTTTGTATGGGAAGTCGAATTAAGCACTTTGAGAATTGTATAAGTTTTGTATTCATTACATTAAATTGTATTATGTAGGACGTATCAAGCAATAAAATAATTTTCACAAATGCTATACAGTTCAAAGTCAAAGAGTAAATAGCTTTCTCTATGAGTAATTATTGTTGCACATTTCACATTCTTTCTTCAAAACAATAAATATCTTATCCTATACACTTTTAAAACTAGCCTACGTGTTAATTCAGGGTATAAGCTAATTCCAGTGCAAATTTCTTCCAAATTGGTACAGACATTTCAGCTTGAAGGAGCCACAAACATACTCAAACACAAACGTTTCGCATTTATAATATGCATATATGGAATTAAACAGTATACAAAGGTTCGTTAAGGCTATATACACTACGGTGGTATACGTTGCACGCGATACAAGTTTAAATAACACCTATAAATATACTTGCAATTTTCATTACGTTTATTTGTAATAATCTTTAAGATCTTACTCTAAATTTCACACTTGTTTTGGAATGAAGTGCTTGCTGCACTTTTATTATAGTGTGCAGTCTGTCTTTAATCCCAATGTAATTCAAAATGACTCATTTCTTTATTAATATTTAATTTGATGCCTTCTGTTGTTTCAGAGGACTAGCAGTGGTACAGGGTCACACACGGGATATGGACGGTTTTTAATGAAATAATACTCAGCCAACTTTAAAAATAATGCATGTTTATTTACACAAAATCATAGCTTATTATTTTCCATTTTAGTTAACAAAGTTACCTGTGAAAAATTATGTCGTCAAGGTGATGTCCATCATTTCGAATGCAGGAGTCAAGTCTCTTCTCCAAATCCTCCATCACACGGACTAAAACCTCTGCAGGGATGACAGCAATTCCTTGAATCATTGCATTCTTCAAGTCCAAATTTCGTGATTTGTGGATATAGACACAGTTCTTAAGGTACCCCCACAGAAAAAAGATACTGACAAGTCGGGAGACCTGGGAGGCCAAGGAACATCGCCAAAACGTGAGATAATCCGACCAGGAAACATGCGTCTAAGAACTGTCATCGAAGTGTTTGCGGTGTGCGATGTTGCCCCATCCTGCTGGAACCAAACGCATTTGAAAGAGATTCGTCGTCTTCTTAGTTCTGGTTTCAAGAATGTTTCAAGCATACGAATGTGACGAACCGAATTAACAGTAACTGTGTGCCCTGTTCTCTTGAAAAAAATAAGGTCCAGTAATGCCAACAGAGCCTAGAGCACACCAGACTGTTACTTTTTCTGAGTGTAGAGGACGCTGGTGGATAAGGTGTGGATGCTCTGGAGCCCAGTAACGTAGGTCTTGCTTATTCACGGTCCAGTTTAAGTGAACATGAGCTTCATCGCTCATCAATAAAATTTCATTCTCATTCGATCCCAAAAACACTTGTATTCTGCAAGCGAAATCTTCTCGTACAGCAAAATGAGTTTCCTTAAGTTGCTGGACAGTGAGCATTTTGTAGGGATGGACTTTTAATTCTTTATGCAAAATTCGTCTTAGCGATTCACGATTGATTCGTAACTCACTAGCTTGACGTCTAGCCGACCGTCCTGGGCTTCTGACTGCCGCTTGCCTTACCCTTTCAACATTTTCTGGTGTCGTTACTCTGCGTCTCGGGCGAGGATGTTTCCAGTTGATCTGAAGTTTTCCACCCATCTGAGGCTTGTGATACGGCTCAGAACAGCTCCATGTCGACCGACATTAAACCGCGCACGAAACAATCGCTGCGTAGCAATAATGAACTCACCACTTTCCACGAAACTGTCATAGACAAACACTCGACGTTGCAAGTCCCACTGCTCCATAGTGACTGCGTAAATGAAATGGCGTCTTGTGTGGATCAGAACTATCCCCACCACGACCACCTCCCATCACCGCGCCCTCAGTACTACGCAATTCAAAACCACCCATCTCCCGTGTGTCACCCCGTATTATGATACGGCTTGTACAATGTTCCATTAAAATCAAAGTAATAATGAACATAGCAAACCAAAAAATAGTCGTAAACTAGCTCCGCGCACGCACATGAGGTCTCTGGCAGCTGCTTAAACGAACCTCATCATATCTTCAATTTTCCACTACAGCACTGAAAGAGCTAACATGCCAATCGGATGAATCGTGAATAAGTGTGTATCAGTTAAATATATCTAAAAATAATACCAACGCCTTGACAGCTACCTGAAACTGGCGACTGAGGAAATAGTAATAAATATTGGACTGAATTAGTGGTCACGAAGACATCAGCAACTCAAGACCGCCACAGGTAGGGAACTGGGCAATAGCTCGACCGAGATCTACGCAGCAAGAGAGAAAGCTGATACGACTGATGAACTTGATGAACTCACAAATTCGATTTCACATGCTAGCCAATAATGCTTTATTTTAAAATTTCATGTTTTAAATTCCTTTAATTTACTTTCACTTCACTATTTTTTAAATGAAAGTATTATACAGATTTGTGCAATGACGAATGTTTTCCATCTGTCTCCAGCCATTCTCTGGTGTGCCCACAGATTTCAGTAAAGAGGCATCAGCGCACTCGCATGTAAACCGCAATGAGTCTTGAAACGAGTAGCGTATTATAACTTACTTCCTTATAACACTGTCAGTGACGATTTGGGAGCTATTCGTCCGATGTTTGAACCACATCATGAAAGCCTAGTTCCTTTGACAAATTACATTTAATTGCCAAATCCCCAAATGTATGAGATGCGTAGTTGATCTGAGACAGTTTCTAACACGAGCTGTACTACTGAATAACCTTTCTCCTTCAGCTACAGTTACTGGAACCGTGCAAAAGTTGCACAAAGCTAGTCATACATTCACAAATAAGCTTGAAATTTTAAGCACAACTAACTCATTCAAGAACTATAATGGTTCCAAGATAACGTTTTCAAAGTTTAAAGTATGATCTGCTTTCAAATATTTGATTTCTCCTTCTAAATCTGTTGTGATATCATTATGGTAACTTGCTGCCTCAGCGATCTTTACGACAGTGATCTTTGAGTAATTCCATAAAAAGCCAAGTGTGTCATTTAAAATATTCACTGATTGATACTGGGTTTTCAGATTATACGCTAGATTGGCCATAATGCCATAAAAATATCTTGGGTAAATCTCCTGAATTCAAATCTGCCCCTTCATTCCTGTTTTTATCATGAATGATTTCCTCTTTTGAAAGGCACCTCCGAAAATTCAGGACCGATATTAATTGCACTGTCAACAACTTCAGACAGAATGCTTCTGTAGTCAACTGGTACCAACAGATGTAGCCAAAATGGTGCCACGATTAAACCCTTCAAAAGTTGGATATAATCGGAATCATCCCGTACCACAGAACGTGTTTCACGTGACAAATTTGAAGTACTGAGAGTTCAAACAGCAATGGCAGTCTTATTCAGGCAACGAGTATCAGATGTAGAATACAAAGAACTTCCAGCACTCTGTTTCTGAACTGTTACTGAAAAGATTGTAAAGTTCTTGAATCACTCTGGAAAAAGTATCTGCTTCATGAAAACTCTCAGCTGCATGTACTCCATATAAGGCCAAGACAATCACACAGTGAGAATTTTCCAAGAGGTTACTACAGCAGAAAATGTGTCTGAGTTCCTTTGTAAGTCCTACTCATACTACTTCCGTTATCATAAACCTGTCGGCGACATTCATTGATAGGAACTGAGTTCTTCACAGGGGTTGATCGCATTATATGTGCAAAAGCAACTCTTGTTTTCTGATCGAAATCTACGAATCCCAAGAACATTTATTTGATATTTATCAGTTTACTTATTGAAGTAAACATGACGCAGGACGAATGTTGTTTGTTCAACAAGGTTTGAACCAGGAACTGCATCAACAGTAACTGAACTATACTTCGCATTTTCTGTCTGTTCCAAAATGGCACTCCTGTCATGGTGGACACAGCTATAAATAAATTCATTCTGGTACCACCAAACAGATTATATACTTGTAAATGCTCTCCAGCCTCTTGTCCGTCTCTGGCTCTACAATTGTGTTTTCCAAGAACAGGATCATAATAACTGAAGTTCCCAAATACTGCGAGGAAATTTCCATTATTTGGATCTCCCAGTTCCTGATATCAACGTTTCAAAGTCAAATCTCTTTCCTCAGGAAAGAATGTCACATCAAGTAATCGTATTAATATCTGCTTCCTAAAAGATGCTACATTTTCAATCTGCTTCTCAGTTCTTTGGAATATAGTACCGGAGGACTTAAACTTAATCCCAAAGTTTCGCCTTTTCATTAATATACTTTATGAATATCGCAAGACTGATGTTCTGGGATACTAAGAAATAATTTTGTTTGTGGTGTCACCGCTAGACACCACACTTGCTAGGTGGTAGCCTTTAAATCGGCCGCGGTCCGTTAGTATACGTCGGACCCCCGTGTCGCCACTATCAGTGATTGCAGACCGAGCACCGCCACACGGCAGGTCTAGAGAGACTTCCCAGCACTCGCCCCAGTTGTACAGCCGACTTTGCTAGCGATGGTTCACTGACAAAATACGCTCTCATTTGCCGAGACGATAGTTAGCATAGCCTTCAGCTACGTCATTTGCTACGACCTAGCAAGGCGCCATTACTAGTTACTATTGATGCTGTAAAACACGTACCGTCAAGAGCGATGTTCACCATTTATGGATTAAAGTTAAGTATTCCACAGCTACGTCCTTTTTCGCTAGTCTAATTTCCTTGACCTGTTCCAGACCTGACGCCAGCCTGCGTGAGCTAAAACGCGTGCCTTTCGGCTTCCTCTCAAAAACGGGTTGGCTCTCTTGCCAATCCACAACATTGTTCCACCTTATTGGTACGAATATCCTGATTCTGAACGAACAGTCTGAATGAACCGTCCCAACTCGACTAGAAAAAAGACTGCATGGTAAACAAAATAATGCTAGTTGACTTTCCCTCCTAACTAACCAGTCAGAGGACACAAATTCATCGTTGGGAAATTTACACCGAAGTAGAGATGTAGGATATAAAGGGGAATTAGCATCTGCTAGAAAATGTTTGAATGGTTTTACTGCCTCTTCTACTTCCTTAGTTGTAGGATTTAAAGTATTTAAAGTTATAACATCAAAACCATTAAGGGCACTGGTCGATTGTTCATCTGGAGAAAAAGAGAACTTAAACCGGTAGATGCGACTTTAATATACGACCTAAACCTTAAGAAAATGGTTATAAAATGAAGAGAATTATCTTACAGCAAATACTTAAAAATTACGTCTTAAATCACTTCCTTTAGAAACAAGTTGAATTAGGTTCATCTGAGTAATGATCACAGGCAATTATGACCACAGAAATGTGTTCAATCGACACATTCTTCCTGTTCCAGTAGGTCACGATTACCTTAAAGCTGTTCGAGTGCTAACCAATGGATGGTACCACTAGTCCTCGTCACAAGAATTTGTTCTGGCTGTCCCGAAGCATGTACCAACCTTGCATTTTGTATTCAGTATCAAAGCCTTTTTGTTCAAGAAGACAACTGGTAGATTTCTGCTAGACTTTTAACCGGATAGTACATCTCAACATCGTGAATATTTGACACATCTTAGTGCAATTTTATTCTCGTGAGAGATTTTTAAGTCGAATCTGCTGTGTATAATACATCGCTCCTAAGGCATGGAAAGCGAATTTAGTAATCAATAATGTTTCCCTCGTCCTTGTAAGGCTCAGGTCGCAATATGTAACAGTTGGGGTTCACATGCTATATTTGTTGGTATGAATGACATGAACATATAACTTGGCTCATTTTAGAGGGAAGATGGCATGGGTATCAACAAGCTTGCGGTAGTGTTAACCGCATATTTGTGAAACTCAGCAACATACGAGTATGTAGATTCGTAACCAGATGGAAATGACCACATAAAACACAATCGACTCACTTTACGGAGGCCAATGTTCCAAATCTATATCCAGCCATTCGGATTTAGGTTTTCTGCGATTTACATAAATGGCTCCAGAAAATGCCGAGTTGTTCGCTTTAAAATGGGCACAGCCGTCTTCCATCATATCCTTTCATAATAGCTTGTGCTTCCTGTCTAATGACCTCAGTGCGGACGGATAGCTTAATTCTTTTCTTCCTTCCTTCCTCCTTTGACTACATAAATCGAAAAGTCTGAAAGGCGTCAGTTTTTTTGGCAACCGACTTCAAATTTATTTAACATTTTTCATTGTTTTTACCATGTAGCGTTTTTATTAATTCACTAGCCATCGGACTGCAATTGCAGCAGTGAATGTACTGGCTCAAAATTAGAAACTGGATACTAACTTCTTCTTTCTGTGCCTTTCACTAACTGGTGGTGTCAGTCTGAATTTCCTTGCACGTGAGTTGTCTGGATGTAGCCTATGCTGATGTTGCCTGCCGTGGAAAGAAACTGAAATCTTCCAGGTAGCCGCTTTACTGAGAGACACCAGCTGGTAACATAGTGTCGTGTCAGAAAGAAGCCGGGGAGTTCCAGTGATCTGTATTACATTTTTCCTATCTGCTTCACGGCGCCAGACCGAGATGACGCAACAGGGAAGCTCCTCGAAGGGGGTCAGCTAAACTTTCTGACGGAAAAAAGCATGGAGTTGGCTGCAAAAGGCCTCTATAGGCCAGGGCATGGATGACAGACTAAAACGATGAACGAATGCAGGGGGGTCATTGGTACAGAACTTGTGACGTCAATGACTCCAGCACGGACGGCCTATATTTTGGTAATGGGAGACGACATTTAGGGATTACTGGATTTGGGCAATCTCCCCATTAGTTGGATTCGAATGCCTAATACGGCTATTGGTATGTGAAGCGAGGTGGTGCGGAAATATGGAAAAGAGGGAAGAAGACAGAGATCCTTAGGACAGTAGTAGTTAGGCAGTCGGTGTAAGGAGTAGCGGTTGCGAAGTCTGCATGTAGCTGAGACAAGACAGTGAGTACTGGACGCGGCGGGTTTGAGACAAGCGCTTCCGTACAGTACTTGAGGTCGCTCGTTTCTTTTTAGGGAGATTACTGTTACTTTGATACTAGTGGTTTGATTCCTGTGGGAGCACCATAATTTGTTCATTGTGTGCGTAACTGATAGTGAATGTGAGAGCCAGTGGTGTTGTGCCACACAAACTCCAGGGACAAGATCACTATTTCTTATTTCAAGCCGTGAGGTTCTAGGCGCTTCAGTCTCGAACCGCGTGACCGCTACGGTCGTAGGTTCGAATCTTGTCTCGGGCATGGATGTGTGTGATGTCCTTAGGTTTAAGTAGTTCTAAGTTCTAGGGGACTGATGACCACAGATGTTAAGTCCCATAGTGCTCAGAGCCATTTGAACCATTTGAATCTTATTTCAAAGCGGGTACGCAAATCCGCAGTGTAAGTAATTACATTGTAATCTGGCTGCTTGGAATCGGGTTTGGCGGCACTGCAACGGCGGAGGTGGAGCAGGAGCAGTTTCAGCGTCGCACCAGCACCAGCGTCTTGCAGGCAGCAAACAGTAAAGTGAGACAGCTCCATGCTAATTTGTTAAAGTAGGAAGTTCCTGCAAAGTAACAAGCAGTTGGCTTGTTCCAGCTCTGGCACTAAGCTGTGTGTGAAAGGGTGTATTTCCGATCTATTGTGTTGAGATAGACAATGGCTGTACGATAGTCGGTCGTGTTGTGATTGAGTAGTTCGAGTAGGCCAACTGCATATCCAGACACATGCCACTAAAGTCCATTTTGTCAGTATTGCTAGGAATTACATGTGAAACACCTTGTTTCTTAATGATGATTCTGTACAATAAATGTTCAGGTAAATTCAGCTTTTGGTCTGCACTCATATCCCGTCGCCTTTAGAGATAACCAGCACGAGGGGTGTCATTACTTGCATTTTAGGATGCTTTGTTCAGACATGACTAAGTGAATAAAATTCCCCTAACAACGAATGAGCAGTAGAATGAATTTCTGGTTAATATTCTGGAGACTTTGGAGTTAAGATAACTTCGTCATGTGATAGATTCTTTTGGGTAATTATAATATGCACTGCATCATATTCAAGTCACTGTACTAAAGACTTCCAGAACTTTAGATGAAAGAGGGCACTATGATTAATCAATTTAAAGTATGGTAAGTGACCTTAGCAGCAGCCAAGTGTTATGTAATTTAGCATTATCCATCACTTGGTAAGAGCAATAAATTAGAGTTCATTCAGCACGTAAAAGAGTAATTTTTTGAGTCATTGAGTATACTTTTAACAAACATTAATGATGTAAGGAGAGTAGGTATTTCACTATTTTACCACTGATGGCGGGTTTTGGCAGAATAAGAAGAAACTAGTAGAATACAAGTACTTGGTAAAAGTAATAATCACTAGCACTATCATTATCACTCTCTGCCCGTTATTATGGAAACTTAAATTCAAATCTTTCAAATAATCCAATAAACCTCAATAATATTCTTTTCTGGCACTGTTTACAAATAACAATATATCTCCCATTTGGCGAAACTTGCCATGGATTTGTTCACGTGGTATCTTTTTCCTTTTTCTATTTATTGTTTCACACACAAAGACTGAATTCCGTAATGGTTTCTATGGTGGTTCTTTGATGTTTACAAACTGTTCGATGGTACTGATATCTGTCGGAATTAGCTGTTTTTAGAAGTGAAAATTAAAGGCCAATTACAAGTGGAAAGAGGTATGGGGTATTCAGTAACTCAACCAGTAATTACGAACTGGGTGGAAGTACTATCTTCTCGCGCATTCTTTTTATTCTTGTTTTATTAATTCTATTTCTACTACTCAGGATTGTTTGTTGATTCTGCTGCACATTTTTACTGTCATAATCTCTGATGGTAAACTGTGTTACGGAATTTGTTGACAAAACAAGAATTCAAGGCAATTCTTCCAATAGATAAAAAATCGGAAACGTGGATTTCAGAGCCAAACTTTTTTTCGTTACGGATAGGAACGGCAAACAAAGATGGCAAGGAAAGACTTGTAGAATGGAGAGGATACTTCTGAGAACTGTTGAACCTCCCAGACCCAGATGAAATGTTACCTGCAGATACTACGGAGGAAAGGAAAGATGAAGAAGAAGGGAAGTTAGTGAAGAAGACATGAAGATCGCAGTCAAAGTATTCAGAAACAACAAAGCCCCAGGGGAGGACAGAATAACATCAGAATTAATCAAAGAGGGAGGTGAGAGCTTACACTTAGAGATATATAAACTGATCCAGTTGATATGGGGGAAGGAGACACTGCCAGAAGAGTGGAAACTGGCTATAATAGGTCCAATATACAAGAAGGGAAGCAAAATGGAATGTAACTACAGAGGAATCAGCTTGTTGAATGTAAGATACTATCATTATCCTCAGAAAATTGTAACCATTCATAGAGAACAACATACAGGAGTGCCAGCCTGGCTTTCGACCAAACCGATCGACAATAGATCACGTTTTTACACTAAGACAATTGTTTGAAAAACTCTGGGGATATGATAAAGATATCTACAGCCCGTTCGTCGATTTTCAACGTGCATATGACAGTATCCACAGGCATAGCCTGTACAATGCAATGCGTGACTTCAGAATCCCTGAGGAGCTAGTGAGAATGGTGCCAGTTTGTAACCGTCCACTGTGGCCGAGCGGTTCTAGGCGCTTCAGTCCGGAACCGCGCTGCTGCTATGCTTGCAGGTTCGAATCCTGTCTCAGGCATGGATGTGTGTGACGTCCTTAGGTTAGTTAGGTTTAAGTAGTTGTAAGTCTAGGGGACTGATGACCTCAGATGTTAAGCCTCATAGTGCTTAGAGCCATTTGAACCATTCTTGCAAGCTTGTATGTAAGGGTCAAAGGCAGTAGTACGTTTCCGAGGAGCCACATCAGAAACATTCGAGATTGAGGCAAGCCTCAGACAAGAGGATGCTCCCTCATGTGTTCTGTCCGATGTCATCTTAGAGACTGCAGCGCCTGGGACCGCTTGGCCACTCCGGCCGGCAGAGAAAGGAGTGTAGGCAATTGGAGTGGGCTGGAGTACACATGAACGGTAACTTCAGTTGTCTCACGTATGCAGATGACATAGTCCTAGCCGGCCGCGGTGGTCTAGCGGTTCTAGGCGCTCCGTCCGGAGCCGCGCGACTGCTACAGTCGCAGGTTCGAATCCTGCCTCGGGCATGGATGTGTGTGATGTCCTTAGGTTGGTTAGGTTTAAGTAGTTCTAAGTTCCTGGGGGACTGATGACCACAGATGTTAAGTCCCATAGTGCTCAGAGCCATTTGAACCATAGTCCTACTAAGTGAATCAAAGCATGGGTTGAAAAGAATGTGCCAGAAAAACGGAAAATTATGCATAGAAGATAATGCTCAAAGTGAATCAAGACAGAACAAAGTTCATGCAATTATGAAGAGGACAAGAGCAGGTAGAATTTCTTGAGATAGAAGGCAAGAGGTTCAAGAGAGTACACCAGTTCACATACTTGAGATCTTATTTACCACGTCCAACAACATAAAATTGGACATCAAGGAAAGAATAGCAGTGGGAATGAAATGCATGCATTCACTCAGAGAGACATTCGGCTCTAAATCGATCTCAGTGAAAACTAAGATGAAAACCTACAACACAGTGATATGTCCAGCAATAATGTACGGTTCAGAAATATTGAGCATGACTAAGCGAGAAAAAGAAAAACTAGTAGTGTTTGAAAGAAGAGTAATGAGGAAGATACGGGGACCAGTTTTAGGTAACGGAGAATGTAGGAGGAGGAAAAACAAGGACTTCGACCTTATGATGCGAGATCCATCTATGCTACAAAAGACAAAGAGCAAAAGAATCCAGTGGGTGAGCCATGTAGCCCGTATGCCATATGGAAGACAGGCGAAGATGGCAATAGAGAGGAAACCAAACACCAAACGCCCCATCGGACGACCAAGGCAGCGCTGGGTGGACGACGTGGCGAAGGACCTAGCAGCCCTGGGGATTGGCCTGGAGGAACCGGGCACAAAACAGGAAGGAATGGAGGCAGTTTGTGGAAACACCGCGTGGTCTGCAGGACCTGTGATTGCTGGATATCCATCTATCTATCTTTTTTTTAGGTAATAATATGTTGCGCATATAGTTAATGGTTGTTATTCGTAAGGTGACTGAATGATAACGAGAAGTAGGGCACAGAGACAAGTATACTGGGATAGTGAGAATAAACCATACATCATAGATGAAGAGCGTACAGAAGTGTTGGGAGAGCGGATTCAAACCAGGGAGGCTAATCTGTTGCGTGTATTTAGTGACAACAAAGTCGAGACAATAACGATCGTAAATCAGGCAGAAGCAGGCAATGTGGAAAATCTGGGGAGTACGGAGGATATTAGATCACGTGAGATGGGAGATGAGGCAGTACCACAACACTTTGAAGCTGTAGTGGTCATTAAGGATCCAGACGTGTGAATAGGCAGCGGTCAGAACGAGACATTACATAAAAAATACTGCATAAGTAGCACGTGTCGTCAATGATTAGAGTGCTCAGGAAAAGGAAATGGGTTTCGATCTGATGTCATTTTTGACTAAAATGGTATGGGAAAATAGAGATATGAGACAGGTAACTAAGGAAACGGGAGCAAAAACTAATATGATCAGACGGGAAAACATTGAAATGAGGATGGAAATCAAAACCATCAGTACACAAGTCAACGTTATCCGTGAAGAACATATGGCGTGGATAGTTCGGCTCCAGAAAGAACTACGAAAGGCAAATCATAAAGCAACCAGTAATTTAAAGAGCACACAGGGTGCTACTAAGATGGTGGGGAGGGGGGGGTCGCCAAAACAGTAGTAAATTGGGTAAAGCAGGTAGCAAATGAAACTCAGGTGACGATTAAATGCACGGAACAGAACGGATGAGAAGCGTTAATCACATTGGACAAAAGGGCTGAAAGTCTAGGGAAACAGTAAATGACACAGAAAAGTATGCTGACGAGAGAGTACAAGAAGCTACTGATCTTGCAACAGAGTCGAGGAACAAGACAGGGACTGAATTACAGAAATTAAGCGCTGGATAAGATGTCACAAATCTCAAAGCAGTCAAAGAAACTGAAAAGGTACGAACTTTACTTTCCTGTAAGACGAAGCAGGAGGCAATCAACTCGCTTACTGAGAAGAGGCTGGAATAAGTCATTTAAGCAAATAATTTTAATGGTGTTTCAGTGGGATCATAGCAGAACTGGAGACTACCTCGGATAGAATGGATAACGGTTTTGACAAGTTGTAGAACAGAAGTTGTCAGTGAGTTGCTGTTCTACTTTAAGCACTTTTTATAAGAAGGAAAATTCCAAAATTCTCGGGAAAAGGGTAACTGAACTCACCCAATACATGGGTATCACAATTTGACCTTTCTTTGTCTCCAAACTGGTCTTTACGATATTTACTAGATTTCATTTGTGGTCATTTAGATGGCACAGTGGCCGAGAAAATGCGAGACAAAGCACCAGCCTGTAGAAGTTACCACTAGTTTAAACAGAGCTTTCCTCTAAATATTTTTTTCAAGGAGACCCAGAGCATAGTAGGAAATCGTTGTGGGTGAAGACATCGCAAGTTCAGGCTGCAAAAGTCCGATGTTGATCCTAGACGCGATGGTCAACATGAATCAGTATCCCGACATACCATGCTCTGAGGGGGAAATCATATGACACTGTCACACCAAATTAAAGTCAGCATACCAAATAATGTTAGCAGGTAGGTGTAATATGTAGCTCAGCACCTCCAGGAACACACTCTCCGAATTAGAGTTCGTATTCGTCAGAGGCAACAGTAGGAATTCAGAGCAAAGCTTTGTAGGACCTGTGTTGCATTGACAACATAATAATTACAATAGGACTGGGTATGTTGGAAATGCAACGCCACACAGAAACAGTTCACAGCTGGGAAATGTTGGATGCAATAATGGGGAGCGGCAAGACGACTAGAATGGAAACTGGAATGCTTAGGAATCTTATAACAGAGGTTGGAATGGAAGACTAAACGATCGTTATGGGCAGCAAAATGGCAGTCGGGTGAACCAAGGACCCAGGTTTAACAACAATTTCAGTTTTGAATCTATCAACAGTGGAGGAAATGGCAACGAAAACTGAGCTGAGAAGATTGAGATGAAGGAACCAAATCCAGTAAGAGGGGTGGAAGAATGCATTAACCGGCGCCAGGGACTTGACTTGAATACAGGAAGAGCACAGAGATAGCCTCATTAATGTCATTAGGTAATCACACGACTGTGCGTCTGCTCATAAGTGTAACCATAGGAGGAAATGAACTTCAAGCAGTACTTGACAGTGGGAGTGAAATATCCACAGTTTTGGAACAGACGTATGACTAATACAAAGGACAACCAGTCTGGACAGAACTCTCGATAAAGAATATAAGAAAAAAGGGGGAAATTGCAGAAACAAAATGGTTCAAATGGCTCTAAGCACTATGGGACTTAACTGCTATGGTCATCAGTCCCCTAGAACTTAGAACTACTTAAACCTAACTAACCTAAGGACGTCACACACATCCATGCCCGAGGCAGGATTCTAACCTGCGACCGTAGCGGTCTCGCGGCTCCGAACTGTAGTGCCTAGAACCGCTCGGCCACCCCGTGCAGAAACAGTAACTGCAGTGGACGAACAGGTGAGGTTAGAAATATCTTATCAAGGACACCTGCTGGTGGGAAATTTTCTTATTGTGCCTAGACTGGCAACTGATATGATTATTGGGACTGAAATCCTCAATGACTATAATGCAATATTGGATTTGCTGTGTGGTATAGTGACATTACAGAAGGATGAAATTACCCACATTTAATTCATTGATTAGAAAATATGGGTGCAAGTTCCAGTGAGGTTTATCAAGATCTGCATGTTTTCAGAAGACAGCCGCAATCGGAATTCGAGCTTAGAGTCTGGAGACAAGAGCGATACCTACAATAATCTAGAGACCACGAAGTGTGAGATTCGTCATTGTATTGTCGGCAGCATTCATTCGGGGAATGGACGGATTTTTAACAGAGTAGCTAAGGAACGACATCATGTTCTATAATCGTGATGTTCTGATGGCAAAGGCGGGTTGGTAAGAACACAGGAAGGTTTTAGGGGTACTTCACGCTGTATTAAGAGACATGGTGTCACAGCTGACCTCTAAAAATTTCGTTTTGGAATGAGGAAAGTGGAATTTCTTGGACATGTGATCTCTGCAAGAGGGATTGCACCCAACCAAGAAAACCTAGAAACAATAGCGGAATTTATGAGACCACTGACCAGAAAGGACTTCAGAGAATTCTTTAGAGTCGTAAATTCCTACAAAAGACTTATTTACACAAAGGGGAATGCAGTACCAAGGCTAAGTGCCGTAATCAGAAGAAGACACTGTGGGCACGGGACGATGCTGTTGAGCATGAATTCGAGGCACTAAAACAGGCCCTTGCGGAACATCTATTCTAGACACCCACATTTTATCAGATGACTTATGCATGTCGATTGACGCAACTAAGAGTTGTATAACCATGGTCATATTTCAGGAAGTTATGGAAGAAAGGACGTTAGTGGTAAGACGACATCATTTGGGAATCATGTGCACACAAAATGTGAATGTAGTGATTCAGTAACCGAGTTGGAGGCCTTGACAACCTTTTCTTCTTTCATAAAATTCAATTATTTACTGCTCCAAAACAAGGCCCAAGTCTGTAGAGACCACCAAGCCGAATTTTTGTTCTTCGCAAAATTACACCTCGACATGCTGACACACTTGGTTCTGTTCTTGCAGCAGTTCGACTTCAGCATCATACGTGTTCCTGGAAAAACGATAGTGATTGCGGATGCCCTTTCGCATTCACTAATTGCTAGAGAAGTTGCAAAAGTTGAGGATGTCGAGGATAGCCACTTTATTCTATTCTGCTTGTGAGGAGTAGCGTTCGAGATTCCATTACGGGCATCCTTGCAAGATATAAGAAGAGAGCAGGATAAAGATTCAGAATTACAGCAACTGAAGGAGCGTTCGCGTAACCACCAGTAATGCCATGTGCGGATGTTCTGTCTGTCCGAGGAACGGGTTCTTGTTCCACAGGGAAACGTAACCACCATGGTGTGCGATCTGTGCATACAAAACGAGTTAGTCAGTAATTTAATTTGGTACATCTGTTTGAGTTCTGACCACTGAAATGCTTCCTTAAACTGAAGGACTTGCGCCGTGTCAAGGAAATGGAAAAATGAAGAAATTGCAACACACGGCGGCCGCGGACTTACTGGGACTGCCCAACCCCCTCTACCCAACGTCACTCGCTGAGGATTCCGCTATATTTTGGTAGTCGTTGAGTTGACATCGAAATCTTCTACGTTTACACCCTTACAACGAACACTGTAGAGACTGTTTCCAAAGCCCTGACCAACGACTTCCTGACGCAACGAAACCATTTCAGCTCAATTTAGTTCTCAACGGTGAGAGAAGACTCTGGAGTGACAGAGGTTGGTATCCATTTATATATCTGCACAACAACTAAATTCTAACAGCTCGCGACGATGTATGAAAGACATTGGCAATTTATGAGGCATTTACTGTCATCAACAGCACAGAGCAAGAAATGGGATGCTGCGAGATTCCCAAAATGTAGTGAACTAACTCCCGCATGGTTCGACTCTCTTGGCACCAGTAACTATGTTGAAGAATAGAGAACCGCCAGGGAATGTGCGATAGCTGGTAGATTTTCTTCGCAGGAGATGGATTCCGCACCGAGAAACAATCGAAGTGACACTACTGAAAATTCGGGAAGCTGTAAGAAAAAGGAAACTGCGAGAATATAAGAAGCTAAGGCAACGTGAATGTCGCACAGGGGAAACGGTTCTGGTCAAATCGTATAGACTTTCAAACGGACAAAAGAAGCAGTACCGTAAGTTTTTAAAGTACTACATAACGCATCGCTTCGCATATGAACGCATATGTGCTTGAATTTTTAAGGGCTGGTGAACGTCATACGTGGTGTGTCCAAAGAGTTGGGTGAATGCTATCAGACAACAAATAAAACAAAAGATACAAACAAATGTTCTTTATTGCTCTTCAAAACAGTCGCCAACTGCTAAAACACACTTTTGAGACTACATTCAAAGGCCTCCAGTGGACTCGATCACAGAAGGGCTGTCACACGACCTTTGATGGTATTCACGTCCACACGACGTTGACCTTTCACCTTTCATGGCCACCTTCAAGCGGAGAAACAGGAAGAAGTCTTCAGGAGCCTGATCAGGGATTACAGAGGGTGTTCAAGAACAGTTACCATCTTTTGCGTCAGGAAATGGCGCACATGTACCTGATGGAGCAACATTCATTTTCTACTCCTGCGCAACTCTGGCAGAACCCGCCGGATACGCTGTAGCAGTCGGTTGAAAGCGGACCGCTAAAATGCACCATTAATGGTTGGACCTGCAGGAACAAATTCCTTGTGGTTAATGACGTTGTTATCGAGGAAGGCGATCAACAGTGTTATCACTTTGAATTTTTGCAGACGGCTATTTTTGGTCGCGGGGAAGTCGATGAACACCATGACATCGTTTGCCTTTTCGATTCCGGATCGAACGGTAGCACCAGGTCCCATCTTCCA
Source organism: Schistocerca serialis cubense (assembly GCF_023864345.2). Taxonomy (NCBI): domain Eukaryota; kingdom Metazoa; phylum Arthropoda; class Insecta; order Orthoptera; family Acrididae; genus Schistocerca; species Schistocerca serialis. The sequence goes on from NC_064643.1 coordinate 87,035,846, forward strand.
TGACGATGGTGTTCAGAAGGAAATGGATCCTGGTCACATATGAAAATGAAATCACAAGAAGTTTCCATCTGTTTTGCTTTTTGCATGCCTGTGAGCTTATGCGGCACAAATTGGGAGCAGATCTTCCGCTTACCCAAATCATCGCGGACGATGGTGTGAACCGTGTCCTTGCTAATGCACAATTCCTCCAAAGTCTGAGAGTCCGTCGCCGATCTTGTACTAGCTTTCGTCGCACTTTCTCGATCTTTTCTAGGGTTCTGATTGTTGATGGTCGACCTCAATGTGGTTCCTTCACGGAAGCGTTTAAACTATTCGTAAACACATTTTCTGCTCACGGCTTTCCTCCCGTACACCTGGCCCAACATTCCATGCGTACCTGTCTACCATACGAGATTAAAGCATACAAGGAGGATTCCTTTTGACGTTGTGGGAAAATGTCTAAACATGGGGATTTGGTCGTGTCTGGGGGAAGTATCACTAGTCTAAGACCGAGATGATTCAAAAAAATGGTTCAAATGGCTCTGAGCACTATGGAACATAACATATGTGGTCATCAGTCCCCTAGAACTTAGAACTACTTAAACCTAACTAACTAACCTAAGGACATCACACACATCCATGCCGGAGGCAGGATTCGAACCTGCGACCGTAGCATTCACGCGGTTCCGGATTGAGTGCCTAGAACCGCTCGGCCACCGCGACCGGCCGAGATGATTCCACCTCCCACATGGAGAGAGGGTAGTTGTAAGTCCCGGAATAGTTGGGTCTAAAGTAAAATTTTCTTCATTCTGCCATCGCACGGTAGCAACGAAACGCCAGACCCTGGCTGACATTGGCAGTAGTTTATGCTAAATTCTCTACTAGCGTCTGAGCGAGATCTCTGGGAGCGGTTTGGAGACATCTCTGTTTCAGAACAGCTGCTATTGAAATGTCCCCTTAGAACAATTATACGAGACTGTGCTTAAACTGACACACAATATTTTTAGCGCAACGCAATCTGACTTTAAAAAATCCCTACAAAAGAATGGCCCTGATTAACATTAACCTATCCCTTTCACAAATCACTTACCTGACAAAAATCTTCGTTACTCGAACTACTGCAATTCAGCGGGCGCCACTACTGCCAGCTAAATAAAAGATTCAAACTACGGAAGGCACTAACTACTGACAGGCATAGTTAGCAAATGAAAGATCTTAATAGAGAACAAACAATGTATTTACCTTAATAGTGTTGAAAAATCATAATATACATAGCAGTTCATGACATCCAGTCTTACAAATTTCAAAACTCCGCCATTTCTCTCCCCACATCCACCACTTCTGGCGGCTCACCTCCAACTGCGCAACGCTTCGCGCTGTTCACATCCAGCTGCCGCTGCCCAACACTACAATGGCAGACAACAATGCAAACTAGCCACAGACTGCACACAGCACAGCCAGTGATTTTCATATAGAGCGCTACGTAACGTTGCCACTAAGAAAACATAAACAGCCTACTTACACTATTGGTAAACGAATGCTTTTACCAGCCGGCCGGAGTGGCCGAGGGCTCTAGGCGCTACAGTCCAGAGCCGCGCATGGATGTGTGTGATGTCCTCAGGTTAGTTAGGATTCTAAGTTCTAGGGGACTGACAACCTCAGAAGTTCAGTCCCATAGTGCTCAGAGCCATTTGAACCAATGCTTTTACCCTAAATCCTCCTGGTGGCTTCCCATAGATTTGTAGAACAAGTGGTACGGTTGATGGGCCCCAGGAATGCTTGCCATGACCTTTTCTTGCTCCCCTTGATCAGGCGTCGAGCCTTGGCCAGGGCGACTCGAAAGGCTATGAGGTTGTTTGCTGAAGGGCGACATTTAAATCGTCGACGATCCACACGCCCGTCCTGGATAGGTCACCTCTTAAGATGACCTGAGGACGTTGGGATGGCTACGTCAGCGGCATAATGCGTCACTCGTGTGATGTTGTGCATCCTTTCATGGACGCTGTTGCCATGTTCAAACACAGCCAGCTGGCTGAACAGTGTCCAGTCAGAACGGCTGGTCATCCATGTTGGTGACTTTACTTCAGATGGGGCCCCATGGAGTAGGTGAATGAGGAATGGGAAGTGGTCACTGGAATGAAGCTCGGCAATGACCTGTAACTGAACAGAATCTGCGAGGTCAGGAGGGCAGAAAAAGAGGTCGATGGTTGAGAATGACCAAGTAGCAGTGCAGAAATGAGTGCGAGTACCTGTGTCCAGGAAGAACAGCTCGTGAGACGTTATGAGGCTCTCCAAAACCCGACCCCGAGGGCAAGTAGAGGTCGAGACCCACAAGACATGATGGGCATTGAAGTCTCTCAGTAGGAGAAATGGTCGCGATAGTTGTTCCACAAGACCTGTAAGAGCCTCATAGTCTATTGCACCTGTTGGAGATAGATACAGCGAGCAAACTGTGATCCTCCAACTCTCATTAATTTCGGCAGCAAATGCTTGTAGCCAGGGGAGAGCAGAGGAATGATGTGTGCTACTGACAAACACACAAACCCCTCTCTTGGCTCTCTCCCCAGTGAAGTCATCCTTTTGGTGGAGGGTATAGCCCCATAGCACATGATTTTCAGTGGCTTCTAAATATGTTTCTTGTTAGCGTAGAAATAGTGGACAGTCTGCACTATCAATTTCAGTGCCTCTACATTGGTCCTCAATCCATTAACATCCCACTGTAATATGAGAGCCATCTATCACGGGGGTTACAGTTTCACCCTGTCCTTCGGCCAGGAAGGGGATCTCTTAATACCCCCGGCTGACATCAAGCTCCATTAGCTGTACCAAAGAGTCAAGAGAGACGTCAGATAGTATGACGTCGACATCGTCGGACTGTTTAGTTCCCGATTACGTTTATGTGTGTCGATTGGCATTTGACTTTTTGCCTGGGTAGACTTCGTAGCCAGAACCAGGACAGCGATACTGGCTGCACTAGACGCCGGACCAGACTGAACCTTAGGGGGAGCAGGGAGCAGCACAACATTAGCAACCAAAGACTTTTCCTATATTTCAGGAGGATGTGTAGTGGTAAAGAAACTGCAGCCGCACTAGTGCACTGACAAACGCAGGTACTAGTGCTAACACTAGGTACCTCCGTTTGTGTAGCATCATTAGTTTTCTGTACTGGCTGTTTAACAACTGACGCAAAGGAGGTAGCGAAAGTTGGGGGCAGCATGGTCTTCTTGGCCCCACCTTTGGGGATCCGTCATGCAGTGTTTATCTCCTGTATTTTCCGTTCTTGAAGGAAAACGCAGCAGTCCCTAATCCTGACAGGGTGAGTCCCAAAGCAATTCAACACACTGAAGGAGATGAAAATCTGACTCCGTCTTGGCCAGACTACCCACATTTGTCACAAATGGCTTCTCTCATACATCCTAATGATGTGTGCCCAAACCACTGGCATTTAAAACAGGACATGGGACTGGGGACATAGGGACGCACAGTTAAGCGAAAAAAATATGTTCTGGGAGATTTGTGCTATTAAAAGTGAGGTTGAACGAGTCGGATTTAATCAGATCGCCTTCCACCCTCTTCACAATATTCTGCACACCTACAATGCCTTCTTGGGCTCATTCAGCTTCCAGGTCTTCTTTGTGGAAGTCCACCAGGTCTCTGCAGGCCACAACAACATTCCAATTGAAGACATGAAGTCTGTATATGAGTCCGCCATCATTTTATTTTCGGCACTTTTATTTTCACAAGTCTGTCTTGATCACAAAGATTCCTTTACACTTTATAACCAGTTTCGGCTTATCGCCATCCTCACAACAGCTTTACTGCAGTTTAATGTGGCGTGGAGCTCAGTCTCAGTGACATAATCACCAAGGGTTTTGGGCTTCTGCAGGTTTGTTACTTGTTGGGAACCTGATGTTTCCACCAACAGTGTCCCATTTCGTAGCTATTTTACTTATTTTAAAGTACCTGCAAACTCCTCTAAACCCTTTTGTATGTAAAAAGGTGACATTTTCTGAAAACTCCCCTGTTTCCGTTTAACCGATAAAAATACACTCTGGCCAGCAGCATTCGTTCTGTTACTCAACCTACTTGAGTTCTTTAATATCTCTGAGTCCCGAGGACTGGCTACCCGAGCCCTCTTATTTGATTGGATGTTAGTGCCTACCAGCGGCCCATCCATTCCGCTGGGAGGTGGACGAGAAACCTCGGCATCTAGCAAAATAAATTCCACCTACAGTCCCACATGCCTAGGAAAGCCTTCTACAACTGAGGTTCGGGGCAGGTTCCCCAGTTTTGGTCGCTGAAGCACGCCCAGAGCTTACGGTGACAGAGGGCTGGCGGCGCGTACCAGGTTCCAGCTCAGGAATCCTGGGGTCGCCTAGCCCATACTCAAAGGGAACCTCCACATCGCACCCCCCTCAGATTTAGTTATAAGTTGGCACAGTGGATAGGCCTTGAAAAACTGAACACAGATCAATTGCGAAAACAGGAAGAAGTTGTGTGGAACTGTGAAAAAATAAGCAAAATATATAAACTGAGTAGTTCAAGGGAAGATAGGCAACATTAAGGCGGAAGGGAACGCGCTAGCGCCGTGGTCTCGTGGTAACGTGGGCAGCTGCGGAACGGAAGGTCTTTGGTTCAAATCTTCCATCCAGTGAAAAGTTTAACTTTTTCATTTTCAGTTTATGTGACAAACTCTTATGTTTTCATCACTTTTTTGGGAGTGATTACCACATCCACAAGAAAACCTAAATCGGGCAAGGTAGAAGAATCTTTTTACCCATTCGCCAAGTGTACAAGTTAGGTGGGTCGACAACATATTCCTGTCATGTGAGGCACATGCCGCCACCAGTGTCGTATAGAATATATCAGATGTGTTTTCCTGTGGAGGAAACGGTTGACCTATGACCTTGCGATCAAATGTTTTCAGTTCCCATTGGAGAGGCACGTCCTTTCGTCTACTAATCGCACGGTTTTGCGATGCTGTCGCAAAACACAGACACTAAACTTATTGCAGTGAACAGAGATGTCAATGAACGAACGGACAGATAATAACTATGCAAAAATAAAGAAAGTAAAATTTCCAGTCGAGGGAAGACTTGAACCAAGGACTTCTCGTTCTGCAGCTGCTCACGCTACCACGAAACCACGGCGCTCCTAACCTCACATTGTCCATTATGTTGCTTATGTGGCCCATAGACTACTCAGTTTGTATATTTTGCTTATTTTTTCACAGTTCCACACAACTTCTTCCTGTTTTCTCAATTGATCTGTGTTCAGTTTATCAAGGCCTATCCACTGTGCCAGCTTATAACTAAATCTGAGGGGGGTGCGATAGGGAGGTTCCCTTGTCAGCAACTAATTCTGAGCCTCTGAGGGCTGGATACTGGTTTAGTTGACAAAAACAGCGTTGACGAAAATTTTACTAAATATCTACCAAGCAAAGGCCACATAGCTCCAGTCCAAGGGCAGTAGCTGCAAGTTAGTTAAACTATTGAACGTTCGATATTTTTGCATGACTCTTTCGAAAAAATGTACAAAATTTCCTTTAAGTTGGTTTATTGTGTTTAAAACACGGAAAACGGTTATCAGGCCCGTATTTAATATCCCGACATCAATTATGGAATGTTACTGACCGTCTCTGTTACAGCTTCACACCCGAAAGTAGCCAGAGGGTATTTAGTCCGACACGATACTTTGGAAGTCTTAAAGAGTCGCTGACGCACGACTGCTTGCAAGTTAACACATTGAGTCCTTCAGTAGGCTTCATCTAAAGAAGTGCTCGCCATAATGTCTCGTAATGTACACGAAACACGCCACGCGGAGTTTATGTACGACATGAAATATTCACTCGCGAATATCTCCTAAAATAAACCACTTACTAAGCTCAAACTTTCACAAAATGTTCGCTTTTCGTCAACGACACGAGAACTGATCAAACGATCTAGTTTTTTTCTTCATTTTGGTACAAATTTGATCAGTGCGGTTTAACATAGGTGCATACGAGACGTCGGCTCCCGAGCGACTAGCTGGATTCATACACAAAGCCCTACTGAAACCCGCGGGAAATGCTGAATTCCTATTGGCCAATGTATTAGGCAGTTAGTCAGATCATCTCGAGCACTTCTATACTCGCAGTGTTTCTAATGTAATCCAATCACATCACTACAAGTAATTTAGACTAGAAATCTCGTAATTCCGAAAGCAAAGAAAATTTAATGAAAAATACGATTCCTTTCCACTAAATAAATTACTAATAAACTTAATACTTCTGACTGCCTTTTACAAAATCAAGCTCACTCAGACGTACGTCACAAATTCCCCCGTTGCATAACAACTTTCTCACGCATAGTTTTCGTAATGTATCACACTGTCGCTTTACGCATGTACTCCACTCATTCTCCCAGTCTCTCCAAAACACTCGTACAACCAAAACACGATGAAATAATAACTTTCCAAAGTATCTTTACTTACATCGGAAATCTGCGGTAATGAAACTAAAGAAAATTCCAGAAATTTAGATTATACGATCCCATTCTCTTGGTTGTAGTTTCAGTTGATACTACAGATGAATACGTTACAGTCCCTAACCCAGTTTCACATTGCCAGCGCGGTTATTGTTATAGGTACAAATATATATCTTCGAAAGTATTGAAGTTATTCATTTCAAATTTTAACAATATGGTTGTGTTATCCATAGAGTATGGTGTACTAAGTATGAAAAAGAGAGATTAATATTTAATTGTACTTCTCCAGATTAATAGAGAATGTGTGTGACATATTCCACGTAGCTTTAGGCAAGTACACGGCTGTTCGCTCGCGAAAGCGAAAGTGTTCAGAGATTGCCCCGGGGTCGCTCTTTCTTGTGAACCTTGTGTTTACCTTCTAGAGTGTGTGCGCAACAACTCTGCACTCGGTACTGTTATCTGTAAAGTACTTTAACAGTTGGCTTTACTTTCTGTGGCGATAAGCCCCCCCCCCCCCCCCGCCCCCACCGCCGTGTACGGTAGAGTATATGGAGAAGAGGGTGGTGATTTCGTCACTCCCGTGGGACAGCGTCAGCAACAACCGACTGCCTAGCGGCTACATCCAGAAGCAGCTCCCTTACCAGCTGCTTCAGTCCTTCAGGACCTACGTTGGACAACAGGGTGGCAGTATACTCTGCTTTATGAATGTGAACCTTGTTCATCCGTTCAAGTTCTCTGGTGCAGTGTATTGCTTTCAATGATGGCAACATTGGTAGGGTGAAAGTGCTACAGCATATGTGATGCTGTTATTGCTTTCAATGATGGCAACATTGGTAGGGTGAAAGTGCTATAGCGTATGTGATGCTGTTATTGCTTTCAATGATGGCAACATTGGTAGGGTGAAAGTGCTATAGCATATGTGATGCTGTTATTGCTTTCAATGATGGCAACATTGGTAGGGTGAAAGTGCTATAGCATATGGGAATTAATCCTGGAACAAACTGCATCAGAGAACTTGAACGGATGGACAAGGTTCGCATTCATAAAGCAGAGTATACAGCACAGTTGGCCACTAAGGAGTCAAGAAAGAAGAAATGAAGAAAAAACTTGGAAAAAGTTCAAAAGGATCATGTACAATATGGTGCAGGGTGCTTCTGAGTGACTAAAAATAATAAATTAAGCATATAGTAAGTGAGTTACAGTCTTCTGTTGCATTTTTCCCTCTATCTCAGAAACCAATTTGAGTAGAGGATTCAAATTTCCAGGGAGTAATTACATAGGTGGGCCGACTGAAAAGTAATGGCTCCAACTCTTCAACAGTTGGCAGCATTGGTATGCGGAAGGTACTGGCTTGTTCCATAGCCTCTTCTCTACAGCTCCATTTGGCGGGAAGCCTTAGCATTGAATGGTTGTGCTGTTACAGTGTAAAGTATGGAACCTGCGCAGACGGTCAGTCAATGCGATTTAAGCAACGTGCAGCCATTGAATTCTTGACAGCAGAAGGAGATTCATCAGAGAATGAAAGCAGTTTATGGTAATCGTGTTGATGTGAGTACTGTGCGTCGTTGGGCGACTGAGTTGAGGCGGGAACGTCTGACCTGCGTGACAAACAAGGAGCTGGACGTCCTGTGACAGCAACCACCGAGTTTCACTAGCAAAATGTTGACAGATGGATTCAGGACGATCGTCGTATCACTCTGTGAGGAACTGCAAGCACAAAATTTTTCAAATGGCTCTGAGCACTATGGGACTTAACATCTATGGTCATCAGTCTCCTAGAACTTAGAACCACTTAAACCTAACTAACCTAAGGACAGCACACAACACCCAGTCATCACGAGGCAGAGAAAATCCCTGACCCCGCCGGGAATCGAACCCGGGAACCCGGGCGTGGGAAGCGAGAACGCTACCTCACGACCACGAGCTGCGGACAACTGTAAACACAATCGGTATTTTACAAGCACTTGTGGGTCACCTTAATGCTTTGCTTGGCTATCGGAAGATCTGTGCACCATGGGTATCCTGGATGCTGATTCCTGAAACGAAAGCGCACAGACTTTAAATTTGCCAGGAACTCCTCTCGCGCCACGTGAATGAAGATGACGTCTTTCTCCACTCCATTGTGACAGGAGACGAAACGTGGGTACACCATTACGACCCGCCACAGAAGAAGAAATTCAAGACGCAGTCCTCAGCTGGAAAAATCACGGCCACAGTCTTCTGGGACGCAGATGTTGTTATCCATGTTGATTTCCTTGATCATTGGACAACAATAAATTCAGAGCGTTACATCACAACGTTGCGAACTCTGAAACGACGGCTGACACGGGTCCGAAAGGAAAAGGGAAATGTTTTCCTGCAGCATGACAATGCCAGACCACACACTTCACGTACCACCACAGCAGAACTTCAGAGACTGAATCTCACCACCGTACGGCATCCTCCACACAGTCCAGATTTAGCACCGTCTGACTTCCTTCTATTCCCGATAATGAAAGACGATCTGCGGGGACATTATTATGCTTCTGATGAAGACGTTGAGAGAACTGTGGGACTGTGGTTGCGGAAACAAAGTGTCAACTTCTTCCGTGACGGCATCAAATAGTTCAAATGGCTCTAAGTACTATGGGACTTAACATCTGAGGTCATGAGTCCCATAGACTTAGAACTACTTAAACCTAACGAACCTAAGGACATCACACACATCCATGCCGGAGGCAGGATTCGAACCTGCGACCGTAGCAGCAGCGCGGTTCCGGATTGAAGCGCCTAGAACCGTTCGGCCACAGCGGTTGGCCGTGATGGCTTCAAAATCTTATTAATCGTTGGCAGAAATGTATCAAATTGGCTGGTGATTATGTGGAAAAGTGAGTATTGCTGGTTAAAGATCACAGTAGCGGTTTGAGCTTTGTCTGCTTGTTTATATTCATTTCTGTATTCTTTTATTCAATTCTTTATACACTGTAACTATATATTATTGATGGCTAAATAAATAAATAAAACAGTACACAACTCGCTAGTCCCTGTAGCCAGTGCCAGCTATGCTAGAACTAAAATTTGCTCTCCTTCCGGCTCCACGCCAAACCACGCTTTCAATGCAAGATGACACCTCATAATGATTTGCTACTTTACATATTGTGCAACGACTTCAAAGGACATTTCCACATCAAAACTGTCAGTGCATTTAAGACTGTGTTTGTATTGTTAACTGTATTATGGTTATTACATAATTCCTCGTATTATCTTTGTAAAATATCGGGCCAAATATATAAATAAAACAGTACACAGCTCGCTAGTCCCTGTAGCCAGTGCCAGCTATGCTAGAACCAAAATTTTCTCTCCTTTCGGCTCCACGCCAAACCACGCTTTCAATGCAAGATGACACCTCATAATGATTTGCTACTTTACATATTGCGCAACGACTTCAAAGGACATTTTCACATCAAAACTGTCAGTGCATTTAAGACTGTGTTTGTATTGTAAACTGTATTATGGTAATTATAGAATTCCTCGTATTATCTTTGTAAAATATCGTTTGATATTACAGATGACACATTCTGTGCATTATGGAGAATGGGAACACGCGGACGGTCTGTTATGCATATCATCCATATCTTACATGCACCACGTTCTCATAAACCTTTATTTATATTGCTTGTGTACATTGAATAAACTTAGTAACATGATAAAACCGCATACACAGATAATTAGAACAGATTTGTAGTTTCCCATAATGAGATAATTTGATGCTATTAATAAGATCAATCTGTTTTCTGACTTGTAACACTGATGTCTTTTCGATTTGACATTTTTATGTAGTCTATTGAGTTGAGTTAGGCACTGATAATGATTTCGTATGTTCCACAGGTTTTATTTATGTTAATAGAACCTATATAATGTTTACATGCGTTGTGAGATGTGTGCGAGGACCTTTTAAGTCAGTACATTGTTCACATGCTGAGTAGGCAACGAACCCTAACAGGGAATTACGATAGCCAGAGCTAAAACATTGTTCAAACTTTTAAACTGTGATCTTTGTGACTGAATATTGCCTTTTACTTTAGCTGAAATATTTGTTGTGAATATCTGTTGTATTGTTTCTATGAAGGTAAAACCTTCAGCTTGTGGACAGAATTTTACCTTCATTGTTAAGACGTTCCTTCGGTATGAGTGCAAATAGTTTTATAGTTGTTATAGGCGCAAGGCATATGGAGTTGGTAGAAACAAAGGTGGCGTGGGTAACAATTTGAAGAGTAATATGTCCTTGATCTTGATTGCTTGAATGTCGACGAGGTGGCTAAAATCTTGCCTGTAGCTGCCCCACAAATATTTTTCAGTGGGTCATCTGCTACACAAGGGGAGAATAATTAAAGCTGTCATACTTTTTGTCAGCTGACTTTCGTGTTTCTTTTATACTTTTTTTTAAATTTGCTCATGTAGCGACCTTATTAATTCATTACCCATCGGGCTGTAATTGCAGCAGTGAGTATGCTCGTATTCCATCGGCAACTGGATACTAACTTCTTCTCTCTGTACCTTACACTAACTGGCGGTGGCAGAGTCTGAATTTCCTAGCATATGAGTTGTGTGGACGGAGACTAAGCTTGTGTTGCCTGCCATGGAAGGAAACAGAAATACTGTGGCAGCCGCTTTGCAGAGAGACCTGAGTATAATGCATAGTCGGCTAGAAGGTGTACGATAACCAGGGACCTGAAATGCCTTGTTCCAACCTGCTGTGTGAGGAGCTGGCTAGGCGAGAAAGCAGGGCAGCTAAACTCGCTGGGGGCAAAAAAGCATGGAGATGGCTGCAAACCGCTGTGTTGCCTCGGGCCTGGTGCATTGACATCCGGAAGCCAGAGCGTGGATGAGAGGCTAAAACGTCGAACGAATGCGAGGGAGTCACTGATGCAGAGTTTGTGACGTCAATGTCATCAAACTCCTAATACAGCTGTTCGTACGTTCACTGAGGTGGCAGGGAGATATCGAATAGACGGTAAAAGGCAGAGATTCTTAGAACAGTAGTAGTCAGGGAGTCGGTATAAGGAAAAGCCGTTTACGAGGTCTGCAATGCCCCGGAGATGCTGTTGTGACCACTGGAGGCTACGCGTGTGGAACAAGTGCTCCCATGCATAGCTCGAGGTCGTGCGTGTCTTTAGAGGGCGATTTCTGTTATTTTGATACTAGTGGTTTTATTCCTGTGGGAACCCCATAGTTTGTACATCGTGTGTGTAACTGATAGTGAGTTCAACGCCAGTGACGTTGTGCCATACTGTGCACACACGAGGTAGGAATATCGAGTCCAGGGGTGCGATCCCGATTTCTTATTTGAAAGCGGGCACGCAAGTCCACGGTGCAAGTGACTACATTGAAATTGGCTGAGTCTCACCTGGTTTAGCGGCACTACAGCGGCGGAGATGGAGCACTTTCAGTGGCGCACCAAACCTAGCGTCTTGCAGACAGCAGGAAACGGTAAAGTGACACAGGTCCATGCTAATTTTTTTAACGTGGGAAGTCCCTGCACGCCAACGAGCAGGTGACTTGGTTGAGCTCTGGTGCTGCGCTGTGAATGAAAGTGTGTGTCTTTGATCGAATGTCGTCAGTCACTGATCAAAATTATAGTTGGATAATGGTTGTACGACAATCGGCCATTTTGTGATTGAGAAGTTTGAGTAAACCAATTTCACATCCATACACATGCACTTAAAGTCCATTTTCTCAGTATTGTTAAGAATTAACAAGTTTTTTAATGAAGATTCTGTAAAATAAATGTTATAGTTAAATTCAACAATCTGTTTTGCAATGATATGCCATTATCGTTGGAGTTAATCAGCATGAGGAAGTCAAGTTACATATGTTTTGGAATACTTTGTTGAGATGTGACTAAGTCAACTAAATTTCCTCTAATAACGAATATGCAGTATGATACATTTCTGGTTAACATTCTGGAGATTTTTCAACTGAGGTAACTTGCTAATGTGATAGAGTCTTTTGGGTAATTATAATACACAAATGATAATAGTTCAAATTATTGTACCAAATAATTACGAGAGTTTTAGATGAAAGAGGAGACAGTGATTTCTCAGTTTAAAGTATGGAAAGTGACCTTAGCAGGAGCCACATGTAATGTCATTTAGCATTATCCATCACTTTGTGCATGCAATGAATTAGGGTTCATTCACTACGCAAAAGATTAATTTTTTGAGTCATTCGGCATATTTTTAACAAACATTGACGGTATAAGGAGAGTAGGTGTTTCACTATTTGACCATTGATAGCGGATCTTGGCAGAACAAGAAATAACCACTAGAACACAAGTAAGTGGCAAAAGAAATAATCTTTAACATCATCATCAGCTCTCTCTATACATTATTCTGGAAACATAAATCCATATCATTGAAATAATTCAATAACGCCTGTAATATTCTTTTTCCGTCATTGCTAAAAAAACTCCCATTTAGTAAACCCTGCCATGGAATCGTTCATGTGGCATCTTGTGAAATATCTCGAACATACTCAAATAATTCTTGCCGTTGTTTCATAAAGGCTGGATGTTTCATAACAAGTCCGAGTACCGAGTTCACCTTCATGTATAGAGTATTTTTCTTTATTTTTTTAACACTTTTATTTACATTAGTATACCGTATCAAGTAAGATGGTGCAGCGATGTGATAATGGGATCATATTCGAGAGGGTGGTGATCAAGTTACTGTCTGGCCTCCCCACTTAAATTCCACATCTGTTTTTTATAAAAAGACGAGACAAGGAGGAGATTATGCCCTGACCCCCCAAACCAGACCACTATCTTATCTGACCAGGTGCTGCTGCTGATACGATCATGTCGTAAACTGGAAACGAAACCATAATGTACCTTTCGTTTCTGGAACAGGCTCGACTGTGAAAACTTGAAACTGATGTATGGAGGAAGGATGTTCGTAATGAGCTCGTTACAAGCGATAAATACATAGACGACACAGTGTGTTGCCAGTATTCACTGTCCGCTTTGACGATAGACATGGTAGCAAAGGTGACAGGCCGTAATCACCCTAATGCTAACTTCAGTTCAGCGAACGATACAGTCTTCATGGAAAGTATATATTTTCCTTTGCTTTTGTATGTCAGCAAAACCTACAAACCTATCAGCCAGCACATTATGACCACCCACGTACTGTCGATATAAACCCGTTCAGGCGACAGCAGCATCATCTGGCGAGGAAAGACTGTTAGCCAGACATACGCACAACGTACGTTCTATCAGTGAGCGTGGTGTCCGTATGTAGAAGTGAAACGTCCCCTTTGAACAATTATACAAGACTGTCCTTAAACTGACACACAATATTTTGTTAGCGCAACGCAATCTGACTTTCAAAATTCCCTACAAAAGAATGGCCCTGACTAACATTAAACTATACCTTTCACAAATCACTTACCTCACAAAAATCTTCGCTGCTCAAGCTACTGCAATACAGCGAGCGCCACTACTGCCAGCTAAATAAAAGATTCAAACTATGGAAGGCACTAACTACTGATAGGGATAGTTAGCAAATGAAAGATATTAATAGAGAACAAACAATGTATTTACCTTGATATGATCATATATAAATATAGCAGTTCATGACAAATTTCAAAACTCCGCCATCTCTCTCCCCACATCCACCACTGCTGGCGGCTCACCTCCAACTGCGCAACGCTACACGCTGTTCACAGCCAGCTGCCTAACACTACAATGGCGAGTATTACAACAATGCAAAGCAGCCACAGACTGCACACAGGACAGCCAGTGATTTTCATATTGAGCGCTACGTAACGTTGCCAATAAGAAAACATAAACAGCCTACTTACATAGAGAAAACATAAACAGCCTACTTACATAGCCCCCATGCTCCCCACAAAAAAATTTTACAAATTGGATTGGGCAGTGGCCAATACAGATTTGAAAAATATTTTTCATAATTACAATAACAAAGAAATCAAATGCACACACTTATTGATACAATGTTGGTCAAGAGCTCAAATTTTCTCACAGTCTATAAAGACAGTCCTGATCATTCATCACAGTGAAACTGCCGTTTCTTTTCTCAAAGTCTGAGCAGTAAAAGACAATGCACACGGAAGTAGTGGATTTCCATGCCGTCTTGAAGAAGTAGTGTTGTCCTTCCAACGGAAAGACAGTGCTGACTCTTGACATGCAGACAGGTAATGGGCCACAACAGAGCAAACCCACAGCGGAGTCAGTCGAAGTTTTGAAGAATATTGGTGGGTAGGTCATCACAGAGCAGACCCACTGGAGTCCTGGTAGAGATTGTGGTATTCGTGGGCCACCAGAGGTGCAGACCCACTGCAGTCCTTGTAGAAATAATGGTATTGGTGGGCCATCAAAGATGCAGACCTACTGTAGTCCTTGTAGAAATAATGGTATTGATGGATCATCAAAGATGTAGACCCACTGTAGTCCTTGAAGAGACAGCCAGCAGCCATCTGTTGCGACTGTGCAGGTGCACAATCACCATCGAAGAGTCTTGCGGAGAATATAGCAAGTCCATAAACCACCACTTGTGCACTCACAAAGTTTTTTGAAATTGTCCTTAGAACCAGCAATGCTGTTATCCAGTCCCTTGCTGAATCATTAACACATGTGCAAACACTATCAGTCCCTACTTCTCACATATTGTCCATATACTATGACCAACAGAAACGTGTGCAGTGAAATGTAACTAACAAGTTAATAATATCATGAACTGGTGACAATTACAATTTTATAACATAAGAATACAATAACAAAGGTACAAAATACATCATTAAAAACATAACTATACAGATAACATTTGTAGTACAGGCTTTACAAAAGAATCGAACTAACATATACATCAGTGGAATTATGACATGAGTACATACATAAAAGGTCACAATAACTTTTGAAACATCAACTTCACACATGAGCATTAAACAGAACGGAATTAATAATGTCTAACATCTTTACAAAGTAAATAACATATTATTAATGCAAATTATATTTGAGGATAACAGTATTCCTCATCATAGTTCATGTAGCTGAGTATGAGAAAAATTCTACAACATAAGTCTGATGAGGTAAACATATAAAGACAGGAAGAGCATATATACACAAGGGTACCCAAACACATAGTGGGATAACACAAAAGGAAAGGACAGGGTTTGTTTCATTGCAGTATTTTGCAAACAAAACTTTCTTTGCTTCTTGGAGATCTCCCTTCATTCATCATTATTCCCAAAAGTCCTATCTAAGCCTGCCTTCTGTATTTTGTTCACATCCTCTGTCAAAAATAGTTTTTCTCCCTGCTTTCTGTATTCTGTTCACATCTTCTGTCAATAATAGTTTTTCTCCACTGTACAGTATCCTTTTTATTTTGCCAGACCATTTTCTGATAGCTTCTCAATGCATTTCTTATAAATTTATAATAGTTAGTTTCTTATATAGTCTCCTCTTAGGCTAACTTAAATCTACTGAGCTCAGATACTAAACTAAGGGATGAGGCAATGCAGCAGCACATAACAAATTAACACAAACAGCAATGCAAAAAAAATGGAAAATTGCAAAGCAAGCTACAGTAGATGTAAATTACCAAGCAATACAACATTAAAACTAATATGAGCCAATGTACAGTAGCAAGAAAAATAAGTCAGTAGTAAAATTAGCTTAACAGAGTAACACAATTTAAAATTCAGTAGCACTATGCCTGGCAAACAGCAGCAGCAAATATAAAAAATATAAAAAATATAAAACTTATATCTATACATGACAAAGCTCAAGCAGAAAAAATATTACAGTAAAAACAACAATGCAGATAAGGGAAATGTATATTCACATCTTAATATCTATGTAATTAAAGTGGTGTACCACAACAACTGATTGTAAAAAGAAATATTACCATGTACTTGAAAAGAAAATTATGTGTCCAGTTACTGTTACTAGTCCCTTCTTATTGTTCTTTCCTTTCCAAGTGCTCCTTTTTTTAAAGAATGTGGATTACAAAATTATCATTTAATAGATCTGTTGACAGAAAGTGTTCACATTAGCAAATGCATCTAAGTTTATTTTATAAAACTAATGCTGTAACACAGCTGGAAAACAGGTATCAAATGAAATAAGCAATTACGCAAACCAAAGCATTAAAACATCATTCAATAGTCATGTGACATTTCATAAGTTAGTAGCTCTCAACTCTCATAGAAAGACACTTGTCATAATCAGGTGTGCAGATGTACGAATATTTCCCATCAATTCATAAGCATTGCAGTAATTAGCACAAAGTACGAGTAATCATATGTTTTCAGGTGATGAGCGTGTAATATTTGCGATGCTTTCTACAAAGGAATGTCAATAGCAAGGTTAATGGAAGTAATGAGGGTGTCGCATTTGCAATATTTTCTCTAAACAAATGCCAATGGCGAGGATAAAGGCCTGCCTTTTTTCTTTTTTTTTCTACCTGTGCTTCCGGAAAGGCACACCCTAATGGCTTGTTCTCCAGGTGTTTGACACAGCTGCGTGCCCACGACGCATTACGTGCAGGTGGTCACTTAACTTTCTTACGGAAATATTTACGACACCAGTTTCCGCTACAGTGACAGTCTCATATGAAAATTTCACAGGTCGAAAATTTACTTCACAAGTGTGTAGAAACAAAATCCTATGAATATAACAGTGTCCAAAAAAAATTTTCGCCGGCATTGTGATACATTCACGCATTTACACACACATTTCATAACTCTTAAAGTATGATTCTCGGTGTCCAACATCCTTTTTCACAAGTCAGAGTCCCTAACCACTACTCATTATTCCTTACCTCATTATACATATACATATTCGTCGACACTTCTTCATTATTTCATCATGAGAAATACGTAGCATAATAAACATTCCTCAACAACATAATACACATCGTCGTCGTAATAATAACATCATAACACCTCAGTCAAATCTCAAAAACGTCGTAGCTTTCTGCAATAATTTCAAACCCTAAAAAATATTCTCTGCTCATTTCAATAGTGTCATCTACCTCAAATGTACTTTAAAAATCATGATCTCATACCAAATACATCATTCAAAGCTCTCATAGTATCACAATCGGTCCAAAAACATATGAACAGTTCACACAGTACAGATAGAATACAATTTCATAAGTGTGAAGTAATCCAACTCTGTAATTGCGTAAACATCTGTCACTGACGTAGTAAAAAGAATGTTTGTTTCTCTGTCAAATAATCAGATAGCTGTGTAATTCTGTGTTAGAGAAATATGGTACCGATGTGTAAAGTTGTATAAGCAAATACCATATTAGCTAGGGCTCATTGTGGTTGCCACACACATGGTACACAAAGTAAGCGTGTACCTCCCTGAGGATTAATGTAATTATACCCTCAGGTGTTACAGATTACAGCAATGGAATGAAATGTATCACGGAAAACTTTCTTTGTAATTCAAAAATCTTAAAAAATAAATGTTTTAAGTACAACATTAATCACTGAAATGCGTGTCCTGTAGCGCTAAATGTGCATCTTGTTGTAAGATAATCTCTGTGGAAGTGTCGTAGTTATCGTCCTCCAAAAGCTAAGTTCTGCAGAAGACAATGTACTTACCTCATGATAAGCGAAAGTGAAATGCTTTGCGTCTAGATATTTTAGTTATTACGCTTATTGTTGTGGTGAAGAAATTACTGTGCTGTAACGTATTGTTGTGCTATGGAAAAGGCAGTCTCATTGTAGCTATACCACAAAAGTTACTACTAAAACCTGTTTTACTTTCCAGAATAAAACAGAAAACTGTGCAGATATAAAACAGAAACACTGCAAAAGCAACATTGTAAATTGTCACTCATTAGTAGCGTCGTGATAAAATCGTGTAGCTGTCACATAAACTAACCACTGTGCCATCTGGTATCTCACTGAAAGTACTTTAAATCCAGAATATATTTTCAAGTAGACCAAAATGTTGCATTAAAATCTCATTAGCAGTACTGGTAAATGTTCTAAGTATGTAAGCCTTATAGTCGTTCCATAATCGTGCAACTAACAAGCAAGAATGTACACACACAATAACACTGTGACGTCTGTTCACTATAACAATGCATTCGTCATTTCTGTTTAAGTAAGTTCTCTTGGTTCTTGATTGGATATTTAACTTCAAACATTGTTGTATGTTAACAGATTCTAAGTCTGACAATGCATATTAGTAATGTAAAGTGAAAAGTTATATGGCAAAGACAAAGTTAAAAAGCAGATTATCTTTCAATAAATGGTTTTACATGTGAAATGTGGTGTAAACCTTTACTCTTCCTAGTACGCAGAGTTTCAACTTCAACGCAATTATCATGTGCTATACGTTGGATTCTGTAAGGTCCATTGTAAACTAGAAAGAATTTGTGACTCAAGTGTTTCTTCTTATGTGACAATGAATGAGCTTTAATGAGAACTTTCTGACCAATATACAACTTCTTTGCATTTGCTTTACCGTGTAGTTTTCTCCTTTTGTCTGCTGCAGATTTTATATTTTTAAGAGCCAAATCAATTATGTCTTTGTGTCGAAGTTTACGTGTATTTGGGAAAGGTACAAGCTCTCTGATTCTGTTCGGTGGTTCTTCATTCTTTAGTACAAGAGTAGGTGGTAAAGCAGTGGAATCATGAGGCATTTCATTCAGCACATTTTGAAATAAGTGTAAATATCTGTCCCAATGCTGATGCTTTCTGTGACAATAAAGTCTGCAAAGCTTATTGATTTCTTTCATAATCCGTTCAGACCGGTTGCAATGTGGTGAGTACAATGAAATAAAAACGGGTTTGATTTTATGGTTGCGAAGCATGCGTGACCAAACAGCGGATCTGAATTGCGGTCCGTTATCTGAAGTGACTTTACTAACGTGTCCAACTTCACGTAAGAAATTTTTAACAAAGGCGTTGGATACAGATCGTCCAGTGGCTTTACGTAACGGAGTGAAAGAAACAAATTTTGAAGTAAGTTCAACAGCGACTAGAACATACGAAAATCCATTAGATGTTCTGACAAGCGGTCCCAAGAGATCAACAGCAGCAAATTCTTTTAATTTAGAAGGAATGATAGGAAACAAACGGAGCACGATGTGAGACAGTAGATGGTTTCGCCTTTTGACAAAGTTTACAAATAGACAAGACTCGTCGAATTCGCTTTTCCATATTGTTAAAATAACAAGTCGTTCGAAGAATATGATAACATTTTCGTGGGCCAAAATGTGCGTAGCTGAAATGAATGTACCAAATGAGCTTATTAACAAAATCGTCTGGAATGCAAAGTACCCATAGCTTGTCATCAACAGTGCAGCGTTTGAAGAGTATGTTGTTTCTAACCAGGTAATAATGCCGAATCTGTGTGTGTGTCATTTCATGCCATTTGCTCTTGATGTCTTTCCAAATCGGATCTTTATCTTGTTCATGAGCAATGTCCTTTAAAGATGTGGTGATGAAGTTTTCAAAGGCGACTTTCTGAATGTAAAGAATACTGAAATTTTTCTCAATGTTGCCTTCTGTGTTACTTTTCTCAAGCCCAGCCGGTGCGCGTGACAGTGCGTCCGCAACAATGTTCTCATTGCCGGGAATGTAGACTATTGTGAAGCGGAATTCTTGCAGAAACAATGCCCAACGTTTTAACCTGTCATGATTTAATTTTGAAGACATAAGAAATTGTAATGCACGATGATCACTGTATACTTTTACGTGCTTACCAGAAAGAAAGAAACGGAATTTGTTAAATGCCCAAACGATTGCTAAAGCTTCTAATTCAGTAACGGAATAATTTTTTTCAGATTTTGTTAGCACTCGGCTAGCAAAAGCAATCGTTTTCTGAACAGTAATGTCATTTTCTATGGCTTCTTGAAATAAATGGGCACCAAGACCGACTTTAGAAGAATCCTTGCTAAGGCAGAAATCTTGTGATAGATCTGGATGAGCTAATATTGGCGCATGAAGTAACGCTTCTTTTAAAGAATCGAATTCCAACTGTGCTTGTTCGTCCCAGTTCCAAATAGTATTTTTTCCAGTGAGAGAACAAAGTTTTGGTGTAACAAGAATTTGCATATTCAGAAAACGACGGTAAAAATTTACGAGACCTAGAAAACTGCGGACTTGTCTTTTTGTGGATGGAACTGGAATGGCTCTGATTGCTTCTAACTTTTCAGGATCCGGCTGAATGCCTTTAGAAGAAATAATATGTCCCAAAAACTTCACCTTTGTCCGACCGAATTCAGACTTTTCCAAGTTAACTGTAATTCCAGATTCTGCAAAAATACGTAACAAACTGTTGAGGATGCGATTATGTTGTTCCCATGAAGCTTCTGCTATTAGAATATCGTCCACATATAAGGTGATGTGACGTTTTAAGAACTCAGGCAATATGGAATTTAGCCCGCGAATGAATGCTGCTGAAGAAATGTTCAAACCAAAGGGAAGTTTCCGAAACTGATAACAAACGCCGAAACAAAGGAAAGCTGTGTATTTTCTACATTCTGGATGAAGTTCGATCTGATAAAAGCTGGATCTGAGATCAATGGAAGACAACACTTTTACACCATTAAAATTTTGAAGAAGTTCTTCCAACGTTTGCGGCCTGTCTGTTTCAGGAATAATGATAGTATTGATTTGTCTCGAATCTAAGACAAGTCTGATCGATCCATTTTTCTTCTCAACAACATGTAATGGATTGTTGTATGAGCTTACTGCAGGCTCAATAATGCCCTCATCAAGCATAGATTGTACTTCTGTTCTAACACGGTCCCTATAATGCGCCGGAATTACGTATGGTCTAAAACAAAATTTAGTATGCTCACGAACACGAAATTGGTATTGAAATCCCTTGATTGTTCCTGTTTTGTGAGTAAAAACTGTGGAATGTGCTTGTAAAATCTCAAAGAGGTCCTGCCTATCAGTGTCATTACAATTCTCAATTGTTTGAATTTTATTCTGAATTCACTTCTTAGTTTCAAATATGCCGTCGACATCATCCCTGTCAGTACTTGCAGAGTGATTGTTAGTGTCAAGTTCCGTTGAAAATTCCGAACTGTTGTCTAACAGGAGGTAAAGCCGATTAATTTCTTCGTCATGGTTTGAGAGCCAATCTTCAAATTTCAAAGCTACTGACTTACCTTCTTTTTCTAAACTTATTTCAGCATCGTGAAAGCTTAAGATTGCTTTGTATTCATTCAAAAAGTCTACTCCCAGTATAATTTCCGTCGACAATAATGGAACAATAAGAAAGCTCATAGAGAAGCTGTGGCTTTGACAAAAGAATTCTGAGTTGGTTTGTTGGCGTACATCTACACTTTTTCCAAAGATTTCACTTTGTAATTTAATCTTACGTAACGGAAGTGTGGGACAATCGTTCGATTTGTTGCATTTTCGAAAGGCTGTTTCACTAATTACTGAAATGGGACTGCCAGAGTCAAGTACTGCCGTAAATTTTACATCATTTACTGTAATGTGAATCACAGGATATGCAATGTTGTTATGTTTTATGTCGTGTTCCTGGTGTAAGATGTCCCTAATGTCTTCCATTTTTACGTAATTACTAGCTACGGCAGCTGCGTCGTCAGTTTCATAAGTATGTTTTGTGGCTGCCAGCGGTGTGAGTCATTGCCTATTGTCTCTCTGTTGGCGCGCATCGTTATTGGGGTTTGGAGACCTAACTTCTACAAATTCACCGTGACGAGAGGGCCCTGCTCTGTTTGAATCCCGCCAGTTCTGATGCAATTCAGGTCTGTCGTTACGATCACATCGTCTGTCGTCATGTCGGTAGTTCCTGTAGTTTCTTTCTTGTCGCTTAAGTGGTGGAGAATTTCTCCCTGAATCGTAACTGCGCGCTGGACCGTTGCGTCTCAAGTTATTCTGTCTCCCGTAATAATAATTGTTTTGGTTCCCATATTGTCTGTTTCTCTGATTGTATCCGTGATAGTCATTACCGCGGAGAGGTGATCTTTCCCTGTAATTATTACTACTCTGCCAATGGTTGTCATACGGGTGGTGTCTGTTTTGGTCACGATTTGTGTTGTGAGAATAGCCTTGTCGCGTCCAGTTATTATCGAGGAATTGTGACGGATGTGACCTGTAATTGTTGTGTTCCTGTTTCCGCATTCCGCGATTGTCAGTGTCAATTTCCAATTCTTGTAACAGTCCCTGAAAAGCTTCAATGTCGTCTTTGCAACGTCCTGCCAAAATAATGTGTCGTAAATGTTCAGGCAATTTGATTAAGCAAATGCGGATAAGTTCTGAGGGGCTGTATGGGTTTGACAGGTACTGATTCTTGTGCAACATGTCTTCAAAATATTTCATAAGACTGGAAAATTCAGATTGTTCGAAACGTTTCATCATTATGATGCTTTGTTTTACTCGGTCTTGTGTGGCCTGAGACCAATATGCTGAGAGGAAGGCATGGTAAAACTCTCCTTCACTGTGGCAATCGTGAATGACCGACCGCATTCTTACAGCTGGTTCATTCTCTAAGTAGCCACACATAAATTCTAATCTGTGCTCTAATGACCAGTTAGGAGGAAAACAATGAGAGAATTGATGGAGCCATGCTTGTGGATGAATGTCGTTGCCAGAATTCTTAAATGTTTTGAATTTACGTGTAGTAATGAACAGCTTATAGTCAAAGTCATCATGTCGGCGAGTCGCATATCGGTCATTGTTACGTCGTTTCGGCGGTTCCATTTCAAAATTCGGTGCACCTTGCCAATTTCTTTCATAACTTCCGAAGTGTCCTGTGTTATTATTTTGTGGTTGTTCCGTATTTCTAAGTCCCTCTTCCCGTATTGGAGCGCGAGTGGCCTCTGAAATACGTAATTCTTGTATTACCTGAGTCAGCTGATCTTGTACTTCCCGGATTTCTCTTTGGTGTTGCGTATTAATTTGATTCTGATTTTGTTTGAATTTCCTAATTTGTTCGCACTCTTCTGTGTCATTAAAGACTACCGGTTTTGTGTCGTTCAGATTATCATCTACCTTCGTAGATAAGTTAGTGAACTGATCTGAAAGTTCGGCTACTTTCTCCGATAGTGAACACATTTCCTCAATGTGTTTTTCTGAACCAATTTTCAGGGTATCTACTGTGTCCTTTAAGTTTCCCTGAGTTCTTGCAAGTTGCGTAACCGAATCGGTAGATGCAACTGAGTCAATTTTAGCTTGCAAGGTCTCATGATTTTCATGAACAATAGTTTGCAGTTCTTTTATGGCTGCTTCGTGATTCTGTAATACATTTTCAGGACGCGAAAAAATAGGTTGGAAATGCTCACAAATTTGTGTTTTTACGTCATTACAGACTTCTTGACATTTCGATTCAATGTTATGTAACTCAGTAGTTAAATCTTCACGCGTTTGTTCAAGAGTTTGTTCCAATGAGTCTAACTTTTGAAGCTGTTGCTGTGTTTGTCTCTGATTTTGTTCCAGTGTGTCTAACTGTTGCTGTGTTTGTCTCTGATTTTGTTCCATTGTGTCTAACTTTTTAAGATTTTGTTCCACTGTGTCTAACTTTTTGAGATTTTGTTCCACTGTGTCTAACTGTTGCTGTGTTTGTCTCTGGTGTTGTTCCATTGTGTCTAACTTTTCAAGCTTTTGTCCCATTTGTTGCATTAATTGTAATAACAATGCACTGGTGTCTGAAACATGTTCCTCAGTGCTTTTCGGCAGTGAAGTTGCACCGGCAACATTCACATTTTGACAAGTGGAAAATGTGTCTTGACTCATTTGAGAAAACGGTGAGAACCCAAAACCTGAGTCTGCAGTATTTGTAATATTGTGTTCTGTCATTCCCGATTCCTGAGGCGAGCTGTTGCCGACCAATCGATCGATAACGCTTCCCTGTTCACTACCTGTTTCACTGTCTACACCATTGTTTGCCGCCCGCTCCATTTCCCTATGCGCAATTACCAAATTACTACTTTGAACATTAGTTAATTCATTACTCTGCGGCGCTAACACACTGCTTTCGTCTTCACTGTCATTTCTCAGTTTACTTTGGAGCCTAGTATTACGTTTATCCCACGCCATAATTGTCACAATATTTCACACGATAACACAGAAAAGCACAATTTGAAGAGCAAAATAAAATAACATAGCAATGGAAATAATGTCTACTTAATTGCCAGCGCAGCTGCGAAATACTTGGTGCAAATCTACATGCATGCCAGAACTGTTTTACTGTACAACAATGAAAAACTACAACTACAAAGGAAATTCTCTCTATGATTACGCGCTATCAATAAACAAAATCTACACTAATTACACAAACTGCAAGAAAAAATCAGAAGATTCCAGTGAGGTATCCTCGGCTAAGGGTCGACATATGAAACGTCCCCTTTGAACAATTATACAAGACTGTCCTTAAACTGACACACAATATTTTGTTAGCGCAACGCAATCTGACTTTCAAAATTCCCTACAAAAGAATGGCCCTGACTAACATTAAACTATACCTTTCACAAATCACTTACCTCACAAAAATCTTCGCTGCTCAAGCTACTGCAATACAGCGAGCGCCACTACTGCCAGCTAAATAAAAGATTCAAACTATGGAAGGCACTAACTACTGATAGGGATAGTTAGCAAATGAAAGATATTAATAGAGAACAAACAATGTATTTACCTTGATATCATCATATATAAATATAGCAGTTCATGACAAATTTCAAAACTCCGCCATCTCTCTCCCCACATCCACCACTGCTGGCGGCTCACCTCCAACTGCGCAACGCTACGCGCTGTTCACAGCCAGCTGCCTAACACTACAATGG
This sequence comes from Schistocerca serialis cubense, assembly GCF_023864345.2. NCBI lineage: Eukaryota > Metazoa > Arthropoda > Insecta > Orthoptera > Acrididae > Schistocerca > Schistocerca serialis. The sequence goes on from NC_064643.1 coordinate 87,061,074, forward strand.
CGAGTATTACAACAATGCAAAGCAGCCACAGACTGCACACAGGACAGCCAGTGATTTTCATATTGAGCGCTACGTAACGTTGCCAATAAGAAAACATAAACAGCCTACTTACATAGAGAAAACATAAACAGCCTACTTACATAGCCCCCATGCTCCCCACAAAAAATTTTACAAATTGGATTGGGCAGTGGCCAATACAGATTTGAAAAATGTTTTTCATAATTACAATAACAAAGAAATCAAATGCACACACTTATTGATACAATGTTGGTCAAGAGCTCAAATTTTCTCACAGTCTATAAAGACAGTCCTGATCATTCATCACAGTGAAACTGCCGTTTCTTTTCTCAAAGTCTGAGCAGTAAAAGACAATGCACACGGAAGTAGTGGATTTCCATGCCGTCTTGAAGAAGTAGTGTTGTCCTTCCAACGGAAAGACAGTGCTGACTCTTGACATGCAGACAGGTAATGGGCCACAACAGAGCAAACCCACAGCGGAGTCAGTCGAAGTTTTGAAGAATATTGGTGGGTAGGTCATCACAGAGCAGACCCACTGGAGTCCTGGTAGAGATTGTGGTATTCGTGGGCCACCAGAGGTGCAGACCCACTGCAGTCCTTGTAGAAATAATGGTATTGGTGGGCCATCAAAGATGCAGACCTACTGTAGTCCTTGTAGAAATAATGGTATTGATGGATCATCAAAGATGTAGACCCACTGTAGTCCTTGAAGAGACAGCCAGCAGCCATCTGTTGCGACTGTGCAGGTGCACAATCACCATCGAAGAGTCTTGCGGAGAATATAGCAAGTCCATAAACCACCACTTGTGCACTCACAAAGTTTTTTGAAATTGTCCTTAGAACCAGCAATGCTGTTATCCAGTCCCTTGCTGAATCATTAACACATGTGCAAACACTATCAGTCCCTACTTCTCACATATTGTCCATATACTATGACCAACAGAAACGTGTGCAGTGAAATGTAACTAACAAGTTAATAATATCATGAACTGGTGACAATTACAATTTTATAACATAAGAATACAATAACAAAGGTACAAAATACATCATTAAAAACATAACTATACAGATAACATTTGTAGTACAGGCTTTACAAAAGAATCGAACTAACATATACATCAGTGGAATTATGACATGAGTACATACATAAAAGGTCACAATAACTTTTGAAACATCAACTTCACACATGAGCATTAAACAGAACGGAATTAATAATGTCTAACATCTTTACAAAGTAAATAACATATTATTAATGCAAATTATATTTGAGGATAACAGTATTCCTCATCATAGTTCATGTAGCTGAGTATGAGAAAAATTCTACATCATAAGTCTGATGAGGTAAACATATAAAGACAGGAAGAGCATATATACACAAGGGTACCCAAACACATAGTGGGATAACACAAAAGGAAAGGACAGGGTTTGTTTCATTGCAGTATTTTGCAAACAAAACTTTCTTTGCTTCTTGGAGATCTCCCTTCATTCATCATTATTCCCAAAAGTCCTATCTAAGCCTGCCTTCTGTATTTTGTTCACATCCTCTGTCAAAAATAGTTTTTCTCCCTGCTTTCTGTATTCTGTTCACATCTTCTGTCAATAATAGTTTTTCTCCACTGTACAGTATCCTTTTTATTTTGCCAGACCATTTTCTGATAGCTTCTCAATGCATTTCTTATAAATTTATAATAGTTAGTTTCTTATATAGTCTCCTCTTAGGCTAACTTAAATCTACTGAGCTCAGATACTAAACTAAGGGATGAGGCAATGCAGCAGCACATAACAAATTAACACAAACAGCAATGCAAAAAAAATGGAAAATTGCAAAGCAAGCTACAGTAGATGTAAATTACCAAGCAATACAACATTAAAACTAATATGAGCCAATGTACAGTAGCAAGAAAAATAAGTCAGTAGTAAAATTAGCTTAACAGAGTAACACAATTTAAAATTCAGTAGCACTATGCCTGGCAAACAGCAGCAGCAAATATAAAAAATATAAAAAATATAAAACTTATATCTATACATGACAAAGCTCAAGCAGAAAAAATATTACAGTAAAAACAACAATGCAGATAAGGGAAATGTATATTCACATCTTAATATCTATGTAATTAAAGTGGTGCACCACAACAACTGATTGTAAAAAGAAATATTACCATGTACTTGAAAAGAAAATTATGTGTCCAGTTACTGTTACTAGTCCCTTCTTATTGTTCTTTCCTTTCCAAGTGCTCCTTTTTTTAAAGAATGTGGATTACAAAATTATCATTTAATAGATCTGTTGACAGAAAGTGTTCACATTAGCAAATGCATCTAAGTTTATTTTATAAAACTAATGCTGTAACACAGCTGGAAAACAGGTATCAAATGAAATAAGCAATTACGCAAACCAAAGCATTAAAATATCATTCAATAGTCATGTGACATTTCATAAGTTAGTAGCTCTCAACTCTCATAGAAAGACACTTGTCATAATCAGGTGTGCAGATGTACGAATATTTCCCATCAATTCATAAGCATTGCAGTAATTAGCACAAAGTACGAGTAATCATATGTTTTCAGGTGATGAGCGTGTAATATTTGCGATGCTTTCTACAAAGGAATGTCAATAGCGAGGTTAATGGAAGTAATGAGGGTGTCGCATTTGCAATATTTTCTCTAAACGAATGCCAATGGCGAGGATAAAGGCCTGCCTTTTTTCTTTTTTTTTCTACCTGTGCTTCCGGAAAGGCACACCCTAATGGCTTGTTCTCCAGGTGTTTGACACAGCTGCGTGCCCACGACGCATTACGTGCAGGTGGTCACTTAACTTTCTTACGGAAATATTTACGACACCAGTTTCCGCTACAGTGACAGTCTCATATGAAAATTTCACAGGTCGAAAATTTACTTCACAAGTGTGTAGAAACAAAATCCTATGAATATAACAGTGTCCAAAAAAATTTTCGCCGGCATTGTGATACATTCACGCATTTACACACACATTTCATAACTCTTAAAGTATGATTCTCGGTGTCCAACATCCTTTTTCACAAGTCAGAGTCCCTAACCACTACTCATTATTCCTTACCTCATTATACATATACATATTCGTCGACACTTCTTCAATATTTCATCATGAGAAATACGTAGCATAATAAACATTCCTCAACAACATAATACACATCGTCGTCGTAATAATAACATCATAACACCTCAGTCAAATCTCAAAAACGTCGTAGCTTTCTGCAATAATTTCAAACCCTAAAAAATATTCTCTGCTCATTTCAATAGTGTCATCTACCTCAAACGTACTTTAAAAATCATGATCTCATACCAAATACATCATTCAAAGCTCTCATAGTATCACAATGGGTCCAAAAAAATATGAACAGTTCACACAGTACAGATAGAATACAATTTCATAAGTGTGAAGTAATCCAACTCTGTAATTGCGTAAACATCTGTCACTGACGTAGTAAAAAGAATGTTTGTTTCTCTGTCAAATAATCAGATAGCTGTGTAATTCTGTGTTAGAGAAATATGGTACCGATGTGTAAAGTTGTATAAGCAAATACCATATTAGCTAGGGCTCCTTGTGGTTGCCACACACATGGTACACAAAGTAAGCGTGTACCTCCCTGAGGATTAATGTAATTATACCCTCAGGTGTTACAGATTACAGCAATGGAATGAAATGTATCACGGAAAACTTTCTTTGTAATTCAAAAATCTTAAAAAATAAATGTTTTAAGTACAACATTAATCACTGAAATGCGTGTCCTGTAGCGCTAAATGTGCATCTTGTTGTAAGATAATCTCTGTGGAAGTGTCGTAGTTATCGTCCTCCAAAAGCTAAGTTCTGCAGAAGACAATGTACTTACCTCATGATAAGCGAAAGTGAAATGCTTTGCGTCTAGATATTTTAGTTATTACGCTTATTGTTGTGGTGAAGAAATTACTGTGCTGTAACGTATTGTTGTGCTATGGAAAAGGCAGTCTCATTGTAGCTATACCACAAAAGTTACTACTAAAACCTGTTTTACTTTCCAGAATAAAACAGAAAACTGTGCAGATATAAAACAGAAACACTGCAAAAGCAACATTGTAAATTGTCACTCATTAGTAGCGTCGTGATAAAATCGTGTAGCTGTCACATAAACTAACCACTGTGCCATCTGGTATCTCACTGAAAGTACTTTAAATCCAGAATATATTTTCAAGTAGACCAAAATGTTGCATTAAAATCTCATTAGCAGTACTGGTAAATGTTCTAAGTATGTAAGCCTTATAGTCGTTCCATAATCGTGCAACTAACAAGCAAGAATGTACACACACAATAACACTGTGACGTCTGTTCACTATAACAATGCATTCGTCATTTCTGTTTAAGTAAGTTCTCTTGGTTCTTGATTGGATATTTAACTTCAAACATTGTTGTATGTCAACAGATTCTAAGTCTGACAATGCATATTAGTAATGTAAAGTGAAAAGTTATATGGCAAAGACAAAGTTAAAAAGCAGATTATCTTTCAATAAATGGTTTTACATGTGAAATGTGGTGTAAACCTTTACTCTTCCTAGTACGCAGAGTTTCAACTTCAACGCAATTATCATGTGCTATACGTTGGATTCTGTAAGGTCCATTGTAAACTAGAAAGAATTTGTGACTCAAGTGTTTCTTCTTATGTGACAATGAATGAGCTTTAATGAGAACTTTCTGACCAATATACAACTTCTTTGCATTTGCTTTACCGTGTAGTTTTCTCCTTTTGTCTGCTGCAGATTTTATATTTTTAAGAGCCAAATCAATTATGTCTTTGTGTCGAAGTTTACGTGTATTTGGGAAAGGTACAAGCTCTCTGATTCTGTTCGGTGGTTCTTCATTCTTTAGTACAAGAGTAGGTGGTAAAGCAGTGGAATCATGAGGCATTTCATTCAGCACATTTCGAAATAAGTGTAAATATCTGTCCCAATGCTGATGCTTTCTGTGACAATAAAGTCTGCAAAGCTTATTGATTTCTTTCATAATCCGTTCAGACCGGTTGCAATGTGGTGAGTACAATGAAATAAAAACGGGTTTGATTTCATGGTTGCGAAGCATGCGTGACCAAACAGCGGATCTGAATTGCGGTCCGTTATCTGAAATGACTTTACTAACGTGTCCAACTTCACGTAAGAAATTTTTAACAAAGGCGTTGGATACAGATCGTCCAGTGGCTTTACGTAACGGAGTGAAAGAAACAAATTTTGAAGTAAGTTCAACAGCGACTAGAACATACGAAAATCCATTAGATGTTCTGACAAGCGGTCCCAAGAGATCAACAGCAGCAAATTCTTTTAATTTAGAAGGAATGATAGGAAACAACGGAGCACGATGTGAGACAGTAGATGGTTTCGCCTTTTGACAAAGTTTACAAATAGACAAGACTCTTCGAATTCGCTTTTCCATATTGTTAAAATAACAAGTCGTTCGAAGAATATGATAACATTTTCGTGGGCCAAAATGTGCGTAGCTGAAATGAATGTACCAAATGAGCTTATTAACAAAATCGTCTGGAATGCAAAGTACCCATAGCTTGTCATCAACAGTGCAGCGTTTGAAGAGTATGTTGTTTCTAACCAGGTAATAATGCCGAATCTGTGTGTGTGTCATTTCATGCCATTTGCTCTTGATGTCTTTCCAAATCGGATCTTTATCTTGTTCATGAGCAATGTCCTTTAAAGATGTGGTGATGAAGTTTTCAAAGGCGACTTTCTGAATGTAAAGAATACTGAAATTTTTCTCAATGTTGCCTTCTGTGTTACTTTTCTCAAGCCCAGCCGGTGCGCGTGACAGTGCGTCCGCAACAATGTTCTCCTTGCCGGGAATGTAGACTATTGTGAAGCGGAATTCTTGCAGAAACAATGCCCAACGTTTTAACCTGTCATGATTTAATTTTGAAGACATAAGAAATTGTAATGCACGATGATCACTGTATACTTTTACGTGCTTACCAGAAAGAAAGAAACGGAATTTGTTAAATGCCCAAACGATTGCTAAAGCTTCTAATTCAGTAATGGAATAATTTTTTTCAGATTTTGTTAGCACTCGGCTAGCAAAAGCAATCGTTTTCTGAACAGTAATGTCATTTTCTATGGCTTCTTGAAATAAATGGGCACCAAGACCGACTTTAGAAGAATCCGTGCTAAGGCAGAAATCTTGTGATAGATCTGGATGAGCTAATATTGGCGCATGAAGTAACGCTTCTTTTAAAGAATCGAATTCCAACTGTGCTTGTTCGTCCCAGTTCCAAATAGTATTTTTTCCAGTGAGAGAACAAAGTTTTGGTGTAACAAGAATTTGCATATTCAGAAAACGACGGTAAAAATTTACGAGACCTAGAAAACTGCGGACTTGTCTTTTTGTGGATGAAACTGGAATGGCTCTGATTGCTTCTAACTTTTCAGGATCCGGCTGAATGCCTTTAGAAGAAATAATATGTCCCAAAAACTTCACCTTTGTCCGACCGAATTCAGACTTTTCCAAGTTAACTGTAATTCCAGATTCTGCAAAAATACGTAACAAACTGTTGAGGATGCGATTATGTTGTTCCCATGAAGCTTCTGCTATTAGAATATCGTCCACATATAAGGTGATGTGACGTTTTAAGAACTCAGGCAATATGGAATTTAGCCCGCGAATGAATGCTGCTGAAGAAATGTTCAAACCAAAGGGAAGTTTCCGAAACTGATAACAAACGCCGAAACAAAGGAAAGCTGTGTATTTTCTACATTCTGGATGAAGTTCGATCTGATAAAAGCTGGATCTGAGATCAATGGAAGACAACACTTTTACACCATTAAAATTTTGAAGAAGTTCTTCCAACGTTTGCGGCCTGTCTGTTTCAGGAACAATGATAGTATTGATTTGTCTCGAATCTAAGACAAGTCTGATCGATCCATTTTTCTTCTCAACAACATGTAATGGATTGTTGTATGAGCTTACTGCAGGCTCAATAATGCCCTCATCAAGCATAGATTGTACTTCTGTTCTAATACGGTCCCTATAATGCGCCGGAATTACGTATGGTCTAACACAAAATTTAGTATGCTCACGAACACGAAATTGGTATTGAAATCCCTTGATTGTTCCTGTTTTGTGAGTAAAAACTGTGGATTGTGCTTGTAAAATCTCAAAGAGGTCCTGCCTATCAGTGTCATTACAATTCTCAATTGTTTGAATTTTATTCTGAATTCACTTCTTAGTTTCAAATATGCCGTCGACATCATCCCTGTCAGTACTTGCAGAGTGATTGTTAGTGTCAAGTTCCGTTGAAAATTCCGAACTGTTGTCTAACAGGAGGTAAAGCCGATTAATTTCTTCGTCATGGTTTGAGAGCCAATCTTCAAATTTCAAAGCTACTGACTTACCTTCTTTTTCTAAACTTATTTCAGCATCGTGAAAGCTTAAGATTGCTTTGTATTCATTCAAAAAGTCTACTCCCAGTATAATTTCCGTCGACAATAATGGAACAATAAGAAAGCTCATAGAGAAGCTGTGGCTTTGACAAAAGAATTCTGAGTTGGTTTGTTGGCGTACATCTACACTTTTTCCAAAGATTTCACTTTGTAATTTAATCTTACGTAACGGAAGTGTGGGACAATCGTTCGATTTGTTGCATTTTCGAAAGGCTGTTTCACTAATTACTGAAATGGGACTGCCAGAGTCAAGTACTGCCGTAAATTTTACATCATTTACTGTAATGTGAATCACAGGATATGCAATGTTGTTATGTTTTATGTCGTGTTCCTGGAGTAAGATGTCCCTAATGTCCTCCATTTTTACGTAATTACTAGCTACGGCAGCTGCGTCGTCAGTTTCATAAGTATGTTTTGTGGCTGCCAGCGGTGTGAGTCATTGCCTATTGTCTCTTTGTTGGCGCGCATAGTTATTGGGGTTTGGAGACCTAACTTCTACAAATTCACCGTGACGAGAGGGCCCGGCTCTGTTTGAATCCCGCCAGTTCTGATGCAATTCAGGTCTGTCGTTACGATCACATCGTCTGTCGTCATGTCGGTAGTTCCTGTAGTTTCTTTCTTGTCGCTTAAGTGGTGGAGAATTTCTCCCTGAATCGTAACTGCGCGCTGGACCGTTGCGTCTCAAGTTATTCTGTCTCCCGTAATAATAATTGTTTTGGTTCCCATATTGTCTGTTTCTCTGATTGTCTCCGTGATAGTCATTACCGCGGAGAGGTGATCTTTCCCTGTAATTATTACTACTCTGCCAATGGTTGTCATACGGGTGGTGTCTGTTTTGGTCACGATTTGTGTTGTGAGAATAGCCTTGTCGCGTCCAGTTATTATCGAGGAATTGTGACGGATGTGACCTGTAATTGTTGTGTTCCTGTTTCCGCATTCCGCGATTGTCAGTGTCAATTTCCAATTCTTGTAACAGTCCCTGAAAAGCTTCAATGTCGTCTTTGCAACGTCCTGCCAAAATAATGTGTCGTAAATGTTCAGGCAATTTGATTAAGCAAATGCGGATAAGTTCTGAGGGGCTGTATGGGTTTGACAGGTACTGATTCTTGTGCAACATGTCTTCAAAATATTTCATAAGACTGGAAAATTCAGATTGTTCGAAACGTTTCATCATTATGATGCTTTGTTTTACTCGGTCTTGTGTGGCCTGAGACCAATATGCTGAGAGGAAGGCATGGTAAAACTCTCCTTCACTGTGGCAATCGTGAAAGACCGACCGCATTCTTACAGCTGGTTCATTCTCTAAGTAGCCACACATAAATTCTAATCTGTGCTCTAATGACCAGTTAGGAGGAAAACAATGAGAGAATTGATGGAGCCATGCTTGTGGATGAATGTCGTTGCCAGAATTCTTAAATGTTTTGAATTTACGTGTAGTAATGAACAGCTTATAGTCAAAGTCATCATGTCGGCGAGTCGCATATCGGTCATTGTTACGTCGTTTCGGCGGTTCCATTTCAAAATTCGGTGCACCTTGCCAATTTCTTTCATAACTTCCGAAGTGTCCTGTGTTATTATTTTGTGGTTGTTCCGTATTTCTAAGTCCCTCTTCCCGTATTGGAGCGCGAGTGGCCTCTGAAATACGTAATTCTTGTATTACCTGAGTCAGCTGATCTTGTACTTCCCGGATTTCTCTTTGGTGTTGCGTATTAATTTGATTCTGATTTTGTTTGAATTTCCTAATTTGTTCGCACTCTTCTGTGTCATTAAAGACTACCGGTTTTGTGTCGTTCAGATTATCATCTACCTTCGTAGATAAGTTAGTGAACTGATCTGAAAGTTCGGCTACTTTCTCCGATAGTGAACACATTTCCTCAATGTGTTTTTCTGAACCAATTTTCAGGGTATCTACTGTGTCCTTTAAGTTTCCCTGAGTTCTTGCAAGTTGCGTAACCGAATCGGTAGATGCAACTGAGTCAATTTTAGCTTGCAAGGTCTCATGATTTTCATGAACAATAGTTTGCAGTTCTTTTATGGCTGCTTCGTGATTCTGTAATACATTTTCATGACGCGAAAAAATAGGTTGGAAATGCTCACAAATTTGTGTTTTTACGTCATTACAGACTTCTTGACATTTCGATTCAATGTTATGTAATTCAGTAGTTAAATCTTCACGCGTTTGTTCAAGAGTTTGTTCCAATGAGTCTAACTTTTGAAGCTGTTGCTGTGTTTGTCTCTGATTTTGTTCCAGTGTGTCTAACTGTTGCTGTGTTTGTCTCTGATTTTGTTCCATTGTGTCTAACTTTTTAAGATTTTGTTCCACTGTGTCTAACATTTTGAGATTTTGTTCCACTGTGTCTAACTGTTGCTGTGTTTGTCTCTGGTGTTGTTCCATTGTGTCTAACTTTTCAAGCTTTTGTCCCATTTGTTGCATTAATTGTAATAACAATGCACTGGTGTCTGAAACATGTTCCTCAGTGCTTTTCGGCAGTGAAGTTGCACCGGCAACATTCACATTTTGACAAGCGGAAAATGTGTCTTGACTCATTTGAGAAAACGGTGAGAACCCAAAACCTGAGTCTGCAGTATTTGTAATATTGTGTTCTGTCATTCCCGATTCCTGAGGCGAGCTGTTGCCGACCAATCGATCGATAACGCTTCCCTGTTCACTACCTGTTTCACTGCCTACACCATTGTTTGCCGCCCGCTCCATTTCCCTATGCGCAATTACCAAATTACTACTTTGAACATTAGTTAATTCATTACTCTGCGGCGCTAACACACTGCTTTCGTCTTCACTGTCATTTCTCAGTTTACTTTGGAGCCTAGTATTACGTTTTTCACACGCCATAATTGTCACAATATTTCACACGATAACACAGAAAAGCACAATTTGAAGAGCAAAATAAAATAACATAGCAATGGAAATAATGTCTACTTAATTGCCAGCGCAGCTGCGAAATACTTGGTGCAAATCTACATGCATGCCAGAACTGTTTTACTGTACAACAATGAAAAACTACAACTACAAAGGAAATTCTCTCTATGATTACGCGCTATCAATAAACAAAATCTACACTAATTACACAAACTGCAAGAAAAAATCAGAAGATTCCAGTGAGGAATCCTCGGCTAAGGGTCGACATATGAAACGTCCCCTTTGAACAATTATACAAGACTGTCCTTAAACTGACACACAATATTTTGTTAGCGCAACGCAATCTGACTTTCAAAATTCCCTACAAAAGAATGGCCCTGACTAACATTAAACTATACCTTTCACAAATCACTTACCTCACAAAAATCTTCGCTGCTCAAGCTACTGCAATACAGCGAGCGCCACTACTGCCAGCTAAATAAAAGATTCAAACTATGGAAGGCACTAACTACTGATAGGGATAGTTAGCAAATGAAAGATATTAATAGAGAACAAACAATGTATTTACCTTGATATCATCATATATAAATATAGCAGTTCATGACAAATTTCAAAACTCCGCCATCTCTCTCCCCACATCCACCACTGCTGGCGGCTCACCTCCAACTGCGCAACGCTACGCGCTGTTCACAGCCAGCTGCCTAACACTACAATGGCGAGTATTACAACAATGCAAAGCAGCCACAGACTGCACACAGCACAGCCAGTGATTTTCATATTGAGCGCTACGTAACGTTGCCAATAAGAAAACATAAACAGCCTACTTACATAGAGAAAACATAAACAGCCTACTTACAGAAGTTGTGCTATCTATCTGAGTCTGACCGATGAGCGATTGTACTGGCTCAGGAAATGAAAGATTTGCCGGGTATTCCAGGAATTCCGTGGATAGTGTCCTCAGCACGTGGCTAGAGCAAGGTAAACACACGACCAGGCGCTGTGGCGTTGTTGGGCAACTCCTCATTAAATATGTCGTACTTCGTGGGCTAGGTGGACTGGTAAAACAGATCAGACACGAACTGTGGCGGAACTAACATCAGACTTTAATGCTGGGCAGAGTACAAGTGTGTCTGAACACACAGTAGCCAGAACACTCCTAACGATGCAGCCGACACCCATGAATTTGCCAGTGTCAACACAACGACTTCGGCAGCTACGACTGAAATGGGCACCTGGCCTTCGGCAATGGACGACGGCACAGTGGCAGAGCCTTGCATGGTCCGATTAATCCCGATACCTTCTGCGTCATGCCGATGGGAGGGCGCAAATCCGTCGTCTTCCAGGGAAACAGCTCCTTGACACCCTATACTGCAGGACAGAGGCAAACTGGCGGAGGTTCCATGATGCTCTCGAGAACAACGTGGGCGTCCATGGGACTACATAAGCTCGTGCAAGGCACCATGTCGGCTAAAGAGTATCGTACACTGGCTGCAGACCACGTACTCGCGTTCATGACAGTCATGTTTCTCGGTGGCACTGACTGTTTTCAACAAGATAATGCGCTATTTTACAAGGCCAAGAGTGTGATGGAGTGGTTCGAGGAACACAGTGACGAATTCCAATTGATGTGCTGACCTCACAGCTCGCTAGATCTTAACACTGTCGGACATATCTATGATGAGACTGAAAGTGGCGTCAGAGTCGCACTCTCCTCGTAATTTACGGGAATTAGCTGACTTCCGAATGTGAATGAGGTGCCAACTCCCTCCAGCGATTTACCAAGGCCTCGTAGCTTCCATGCCAAGACGTGTCGCCACTGTTATCCCTGCCAGAGGTGGACATTGTGGCTATATGTAGATGGTCATAGTGTTCTGTATGAACAGTGTAAATCTGAATATACACTCCTGGAAATTGAAATAAGAACACCGTGAATTCATTGTCCCAGGAACGGGAAACTTTATTGACACATTCCTGGGGTCAGATACATCACATGATCACACTGACAGAACCACAGGCACATAGACACAGGCAACAGAGCATGCACAATGTCGGCACTAGTACAGTGTATAGCCACCTTTCGCAGCAATGCAGGCTGCTATTCTCCCATGGAGACGATCGTAGAGATGCTGGTTGTAGTCCTGTGGAACGGCTTGCCATGCCATTTCCACCTGGCGCCTCAGTTGGACCAGCGTTCGTGCTGGACGTGCAGACCGCGTGAGACGACGCTTCATCCAGTCCCAAACATGCTCAATGGGGGACAGATCCGGAGATCTTGCTGGCCAGGGTAGTTGACTTACACCTTCTAGAGCACGTTGGGTGGCACGGGATACATGCGGACGTGCATTGTCCTTTTGAAACAGCAAGTTCCCTTGCCGGTCTAGGAATGGTAGAACGATGGGTTCGATGACGGTTTGGATGTACCGTGCACTATTCAGTGTCCCCTCGACGATCACCAGTGGTGTGCGGCTAGTGTAGGAGATCGCTCCCCACACCATGATGCCGGGTGTTGGCCCTATGTGCCTCGGTCGTATGCAGTCCTGATTGTGGCGCTCACCTGCACGGCGCCACACACGCATACGACCATCATTGGCACCAAGGCAGAAGCGACTCTCATCGCTGAAGACGACACGTCTCCATTCGTCCCTCCATTCACGCCTGTCGCGACACCACTGGAGGCGGGCTGCACGATGTTGGGGCGTGAGCGGAAGACGGCCTAACGGTGTGCGGGACCGTAGCCCAGCTTCATGGAGACGGTTGCGAATGGTCCTCGCTGATACCCCAGGAGCAACAGTGTCCCTAATTTGCTGGGAAGTGGCGGTGCGGTCCACTACCGCACTGCGTAGGATCCTATGGTCTTGGCGTGCATCCGTGCGTCGCTGCGGTCCGGTCCCAGGTCGACGGGCACGTGCACCTTCCGCCGACCACTGGCGACAACATCGATGTACTGTGGAGACCTCACGCCCCACGTGTTGAGCAATTCGGCGGTACGTCCACCCGGCCTCCCGCATGTCCACTATACGCCGTCGCTCAAAGTCCGTCAACTGCACGTACGGTTCACGTCCACGCTGTCGCGGCATGCTACCAGTGTTAAAGACTGCGATGGAGCTCCGTATGCCACGGCAAACTGGCTGACACTGACGGCAGCGGTGCACAAATGCTGCGCAGCTAGCGCCATTCGACGGCCAACACCACGGTTCCTGGTGTGTCCGCTGTGCCGTGCGTGTGATCATTGCTTGTACAGCCCTCTCGCAGTGTCCGGAGCAAGTATGGTGGGTCTGACACACCGGTGTCAATGTGTTCTTTTTTCCATTTCCAGGAGTGTATATATGTCTGCATCACTGCTCTGTAATTGACGCTTAAGTGCCTGGCAGAAGGTTTATCGAATCCCTTTACAGTATTTCTCTACTGCTCTACTCTCGAACAGCGTGAGGGAAAAACGAACTCTTCAGTCTTTCCTTGTAAGTTCTGATTTGTCTTATTTCATTACGATGATAATTTCTTCCTTCGTAGGTGGGTGTCAAATATTTTACATTCGGAGGAGAAAGTTAGTGATTGAAACTTCGTGAGAAGATCTCTCTTTATCTTAATGATTGGGAGACCAACTCGCGTATCCTTTCGTCCACTGTTTCGTAATAGTACAAAACAAACTGCCCTTCTTTGAGTTTTTTTATGTCCTCTGTCAAATCAATCTGTTAAGGATGCCATACAGCACAGAAATATTCTAGAAGAGAATGGACAAGCATAGTGAACGCAGTCCGTTTTGTCGATTTGTTGCTATTGTATATTTATGCCGATTCTGGGCCAAAGACCATATTGGATTAAAAATTCCAGGCTATAAACCCAGAATCTAATTAGGCAGTAGTTCCCAACCAAATCTCATTTGCCTGTATAGAAAAAATCAACATCTCATTTTATCATTTATAAATTTAGAAATCTAGTAAATTTTATTCTTTATAAATGAGAACCATCAAACCTCATTTGCCTATACCAAGAATAAACAAATTTTCATTTTCTCGCTTAGGAATTTACAAATTTAACAAATTTTATTCTTTGCCTATACCGAAAATACCGAATTCTGATTTATTTAAAAAACAACAATCCAATAAATTTTCTCTTAATAAATAAGATCTGCTAAACCTTAGCAATCTCGTCCATCGATTAAAATTTGAATTAAAAAACCTAAAGGTACATTTTAACCATAAACGTTTCAATGAAATAAAAGTCAATTTTCATTCTATATAAATACAACCAAAAGAAAAGGAACAAAGTTGAGTTATTTGAAAACTTAGAAAATTTTAGTGGAGGAAAGTATGGATTAAGTTATAGAGATTTAGAAAATGATGGTAAAGAAAACGTTTATTCAAATGTAACTAGACACGACGTTATGGAATTTATTGGTTATTTTCATAAGAAAGAATTGAAGAAAGAAATAAAGAAGAGAGATCTGAAATACAAAACTATAAAAACTTTAAACAATTTGTAAAACAGAAAATTTGAAGAATTATACCAAACTTAATAAACAAAAATTAATTGATGTGATTCTTCAGTTTGTCCCGGCGTATTTGTTGCTCGAACAGTCCACGGGTATATTGCCAGTTCATAGTGTCCAACGGGCACAATATTTTGGCGCTCAGACATGTCGCCATCGTCAGGTGCGCTGACGAACTGAGCTCCTGAGGGCGGGCGGCCGATTTAAATCCCCTCCTCCAGCGGGCCGCTCTCCTCACTGTCCGCGCCCGCTCCCCGGCGGTCGCGAAGACGTGGGCGTCGGAATCTGTGCGAATTTCGATAGCCGCCCTTATAACTCCGTCCCAATATTTAGACGTCTGAGCCAGGATCTTGGTACGCTCATAATCCATCTCGTGTTTCTCGGACAAACAGTGCTCCGCAACCGCCGACTTATTTGGATATTTCAGTCGAGTGTGCCTTTGATGTTCTCGGCAACGATCTTCGATGGTGCGTATTGTTTGTCCGATATAAGTCTTCCCACACTCACGGGGAATTTGGTATATGCCGGCCTTCCTCAAACCGAGGTCATCTTTTACACTTCCCAGTAATTCTCGTGTTTTATTGGGCGGGCAGAAGGCGGTTTTAACTCGGCGTTTCTTTAATATACGGCCGATTTTCCCCGATAGTAGCCTGATGTCGGACTGGTCCAAATATTTTCTTGAGGACCTTCTTTTCAAATGTAAGCAGTCGGTTAAGGTCTTGTTTTGGAGTGCTCCAGGTTTGGGAACCATAAAGTCCTACTGGCATTATTATTGTGTTATACAATCACAGCTTTAGTTGTCGAGAGACACCTCTACATTTTAATATAGTGTCCAGAGGGCGATAGCATCTGTTTCCCGCCTGCAGTCGTGCTTTTATCTCTGCTTCAGGTGATGTTACTTCTGTAAAAATTGATCCAAGATATTTGAACTCTTTCACATGTTTATACCTGGTGTGGTTGACAATTACATTTTGAGAGTTTTGGATCGTTCTTCTTATGGTCAAATACTAATTTGTAGACCGATCCTTGCTGCCAATAACTCCAAGGTCTGGATACTTCTTTTCAGATCTTCTTGTGAGCATGCTAATAGAACAATGTCGTCAGCATAGGCCAGATATGTAATGTTTCCATTGCCAATTTGAATGCCCTGGAAGGTGTCTTTGTTGAAATGTCACATTATCTTTTCAAGAGCCAGAGTGAAGAGGACAGGTGGATAGCCCATCTCCTTGGCGTAATCCTGCTACGACTTGGAAGCTTTCTGTCATTTTATTGCCTACCTTAACCTTAAGTTTTGTGTCATTTGGGCATACCTCTAAAAGTTTGACCAATTTCTTTGGCATGCCAAAGTCTACCATAGTTCTAATCAAGTTAGGCTTATAGGCTTACCGAGGAGAATGGACGCTTAAAGGACACATTTTATTTCATATTTCGAAATGTCACTGAATGATGCCATTTTTTTCAAACACATGTCCTTTGACGCCGAAACTTCATTCCTAACCAACGAAGAGGTTACGAAGCTTCTGTAAATGATAGTTGACTACACTAGCTTCTCTCGAACATACGCTTGTGATAAAGATGCAAAAAAAACACGTAAATATACATCATATTTTGGGAAATATTTCCACAGATATCATCTAAAGTAAGGAACAACCGCGTTATGAACAACAGTCGACTGGAGTTACATTTACAAAATATTATAAGTGCAAATTTCTGCGCAGTGAATTGAGTTGTGTTTATTAAATTTTTCTTCTGAATATTTATTTTTACTCGTATCACCTGTGGTCGAAATTCGACCAACTGACCCAGTGGACCTGATCTGTGATGTAAAACGTCATCTATCTCTTATTAATACACTCACGTAAAACTGTGAAATTTTAACCTCAGCAAATGCTGTAGTGTAATTACGAGTATTCTTGAAATAATTCTTTGATTTTTCATTACTTTTTTTAATATTTAGAATGAGTTGTTGACACAGTGAGCTGAAAAATAAATTTTACATTAACGACGGAAACTTAACTTATAACAACGCAAAGTGAATGCAGCTGGGCAATTATAACCCTCAAAATTATTTGGTATTACGTTCAGTGCACATTTAAACGCATCATTCAGAACTACTATACGATTGATCAACGTCCACATTATTATTATTATTTTCTCTGTGCAAAAATTGCCTCTCCAGCTCTTCGTTTTCCAGTCGGACCCGTTAATGTTCCTCTTCGAGGCGTGCACTAAAACAATACAGTTTCCATATAATAGGGGAAGACTTAGAAACTGAAAATTAGGAACACTTAGAATTTGTGGTGGCAGCGACAAACGAGCAAGTTAATTCTGTGTACTCTTAGACAAAATTAAGGGCAGAACGACGCTAATAAACAACGTTTGTTGTCCCCGACGATTCCGTAACTAAATTTAGTTTACCATTGATGATAACAAGAACGAAGTAGCAGTTGTAGCATTGTAGCTGCCCTTTATGCGTGTATTGCTGCAAATGAACCATATGCAACATTTAAATATGAAAGTGCCAAGAATTAGATTTTGCGAAACATTGTTATTTTCGTGTGCCATTTTCACAATAGCACCTGATAGGTACGCTTGGTAGAAGTTGGTAGCAACTTGAAAGACAGAGGAAAACTCTTGAAATGTTTAAAAAAATGGGTGTGACCTCCTAAGGGACCAAACTGCTCAGATCATCGGGCCCTAGACTTACGCACTAGTTGAACTAACTTATGCTAACAACAACACACACACCAGTGCCCGAAGGAGGACTCGAACCTCCGATGGGAGGGTCCATGCAATCCGTTGCATGATGCCTCAAACCGCATTGCCACTCCGCGCGGCGGGAAACTTTTCTATTTTCTCACATATACATGTCCACTTCCTTTTACCGCTCTTAATGGCTATGTACATACACCTTTTGAATTGTATAAGTTGCGTTGGCCTCCTTGTATGATTAATTTAAAAAATCAGCTCATAAATTTTCGATGTTCAGGTATTAATATCGTGATCGTACACATTACACTTACTTTCTCTAAGTAAAATTTGTCTGTCTTGCTCTGCATCTTTCACTCCGACATGTTAGTGTACTCCTTCTAGCCATAGCCTAAAACAAACACAGATTCGGTGTAATAAGGAAGGACGGCCGGTGTGGTCGCGCGGTTCTAGGCGCTTCAGTCTGGAACCGCGCGACTGCTATGGTCGCAGGTTCGAATCCTGCCTCGGGCATGGATGTGTGTGATGTCCTTAGGTTAGTAAGGTTTAAGTAGTTCTAAGTTTTAGGGGACTGACGACCTCAGATGCTAAGTCCCATAGTGGTCTGAGCCATTTGAACCATTTGAAATAATGAAAGTCAAAAGTAACAGTTATTCAAATTGAAGAAATTAAAAATTAGGAACGTACTTCAAATTCTCCGGCAACGGCAGCAAATGAACACAGTTACTTTTACAGAAAAATAAATGAAATATAAATCTTAATTTACAGACTTCGTTAGTACAATTGTATTGATTTCGACCGCTTATCATTGATCTAGCAGTTGTCGCATTGTTGCTGCCCGGTATGTGTGTGTTACTGTAAATAAATCAAATACACACGAATGTCCCTAGAATGCGATTCCATGAAACATTGTTTCTTCCGTCTGTCATTTCTGCAGTGGCACCAGATCGGTACACAGTGCAGAAGTTGGTAGCACTTCAGTTGCCACTGCTCGCGTGTTGGATATTTTAAATTCGAGAGAAGGTATCATCAGAGTTATGAATATAGTAAAGTCTACTTCCTTTTACCACTATTAACGGCTACCTGCATACGTGATTTTGTCTTTGTGCACATCTATGGCGAAGTCTCTTTCGATCTATATAAGTTTCATTAGCCTCCTTGTGTAATTAATATTAAAAATCGGTACTTCAGTTTTCGCGTTCACGTGTGATGATATACTGACAATGTGGAGATCTGAGACATGACCAACCCTTTCGGTTCATACCTTGCAGGTCGCTTGTGTACAACATGAATTGAAAATTTTGGTGCAATACATGCACAATTTTAAGAAAATCACTCCAAAATTTCATTTACTCAAAATTAAACATTTTTCATCATCCGCAAAACCACATTTTTCTAAAAATCGAGGAAAGAAACTTTCACAACTGCCGCTTATTCAGCTATAAGACAACAACCACCAGTCAACGAAGGAGTCGCTGGTGTAGGGATCGTGGCGTCTGGTTGGAGAGTAGTCTAGCGCGATTTTCGAATGCTTGCTGTGATTTATTTCTTTTTTTGTTTTGCAGATTTTTTCCAAATAGAAATTGATGGGAACAGGAAGGTTAATTCATAAAACAATAAGAAATAACAACGAGGTAGGCAAATAAATTTCTCAAACGACATTACCTACGAAAGACTTAAAAATCTAGTCTCGGTCGCCTTACAACGGCTCTTTCACTCACTCTGTTACGTGTCCTTACTTCCCTTCGAACTAGTACGTGGATGGTATATGTCGTGTAAACACTCGATGCAGATACACTCGCGACAGCAAGAACATTTAATGATTCGACGAAAAACAGACATGGTTTACACTTAAAATATTTCTTTTCCGGGAAGTGATTTCGATGCATACCACACATACGATAACATCGCCTGAAAAATCGGTGCTGACAGTTGATCGTAAATCATGCCATGAATAGTTATTACATCCGCGCTGCTGGGCAATTCCCACTGGTTTTCCATAAGCATATTCCAATTTTGGAGCCCCGAAATAAAATTCTGTCCCGCGTCTAACTGTAAACGAGCGTCACACAGTTGCGTCTCTCTGTGGTCCATCGTGAAGAATTCGCAGCAGTACTACTCGGAACTGCTTTTATACAACGAGGATCAAAGGATTTTGAGAAATTTTTCTGCCTACCTTGTTGTAATTTCTTATTGACTTACTGTTCTTATCAACTCTCCTATTCTTACGAATTTCGATAAGAGACGAAAAACGTTCAAATAAAGGAAATACAGAATGCGTTAGGAGTCGGGACAGGGAACATGACCGAGCGAGGTGGCGCAGTGGTTAGACACTGGACTCGCATTTGGGAGGACGACGGTTCAATCCCGCGTCCGGCCATCCTGATTTAGGTTTTCCGTGATTTCCCAAAATCGCTCCAGGTAAATGTCGGGATGGTTCCTTTCAAAGGGCACGGCCGACTTCCTTCCCCGTCCTTCCCTAATCCGATGAGACCGATCACCTCGATGTCTGGTCTCCTTCTCCGAAACAACCAACCAACCAGGGAACATGTGGGTCCTCATCACCATTTCATCATCATCAACACACGGGTCGCCGAAATGTCGTCAAATAGAAGGTCTTGCATCAGTAGACCAAATATCCCGGCTGGGGTTTTCCGACCAATAACGCCACAAGCACATTTCATTTCCTTTCTAGCGCACGGTTTCATAAACGGCAGTAGTGAGACTTCATTTTCTCGATTTCAAGGAACTATGCGTTCACGGGCTCCATCACACATGTTGATGAAAAATGCTCAGTTTTCAGTTATCTGTCGATTACGAGTCGACTTAAATTTAGTGGTGATTTTCTAATAAGGGAGGAGGTGTTGAGCCAGAATATCTTAGATTCTTTCATTGTAGGTTGTACGCAAGCGACCTACCAAAAGTGAGACGAATCACTTGGCCGTATCTAATACCTCCCCCTTGTGAGTGTTATAAAAGCTGTATTTTTGACATTAATGTTAGACTTTCTATTAAATTAAGCGAAAAAATACCGTCTCGTCCCAGAAAACGGTAGACGTCGTTTATCTAACTGAATTTTATCGGTTTTGGCGAAGTCAAATGAAGCCACTCAGTTAACTGTTGATTTTGCCTGTTGTGTGATACAGATATCTTGTGTGTGGTGGTGAGAGGAGACAAATCTTCTCCATCTTGTCGATAGTGGTCAGAAAACGCTCATCCACCTCACGCTCTTCACTGTTGTTCACTAAGTATTTTCGGTACTTAGATTGCACTCTGTTTCCGCTATCCGAACTTTTTCGTGACAATCGTCGACTAGATCACAGGCGTTGGTCGTCTTGTTCACGTTTTCACCTGGCTGTATATGTGGCCGCCCACGTCATTCTACGTCATTCTCAGTAAAGTACACACACTTTTAAAGTGTCGTTTGCATTTTCTAACCTTGCCTCTAAGTGGTGTCCGCAGAAATTCTTCCAAACGAGGGCAAAATTCTGAAATGACCATTTCTGATGTATCCGATTCGCTGAGTTTCTAAACGTGCCGCATCCCAGGAGTCAAATTTGGCAAGAAGTATACAAAACGAATTGTACCTCAAATGGGTGATCGTTACGCAAAAATTATTTTTTAAGATAGGTAACTTTGATGTCCAAACAGTAGACATATCCAAACGTATATGTAGTCTGCATCTTTTTTGTTATTCACATGAATATCGATTACATATTTATGATTCCAGTACCTAATATTTCATCTTCTTGCGAATAAATCCAACGAGTCATGAAATAAAGATAGAAAAATATCAACAAATAAACTATTTATATTCCTATAATGTGGCATCTGAAACAGAAAAAAACTCAGAACGATTCAGAAAATCCTGTTGGACATCACCATGAATAACCTACATGAAAAGTCCTCGAAGTGAAGGAACAGGATGTAAACTTTGAAAAAAAAAAAAAAGCTTATTAGACTTCATGTTATCTGCAACCCTTTCTTTGGGTGCTAAACATGTCTGATCATATTAATGGATATATTTCATCACTTTCGTGATGAATATTTTTCAGTATTTACTGACCAAACTAAAACTGAACAAAATGTGTTTCGGAAACGACGTTTGTTGCTTGTTTAAGTAAAGTGTAGCCTAGGATCTGTAGCCAACTACGTGAACACAAGAAATCTACCAAAATAACCCTCAAACTGAGCAGTAGAATCTGCTGTTAACAGTCTAGGACACAACCAAAAATTGAGAAGCTCCCAATCCATGAAAAAGACTTCTCGACATTAAAATTTTACACTTTCCCTCTCTTCTAACGCGTAGAACAGGATTTTCCATTTCAGATGATTAAATACAGATGCCTGTGTTTTTCCGAGTCTTCTGCGATAGTTGTGCCATACAAATCTGAATCTAGAGTCTTCAAAACATCGTTTCTCTTCTCAACTATCGTTGAGTGCAACAATGGTTGGGGGCTTTCCTGAGGAAGCTGGGAACAAATGACAGGTTTGTCTACTGCTACCATGCTTAGGTTACACTGGAATCCACGCTTCAGGGTACTGAATCGATTCCTTTCTGCAGCTCGACAAGGTGTGTATGAGGCAGGAAGAGATAGATGTGACACTATATCAGAAGTGTTCAGTAAACGTACGCATTCATCTTGACTGCAGAATAGCGTCGAAACTGCCACCGCATAAAAGAATCAGCAAAATTGCAGATGACCGGCATCAAAAGCATGAATATTTATAGAAAATTAGTCACTGCTAAGTCACACTATTTCCCGTCGCCCTCAGCAATGTTAACTACGCAGTTTAGTAGAGTTACACACAACCATTGCTAGAAACTGGTGACAGTCGTGTACTGAATGAAAAGCCCGTAGCCCAGATTGGAGGAGATGGAAACTGGTCCCCTTGCGGGAGCCTGTTTTTGCCTTCCATTATTTCTGTAGCCCCACAACGTAGGTAACACTCCACATGATATGGAGCAGATGTAAAGAGTTTTGCACACAAAAGTGGCGGGAGCAGCAACTTTCGAAGGCATTGCTCCTCTGTTTCACTCCTACAATAAAACGACTACTGAATCAAAATTGTGACTTTCATGGCTTCGTAAACAATCACCTGAGAGCGCTGTATTCGTGAAATTCGCGTAACTTTGATCCGAATGAACATTCAAATACCGTGATTTCACGTATGACCAAGCTGCAAGCTCTCTTCGGCGCTTTGTCGCCTGCTCTGACCCAGCGCTTGACGCTCCGGTATTTCCTGAAAGGCATCTCGAAATACCGCCATAGAGGCTGCCGCGGTGGTGCTCTTGGATTCCGCTGCTTGA
This sequence comes from Schistocerca serialis cubense, assembly GCF_023864345.2. Classification (NCBI taxonomy): domain Eukaryota; kingdom Metazoa; phylum Arthropoda; class Insecta; order Orthoptera; family Acrididae; genus Schistocerca; species Schistocerca serialis. The sequence continues at coordinate 87,083,922 of NC_064643.1, forward strand.
AATTAACGTTAGACTTCCGAAAAATTGTTTATACTATTCGTCCCAATTGTTGACAAATTGCCTCTTGGCTTCTCTCTCGGGAAGACGTGGATCCATGAGCTATTCACTCACTGTGACAGATCAGTTTAAATGTAGAGGTCGTCAATCACTTTCGGATAGCCATTTGAAAACTCTACACAACGCCGCCAAACTCTTCCAGTTTCCTTATGTTGTAACTGTCTTTCATTTAAAATAGTCCAGTGTGTGCTGCGTGTTATGGTAGGTGTAGTAATAAAATGATTTACACTGTGCAACGTCTAGTTTTCTGCGAGAGGCAATGGATCAGAACATGTTAATTTCGGTTTAGAACCTGACACAGACCTTGAAGAAGTGGCAGAAAAAAAATAAAATGTATGGCAGTGTACAAATCGTATTATAGTAGAAAAAAACAATGTTTCAAACAATGACACAGGGGAATAGGGATCGAATCTTATGACGTACAGTATAGACAGTGTGATACAGTCATCCTCCTACAGTATAGCCGATGAAACTGTTAATTGGTCTGTGCAGTGGACCGATACCTGTACAGGGTGAGAAGTATTCAAACCTACAAACTCTGGAAGGTTGTAGGGGACACCGAAACAAATATTTTTCCCTAATGTCATTTTTTCCTATGAGGATTATTTAAACCGGTGGAGGCTGTATTACGCTCTTCAGTTGTTACAGGCCGTATTATGATCTTCAGTTGTTAGAGGCCGTATTACGCTCTTCAGTTGTAGGAAACTGCTGTCCACCAGTGTAGTAGTGCATTGTCTCTGTTTACCATTGGAGCGGTACACCTGGAGTGAGTACACTGATATGGTTGGTGCGTACTACGTAGCGCACCACAACGGACGAGCTGCACAGCGGGTTTATCAACAATAACATCCTAATCGCCGTATTCCACATCATACGACCTTTGCTGCTGTGTACCAACGTCTGTGTGAGACCGGGTCATTTAGCAGATTACCTGGACAGGGACACCGACGCACGGTAAGAACGCTGCAATTTGAGGAAGCTGTCTTGCAGCATGTGAAGGGGCATCCTTCAATCAGCACTCGTGCAATTGCACGTAACATGGGGACGAATCAGACGAATGTAAGAACAGTCCTTCGAGAGCAATTGTTACGCCCATTTCACTTACAGCGTGTCCACAACCTGGAACCAGTTGATTATCCACCCAGAGCACAGTTTTCGCAGTGGTACCTGGAACAGTGTGAAATGCATCCTACATTTCCACCCTCTGTGTTGTTTACCACGGAAGCAACGTTTGGGCATGATAGAGTATTCAACATGCACAATTCGCATGTTTGGAGTGAGGGTAACCCACATGTCACAGTTACTAGCGCTCATCAAGTGTGGCTCTTCGTTAATGTGTGGGCTGGTGTTGTTGGGGACTGTTTAATTGGGCCGTATCTGCTACATAGGTCATTAAATGGAATTTTCTCGCCAGAGCATTGCCAAAATTGCTGAAAAACGTCCCGCTCCCTACAAGACAACGCATGTGGTTCCAACATGATGGGGCACCGGCACATTTCAGTCATCGTGTATGTCGATTCCTGGACCGACGGTTCCCAGAAACGTGGATTACCAGGGGCAGTGTGTTTGTTGGTTTAATTAATTTGCCGCCAGAGAAAACTCGCTCTGCCGGTTTAAATACTCCTTATATGATAAAATGACATTAGGGAAAAATATTTGTTTTGATGTCCCCTACAACCTCCCAGAGTTTGTCGGTTTAAATACTTTTCACCCTGTATATTTAATAGGATCTTCACATGTGCCCAAAGCTGGCAAACATGCAGTATTTCTTTTCGATATAGAGGAGGAGAGATATGCGGTAAAAATGTTATCGCATTCTGTATCGGATGAAGTTAATGGAGCATTTATAGTTCGTAATTTTTCTCTGGTGGATGGAACAGAACAACGATTGTAGAATGTTGTGGTGATAGACGTGAATGGGCCCTGAGGGATGTAGATTTGTAGTACCTGCTTGTAGTTTGGAGAAGCACCACAACACAGTAGCAAAATCCACATACTTCCCCCACTTGCCATACTGTCTTTTATACTACCTTGTGTTGCAGGAGCAGGCTTCGTTTCTGTTGAATGGTCAAAACACAGTTCTGTCGCAGTAACTCAGCTTCACCTGTTTCTACATGGGTTGTAGAAGGTGGTAGATATAGCTTTCTCCGACTTCTACTCAGTTCCGACATACATTGGAACAATCACATGCGCAAAGCTGCAGGGACAGTAGCACCGAGTCTGAGACGTAGTTGCAAGATGCGTAGGGGCTACCTAAAACCATGTTGGAATTGTACTGTAGGAGATAGATTCGAGAAAGGTGGTTCGTTTCGAGGTATGAGAGTCACTGTAATCATTAGAGGAATTCTCCATATTATCCAGCGCAGGAATGGCGTTGAATGGAAAGACCTGATTCCAAATCATAGACATCAATTCTAGCAGATAGCCTAACTCTAGAGATCTGGAAATCTAGTGTACATTTCTTATGACCTTAATCAGCACACCATCTACTACTGTTTGTGATCCCTCTCAATCAGTCATCGCCTATAACTCAGCGGATATATCGAAGAACCTCTGACATGATATCAAGACAGAATACCTTACAAATACTGGAGAAATATATAGTGGCGGTGGCTTGAGGGGGTTTCGAATAGCGGTTTCATACCACATTCTTTAGCCGAATCACTTTCAAAATTCAGCAATTTTATGACGAGGTTGTATTGTGGGCTACCTGTAACCGGACTGGTGGTCTTATAATCTGCACTCCTACGATCACTGTCTCGGTATTTGTCTGGAAAAACCACGCGATTCGTCGGTAATGCCATACGTGAATTTATATAGCCGGTATAGATTTTAACATGGGTACTTGTGTGCACATGTAGAACGAATACCGCTTGTGACAGTAACATACAGAAGCTGTTGGGATCGGGTTTTTTAACCTCTGATGGTTTGCAAGACTATTAAACATCTCTTCCTAAGAAAGGGTGGTGGCATTCACAAGAAAAACTTATCAGACATGTCCACTCATACTTGATTTTCGGTCTGTATCATTTCGTATCGCCAGCGATCAGTTATTGACAAAGTATTAGTAGTAGGGGGGGTGGGGGGGGGAAGGGGCGTTATAGGTTTGCCTTGAGCATCAGGTTTGTAAAGTATCTGTTTGTGTTACGACATGTGCAAAGGAAATGACTATGTCCATTCGTAAGGAAGGTATGGATTAGACGTTGAGTACTGTAATAGCAAAGGGAGGACTACCGGTATGTCAGTCATAAGAATGGTACTGATATTTCTATTTCCAGAACCACAGCCATCAACAGGGTGTATTTCCTGTTCTTCACTCATTGTCGAACGTTGTTCAAGTGAGAGCGCAACCATAACATTTAGTTGTAGGTACAGGGATAAGATATACATTCGACAGATTTGTCAGGATGATGGTTTTACTCGTGTGTGCTCGGTGTGCAGCGCCGGTGACCTGTGCGGGCACGATTCACGTTTTCTGTTAACTGTAGGACCTGTCAGAATGGAGGGGCCTGTTGGTGTGTAGGAATGTAGATGACATAACCATATTGTCCTCTAGGCGACCGAATAGCGAACTATTACTTAGTATGTGTTGGATAGCTTTCGTGATCACGTGGAAATTTGAGAATATTGAATATGGAGGAGTGCTTGCGCTGCACCATTATTCCCTCCCATGTAAATTGCTCAGTTGACTGCTTCCGCACATTTCGTGCCTTTATTTAGTTAAGAGAAGATCGATTGTGGTGTGGGCATCTAGCATGTCAAAGACACGTTTGCCTGTTCTCTAGACATGAGAAACACCTTACTTGACCTCGCAAATTATAGGGCTGATTTGGAGTTTGCTACATCACTGACAATCATATTTGCGAGTGGAAACATTAGTTTCCTCTATTTCTTTTTTCGAGTTTCCATGAAAATGTTTTTCTTGGCGTGACAAGTTTCTGGTTAGTCAGTGGTTTACAGCATGCCTCAACTAGCTAAAATTGTGGGTTAGTAGAGAAATAATTTCCAGTCTATATCTTCGGAATTGTCTTGCGTGAGCGATCAGTAGGATATTACTGTGTGCTTGATATCGAGAAGTACCGCGAAAATGGTATAATATTATGAGAAAATGCATGTGTTCTTGTAATCCCAGAGGCCGGAGATGGGTGTAGATAAGCAAGCAAGCAAGCAGGTTTGGACCAGAAACAGTAACTCGTTTGTGCCATGGGGGAACGAGCCTAAATTTGCAGAACAAGTCAGAGAGTGACTTTGGTTGGCTGAGGGTGTTCTGGTCACCCATTGGGAGTGAACGACCGTGTGCCTCACAGGGAAATATCTACCGTTGCGAGGAGAGTATATGGTGCTGTCTGTCTTCACGGTAAATGAACAAATGCTGTAAGAGGGCTGATTTCATATGGCAGCTGGATGCGAATTGTACATTTACTACATCGACACAGTATGCAGTGATATATTTCTGTGTTGGAGATCTGTTTCTCACTCTAATATTCGAGCTCCTGTCCACAGTGGGAGAGCAGTGTAATTGAGTAAGAGTCTTTCCATATTTGATGATATGCAGGCCACTTTGCAGAGTTTAATTGTCAGTGCAATATGGTGATCTGTACAATGTACAATCATAATGCTCTGTTCATTCACAAGACATCCTTTGTGCCAGAACATAGGAGCATCTTCTACAAACTGATTCGAACAAGATGGAGGGATGACATGCAGAATATCCATCTCTGATGGGGATGCCGTAAGTCATCCGCCTCTGTGGCATTAGGACATCTCCAGACTGTAGCTGTAGGATACCAAAAAATTCGAAATTTTTTCTCTGCTGTAAGACAGTGCTTCGAATTCTGTTTGTGTAATTGTTGTTCTGATTCCCCCCCCCCCGACTGTCCTTATAAAATGCTCTCTTTCCAGGTAACAAGAACTCTTTTATGATTAACGATGTTTTTACAAGTGTGCACAGGCTTTTAGTGGTGAAAACGATTTACGTTTCTGAGATGTATATTGACAACAGGACGAACATTTTGCATGATGCATCAGTCATGCTGGGTACGCGTGAACGACTAGACACAGCTCGCATGTTGTGTTAGAATCGTTAGGAACAGTGCACCCTGTGCCATTCTGTGACATCAGTATCCATAGGTATCGTGTCAGCAATGGTAAACACACATGCTGCCCAGAGGCAATTGGCATATGGGACCAGCTTGATCATGTTTGGAGTTCTGTGATGTCAGAATAACACTCAAAGAACTCTGTATAACAGTAAATAGGCGTACTGTACGTAGCAGTGGTGTGAGAGCGATGGCTTTTTCTGGCTTGTGTCTGGCAGCAGCGTGCGTCAGCGTCGACGTGCATGCACCCTTTCAGTGTCTTGGCTCTGCAAATAGGTCTTCACCCCCATCTGGTCTGGTCAGTGATGGCATCTAGGTAAACACGTATTTCGAGAGGAATTTCTCAAATGTGAAGTATGAAAGGGATGCCGCCGCCTCATACTTGAGGGTCCTGAACTGGCACCGGTGCATGTCTTGGCAACTGACGACTGCATCACTTTGCAGGGGCTGTCGGTGCATCCTGACTTCTGGAAACATGCAGTAGCCTCCTGTGTGGTCCATGATGGAGAGGGGGCTGGTGGGTGGTGTCTGCACACTTTGTGTTTGTGTCTTTTGTATTATTTTGTGAGCAGGTGTGTAGGCTGGGCTGTGCGTTATTTGGACAATTTACGAGTTTATTGCGTGTCTGCCAGCACATTAGTGTACTGCATTACTTAGGAAGAGTTTACAGGTCTGTAGGTTGTGTTGCATGTTTCAGATCACGTGTTCGTATCAGTGTGATGAATATACTATCTAAAATCCATCTCTAAATAAATTATTCCAAAATAAATAACCTACACTTCTTCTTCTCTCCAGCAGTGCAGTGCAGGCTGAGTCATTTTCCTCTCCAGACAGTCATCTTGGGTTATGTCACAGAACGGATGACATTGCCCTCTGGTGGCAGCACTGTGTACTAGATCGGTAGGACTCCAGACGCCATAGTGACCAGTTTCCCTCCATTTTCCTCACCATCTTGGATTGTGTTTCTGAACGGACAACAGTGCCCTCTGATGGCAGTACAGTGTACTAGGTCATTTTGACTCTGGAACTCATGGCAACCACACTTGATAGTGATACTACCTCTAACTGTTTGAATAAATAGTGCATGCAAAATGAAGACTTATGTCCAGCACATGTCGAGTCGTCCTCCTGCCAATCCCTAGAAGATGTTGCCTTTCTTTACCACCAAAATTCGAACTTCTCACCAGTTCCTTGGAAGAGGTGGAGGTTGGATGACTTATTTTAGTGGAGGTAGCCCCAGTGACCTGTCTTCCCACCATTTTCTTAGGTTAGTAGAGGTGTGTTGCATTGCCCTGATGGAATTTGAACTTCCCACCATTTTCGGCGGAGGGAAGGGGAGGTGGTGTTACACTAGTGGAGGTAGTTCAATTGACCTATCTTCCCACAAAAAGCCGCTATCTTGGATGTCACAGCCGCTATCTTGGATGACGTCATCGCTGCCACCTTGGATACATCTGCAACATTGGAGAGTAGGGTAGGATATACTTTGTCCTTCTACCTGCACTGCCCATAAGCCACGGGCCTGCACTCGGTGAGGTGGCTGGAGTGAATCAGTGGTATTGATAACAGTACTGCAGGTGCAACAACAATGTAGGGGTATCTGTTGAGAGGCCAGACAAACTTGTGGTTCTTAATGAGGGGCAGCTGCGTTCTCAGTAGTTACAGGAGCAAAAGTGTGAATGATTGACCGTTGTGGCATTGTATCATAAACCGAAACGGCTTTGCTGTGCTGGTATTATAAAGTGCTGAAAACAAGGGGAAACTATAACTGTTATTTTTCCTGAGGACCTGCTGCTCTACTGTATGGTTATATGAGGATGGTATCCTCTTGAGTAAAATCTTCCGGAGGTAAAATAGTCCCCCATTTGGGTATCTGGGAAGGGACTACCCAGGAGAGTATCGTCATCAGGAGAAAAAAAGCTGGATCAGAGTGTGGAATGTTAGATCCCTTAATCGTGCAGGTAGCTTAGCAGATTTAAAAAGGGAAATGGGTGGGTTGAAGTCTGATACAGTGGCAGAACAAACAGGACTTCTGGTTAGATGAATGTGGGGTTATAAATACAAAGTCGAATAGGGACAATGCAGGAGTGTAATAATCAATAAGAAAATAGGAATGCGGGTAAGCTACTATGAACAGCATAGTGAACGCATTATCATAGCCAGGATAGACATGGACCCAGCACATACTGTAATAGTACGAGTTTATATGCCACTAGCTCAGCAGATGATTAAGAGTTCGTAGAAGCATATGATGAAATAAAATATATTTTGAGATAGTTAAGGGAGATGAAAATTTAATTGTGACGAGGGACTAAAACCCGATACTAAGAAGAGGAAGAGAAGTAAAAATAGTAGGTGAATGTGGACTGGTGGAAAGAAATTAAAGAGGAAGCTGCCAGGTAAAATTCTGCACAGAGCGCAATTTAATCATAGCTAATACTTTGTTTAAGAATCAGAGAAAAGGTTTTATACTTGGAAGATACCTGGAGACACCGGAACGTTTCAGATTGATTATATAACGGTAAGACACAGATCTCGGAACCAGATTTTAAATTGTAATACATTTCCAAGGGCAGATGTGGACTCTGATGGCATTTTATTTGTTATGAACTGCAAATTAAAACTGAATAAACTCCAAAAATGTAGGAAATTAAAGAGATAGGATCTGTATAAGTTGGAGACGGAGCATTAGGCAATGGTTGACTAGAACAGGGGAAAGGAATATTGTAGCAGACGAATGGGTAGATTTAAGAGATGTAATAATGAATGCAGCGGAGAATGAAATATGTAGAAAGACTTATCTTAGAAGATAAGTTAAGGAATAGCAAACCTACGTTTATATCATTTGCAGACTTAGAGAAAAGTTTTGACAATACTGTCTGGAATACTCTCTTTGAAATTATGAAGGTAGCAAGGGTAAAATACAGTTAGCGAAAGGCTATTTACAATTCGTACAGAAACCAGATGGCAATTATAAGAGTCGAAAGCGACGAAAGAGAATCAGTGGTTGGTAGCATATGCCCTATATTCTTCAATCTGTACACTGAGCAATCAGTAAAGGAAAGCAAATCAATATTTTGAGTAGGAATGAAGGTTTGGGGCGAAGAAATAAAAACTTTGAAGTTCACCGATGACACTGTAGACGGCAAATGACATGGAAGAGCAGTTGAACGGAATGGACAATGTCTTGAAAGGATGATATGAGATGAACACCAACGAAAGCAAAACAAGAATAATGGAATCTAGTCAATCGAATTAAATCATGTGATACTGAGGGAATTAGATTAGGAAACGGGACGAAGTAGCACATGAGTTTTCTATTTGAGCAGCAAAGTAACTGATGATGGCCAAAGTAGAGACGACGTGAAATTTAGACTGAGAACGACAAGAAAAGCGTTTCTGAAGAACAGAAATTAGTGAACATCGAATGCAGACATTCGTGTTAGGAAGTATTTTCTGGAGTTATTTGTCTGGAATGTAGCCATGTATGAAGATGAAACATGGACGATAAACAGTTTAGAGAAGAATAGAATAGACGCCGTTGAAATGTGATGCTAGAGGAGAATGCTGAAGTTTGGATGGGTAGATCATGTAACTAATGAGGAGATACTAAACAGAACTGGGAAGAAAAGAAATTTGTGGCACAACCTGACCAGAAGGAGGAATCTGTAGTACTGGAGGGCAGTGTGGGGGGTAAAAATCGTAGAGGGAGATCAAGAGATGAATATAGTAACCAGATTAACAAGGATGTACGTTGCAGGAGTTATTTTGAGATGAAGAGGCTTGCACAGGTTAGAGCAGTATGGTGGCTGCATCAAACCAGTCTTCGAACTGAAGACAACGTCATCAGCAACAACAACATGTAATTGCGTGGACATGGACGGTCGGAAGATGGTTTTACTAGACGATGGAACTGCACTCTACGACCAATGTGATGAAACAGAGCAAATGGGCAGGTAATAATAATCGCCATCAGAGAGCAGCATCTGGTCCAGAGAGATTTAATGTTCCAAACGGAATCCGAAAGGCCGCTGTAATAGTTGTTAACTATCAGGGATCGTGCTTTAGTCGTCTCTTTACTCGCAAGCAGCGTTTGCTGTCCATTCGTCGGTATCTAACAGTCACTCCTGGACCAGCAACTAATGTCGCTGGAGTGACCCGAAGCTAAGCCAATTGGAAGTGGCGATGGCTGAATAGTTTTGATCACGAACAAGCATTCCTATTCTGTTCCGGCTTTCGTTTTGTTCAGTTCCCGTACGTGTTATGGTATGGTAGGAGTCGTATCCTCTCTTAAATATACCGAGAAAGAAGGAGAGTAATGTATAAGTGCAGCCTACTTTTGTGTCTGTAGACCACAGTGAGAACTGATAATAGCATTGCGTGCTGGAAAGTACACTCCAAGAAATTGAAATAAGAACACCGTGAATTCATTGTACCAGGAAGGGGAAACTTTATTGACATATTCCTGGGGTCAGATACATCACATGATCACACTGACAGAACCACAGGCACATAGACACAGGCAACAGAGCATGCACAATGTCGGCACTAGTACAGTGTATATCCACCTTTCGCAGCAATGCAGGCTGCTATTCTCCCATTGAGACGATCATAGAGATGCTGGATGTAGTCCTGTGGAACGGCTTGCCATGCCATTTCCACCTGGCGCCTCAGTTGGACCAGCGTTCGTGCTGGACGTGCAGACCGCGTGAGACGACGCTTCATCCAGTCCCAAACATGCTCAATGGGGGACAGATCCGGAGATCTTGCTGGCCAGAGTAGTTGACTTACACCTTCTAGAGCACGTTGGGTGGCACGGGATACATGCGGACGTGCATTGTCCTGCTGGAACAGCAAGTTCCCTTGCCGGTCTAGGAATGGTAGAACGATGGGTTCGATGACGGTTTGGATGTACCGTGCACTATTCAGTGTCCCCTCGACGATCACCAGTGGTGTACGGCCAGTGTAGGAGATCGCTCCCCACACCATGATGCCGGGTCTTGGCCCTATGTGCCTCGGTCGTATGCAGTGCTGTTTGTGGCGCTCACCTGCACGGCGCCAAACACGCATACGACGATCATTGGCACCAAAGCAGAAGCGACTCTCATCGCTCAAGACGACACGTCTCCATTCGTCCCTCCATTCACGCCTGTCGCGACACCACTGGAGGCGGGCTGCACGGTGTTGGGGCGTGAGCGGAAGACGGCCTAACGGTGTGCGGGACCGTAGCCCAGCTTCATGCAGACGGTTGCAAATGGTCCTCGCCGATACCCCAGGAGCAACAGTGTCCCTAATTTGCTGGGAAGTGGCGGTGCGGTCCCCTACGGCACTGCGTAGGATCCTACGGTCTTGGCGTGCATCCGTGCGTCGCTGCGGTCCGGTCCCAGGTCGACGGGCACGTGCACCTTCCGCCGACCACTGGCGACAACATCGATGTACTGTGGAGACCTCACGCCCCACGTGTTGAGCAATTCGGCGGTACGTCCACCCGGCCTCCCGCATGCCCACTATACGCCCTCGCTCAAAGTCCGTCAACTGCACATACGGTTCACGTCCACGCTGTCGCGGCATGCTACCAGTGTTAAAGACTGCGATGGAGCTCCGTATGCCACGGCAAACTGGCTGACACTGACGGCGGCGGTGCACAAATGCTGCGCAGCTAGCGCCATTCAACGGCCAACACCGCGGTTCCTGGTGTGTCCGCTGTGCCATGCGTGTGATCATTGCTTGTACAGCCCTCTCGCAGTGTCCGGAGCAAGTATGGTGGGTCTGACACACCGGTGTCAATGTGATCTTTTTTCCATTTCCAGGAGTGTATGATAACATTGCTGTAAAGGCGTGCTTGATGAGCCATATTAAAGAGAGGAGTTCTTGGCTGTCCCGAGGCATTATAAGTAAGAATGTGGGACTTGCAGTTTCGATTAATGCGTGTCAGTTCTCGCTTTCTCCATCCGGTATATGTGTCGTTATCGAGATGAGTGAATACACTCCTCATTCACCTAAGATTTGTTTCCATTTTTATTAGACTTGGAGTGCGTCGTTAACGAGGTTTTTGTGATGCCGTGGAATAGCCAGCATATGCTTCTTGTAACAATGATTATGACATTTCTTGTAAATTAACTGTATCTTTTGGTTTTAAATAAGTGTCAAGTGATACGAAAACTCTTGCGTTTATTTACATACCTTACCATCATTAAATTGAATCTATATTTCTCTGTTGAAAAAATGTCGAGGTTTCGTGGAATGGAGTTAGTACAATGTTCATTAATGGAATCTTACCGGAACTTTTGCCTTCAGCGTGGCTATCTCTCCAACGAGATTTTATTTTCGTGTGGTGCAGACACATAGATAGAATGAGAACGCTTGCAACATTTTTAAAAGGTTCCTTACAAGTTCCAGAAGGTGAGATTCCATCGAGATCTTCAGGCTGGCGCTTAATATGTCACGTTCCATTCAATATTCTATGATAATTCGTCGTTATCAAGTTCTTTGTAGGAAAGTGTTCTAAATTACAATGTGCCCAAAGCATGCTCAGTCCATCTGTTTTCCCATTAAGTCAGAGCGTAGATCAGGTATTAGTCCCGAGACAAACAATCCAAAAGCCCTATTTCACTTTAACACTTAGTAACTTTGTCTATGTTATGTTATTCTAGAAATGAAATCAGTTAGCAGTATAACAGTACTTTCATTGGTCAATATTTCTAGAGAAAAGAAGTTACTTTCATCAAGGCAGTGTTCTGTTTTCCAATAAGTTCCTTTCTGTAAAGCAGACAGGCAGCTTACAAATTCTTGATATTAAGCGTAACTACCATGGGCTCGAAGAATTTTTATGCTGGTGAGACGTTAGTTTGTTCTGGAAAAAAATTAGCTGTAGAAATCTAAATGAACTTCAGAAAACACTGAAAACATTGAATGTGAAGAGAAATATAATTGGTAGTATTATATAATAAATGAACATGGTGTATTGGGTTATTTTATTTATTTAGATGTGAAATAAGAAGCTGCTTTTCTTAGTCAGTAACAAACGTTAACGATATAGATTACACTTTATTTTGATATAAATGTGTGTAGTAATTAATGTGTAAGGAAAACTGAAATTTTATACATTTTTATTACACCTGGAATCTTTGAAATAGTTCCATGAATCTAAAGACTGTCTCATTATATATGACGTCTCATGGGCAGAGTATGGGTGGGCTATGAATGACAGGAATGAAGGAAGGGAGATTGACATCGAGCTCATTAGAGGCAGAGCAAAAGCTTGGATTGTGTCAAGGGTGGGGAAGGATATTGGTCGTGCCCTTTCAAAGGAACTATCTCGGCATTTGCTTGGAGCGATTTAGGGAAATCACGGAAAACTTAAATGTGGATGGCTGGAACCGTCGTCCTCCCGAATGCGAGTCCAGTGTGCTAACCACTGCGCCACCTCGCTCGGTGACTGTGAATAAAGAACACTCACATTGCACGTCCATGCTCGAACATTTGAAGCAGATCCTAGTGCAGCTGTGGTTTCACACTTCGCTCGTGCAAATAGGGACAGTATTGACTTGGTGTCTACGTCTAACTGCGGAGCCCAGACGTCACAGAATCTCGGTAACAGCGCAGCCAGGCTAACCGGGAGCATTACCTAACAGCTCCTTACGAATTTATCATGTTTACTGCAGGGAAGTAATATAGTATCTGAAAATAGGTTACAGAATATTACTGAAATGTCTGTCAGATTATTTGATTTGGTAGAAAAGGATCTGGCCACTAGTTAATGTTGCCCTAGTTGCAGCCCACACTACTGTGTTTAGAAGGTGCACAGACTCTTTATGTAACTGATAAGGATTCTCAGATCAGAAACTTCGATTGTTATCCAAGTTGACATATACTGATAGATACATCTGCGCTGCATCACCGAGGTAGAACGGTAGGATAAAGGTCTCCATCATGCACAGCACGCAACATCCATCTGCAGTTCGTCGAGCAACGACACAGCAATAGACGAACTGATCAGTCGGTAACCTAACGGATTTTATAAGGTTTCAATATGCGTCCGTGCGCGGCAGAAGCTGCCGACACACCACGAGTAGCAAACGGCTTACTGATTTTGTCGGACTTCTTTCCAAGGCTGCTTCTAACTCGTTAGCGCTTATACGTTACTTGCTGCATCATTATCCCAGCAATGGCCGCTGTGGCATGTGGTGAATGGACTGGGGCTACAGGGATAACTGATTGCCACGCAGCGGCACAGATTACTTGGGACTACAAGAACCTTTCTTTCCGAATACGCCTCCTAGGTTTCTTTTCTTTTGGGATGGGTGTACGGGTAGGTTGAGGGGGAGGGGGGAGAGAGGAGGGGGAGGGGGTGGGGAGAGCAACGCGCTCTATTGTTTGCTGAATGTATTCTAATCTCTGTCTTCCACTACAGTTTTTAACCTGTACATCTCCTTCTAGTACCATGCTTCTTCTTCCCTCACGTCTTAACACATGTCCTATCGTCATACGAACGTACATTCTTAGAAATTTCTTCCTCAATGTAAGTTCTATATTTATTACCAGGAGATTTCTCTTGACCAGGAACGCCATTTTCACTTTGCTGGTCTGCTTTTTATGTCCTCATTGCTCCGTCCGTCATGGGTTATTTTTCTGCCTAGGAACGAGTTTTTCGCTGCTCTCGTTTATGTTACTTCATATTACTTTTCTCTTTTTTCAGGTTACTGTCAATCTATATTCTGTACACATTAGACTTAATTCCATTCAACAGATCCTATAAATACTCTTCACTTTCACTCAGGGTAGCAATGTCTCAAAGGCTCTCACTACCATACAATCTAGTGCTCTAGATGTGCACTTTCAGAAATTCTTCCGTCAAATTGAGGCCAAGGTTTGCTACTAGTGCGCTTCTGTTGTCCATCAGTGCCCTCTTTGCCTGTCCTAGTCTGTTTTTTATGTTCTGCTTTACATTGTCCAGCATGTGTTACTGTGCTTCCAAGGTAGCAGAATTCCTTCACTTCGCGCGTCACCTATTTTTATGTTAGTGTTTCGTAGCTAATTTTATTTCTGCCACATCTTATTATTTTCGTCTTTGTTAGCTTTATTATCAATGCACACTGTACGTGCATTGGCTGAGAATTCCATTGAGAATATCTCGTAATTCTTCTTCACTTTCACTAAGAATGGGAATGTCATCAGCATTCCTTATCACAAATATCGTTTCATCCTGAATTTTAATCCCAGTTCTCAACCTATATTTTACTTCTCTCACGTCTTCTTCGATCTACGGATCGATCAGCAGGGGCGAACAACAGCTTCCCTGTCTTACAGAGTTGTTGTTATTCCATTCTTATTGTTCAAGTGGCTCTGAAGCACTATGGGACTTAACATTTGAGGTCATCAGTCCCGTAGAACTTAGAACTACTTAAACCTAACTAACCTGAAGTTATCACACACATCCATGCCCGAGGCAGGATTCGAAGCTGCGACCGTAGCGGTCGCGCGGTTCCAAACTGAAGCGCCTACAACCGCTCGGCCACACCGGGCGGCTTCTTATTGTTCCTTCTAGTTTCTTACGCATGTTCCTTACTGCTAGTTTGTTGAGAATTTCGAATATCATGCACCATTTTTCATTATCGAACGGTTTTTCTAGGTAGACAGATCCTATGAAGGTGCCTAGATTTTTCTTAAGACTTGGTGGTAGTAAATTCCCATGGGACCAAACTCAGACCTAAACTAACTTATGCTAAGGACAAGACACACAAGCATGCCCGAGGGAGGACTCGAACCTCCGACGGGGGGAGCCATGGGAAGCGTTGCAGCTACCCCGCGCTTTTTTTTTTCCTAAAGCCAAACTGATCGAGATCTAACAGACCCCCAATTTTCAACTCTTCGGTACATTATTCTTGGCAGCATTTTTAGTGCAACAGCTGCTGTACTGGTTCAACAAAAACTTGAATAGTGGTTTGGTTGCCATTTCCCCCTAAGTTTTTAGAGATTCCGAAGGAATGCTATCAAGGCTTTCTGTCATCAACGCAGTATCCGAAGCTATTTTAAGCTGTGTCTCTAATATAGGATCACCTGTATTATCCATGTTGAGTCCCACTTCTTGTTGTGTGTCTCAGTTAAGATGTACGATTACTGTGCAAAGAATCCCCCGCTTCGGCCCTTTCCTCCCACAGTTTTCCTTGCAGAGTAGCGATACGCGTTAAGGTCGGGACACACAGGTCCGGGCCGTGTCAGGGCCGTGTCAGGGTCGTGCTGCGGTCCGTTCCTGCAGGGGCCACACATGACCGGGGCACGTCCGTGCCTCTGTTGTTCCTTGTAGTGACTCGGACGCGGTGATCTGTGCTTCTGTTTGTGAAAGCTGTAAAACATGTTCACTAATTTTCGTAATAGTGAATTAGGACTTATAGCACTTGCTTTAGACGAAGAGGAAAAAGAACGAAGGCAAACAAGAAGAAGAAAATTATGGATCCACAGTGCCTGGAAAACAAGATCAGTACAGAGAGAGTTTCGAACACTATCTTCTCATCTCATAGATGATGAGACTAAGATTTATGAATATTTTAGGATGACGCAGTACACCTCCTGTGAACTTTTAAAGAAACTAGGACCAAGACTGAGAAACAACGACACTTTCTGGAGAGTATCAGCTTTACCCAAAGAACGACTGGCTGTTTTTTTAAGGCGGAACACAAATAAATAAGAAGTTTTAAGGACAGCATTTTTATTTTATTACTTTAGTAATTGAAAGATAAATACATAAGTTAGTAAATAATACAGTTAAATTTCTACTACACTAAGAAAAACAAATGAGGACTATTCAGTGAATTAGTTTCTGAAGCTGATGAGGATGCAGGGGAACTTGGAGGATGATGGCTTTGGTTATTTATATACGAATTGTGCGAATCCCTTTGCAGGTCCCAAAGCTGCTGTGTAGGTTCTGTTGACTCGTTTTCCACAGGTGAAGAGTATGGTGTTGAAACAGATTTTACTGAGGAATTGGAGGATGATGGAGTGAATTGGTGGACTGATAAGTCATTCGTGAGTTGCTTCAGTTCAAAGTCTTGTACAATTGAAAAAATCCTACTTTTAGCTTGATGAAAAAGTAGTGGATGCAACGATATTAGGGCTGGTGCTATACCAGCCAAAAATAGCATCAACTGGGTTTTGTATTTCTCTCTGTTTTTCAGCTTTTTTCTGCCAAAATGTAAGCCATGAGCTGGCTTGATGCAGATTCTTGTGGTTTAACCTCACGCTGAAATTTTCGTTTCAGTGATGGTTTCATAAACGTGTTCTTATATGAAGTGACGGACGAATGAGCTGAGAACGTCTGGGAATGCCGAGTGCGCTCTATCAAATTCTCTGTTTCACTACCCTGGGTTTTAATGATCCATTCTTCATCTGCAATGCCTTCTTCTGTAGACTCTTTATCGTTTTCAACAATAGACTGCTCCTCTTGGGAATCTGTATCTGATTCTTGTTTATGCTCATTATTGTCTTGCGTGTATGGAACATTGGAAACTGTTTCTCGTTCTACCATGTAAGGTAGCAGGAACTTTAAGAGATCTTCACACTTATATTTATGTTGATGAACAGCACCTTGTTCTGAAACAGTTTTCCTTTTCTGCAGGGTCATCCTTAGTTGGTCACGAACAGATGCTCATTTATTTTTGGCACTCTTCTATTCCACCTGTAGCAAAAATATTTTAAATCGCGTATTTATATTACAAGGTTTAAAATGCTACAAATATTTTATAGATTATGCAGTATTTCTCATCTTATACAGTTCAATTCTTTTTCAGGTTCCTTGCTACAGGAGACTCCTTTAAAACTATTTCCTTCAGCTACAGGTTGGGACAAACCACAGTTGGAGCTATCGTCCATGACACCTCTAGAGCAGTTATCGATTTATTGTTAGAAGAGGTGATGCCTGTGCCGAATGAAGAAAAGTGGAATGCTATAGCTGAGGTGTTTTGAACAAAATGCCAATTTCCAAAATGCATTGGATCTTTAGATGGAAAGCACATAACAATACAGGCTCCAAACAACTCAGGAAGTCTCTATTGGAATTACAAAAAAAAAAAAAAAAAAAAAATCATATTCCATTGTGCTTCTTGCTCTGGTTGACCCATGTTATAATTTCATTGCAATAGACGTGGGAGCGTACGGAAAAAAACCCTGATGAAGGCATTCTAGTAAATTCAAACCTTGGAAAGTCATTGGAAAACAATACGCTTAGCGTCCGGAAGAGTAAAACTTTACCCGGAACTGATGTTGAACTTCCAATGGTAGTTGTAGGCGATGAAGCTTTTCCTCTCAAAACATACTTGATGCGACCATATCCTGGCAGGAACTTAACAAATGAAAAGTCTATATTTAATTATCGTTTGAGTCGGGCAAGAAGAATATCCGAAAATACATTCGGTATATTGCAACAGAAATTTCGAATATTTAGAAGAATCCTTTTAGGGAGATCCTAATAACCTTATAATGATTGTGACGGCTGCGTGTGTACTGTACAACTTTATTCGAAAAATGGAAGGTTATAGGGTGCCTGAACAGAGGATGGATCAAAAGGAAACTGCTGAGGGATCCGGAAGATCATGAAATCTTTGAAACCTACCTCGAATTCGTGGGAGATCAACAGATGCTGCATTTGCTGTACGAGAACAACTCAAAAAATTCCTGGATTCTCCACAAGGGACTGTGGAATAGCAAGAACATGTCGCCTTGGCGATATAACCGTGACATAAACTAAACATCTGTTTGTAAAATAAAAAGTAAATAAATATCTTTCGGGTATTAAAACTTGTATAGCTTTTATCTTACCTTTGGTTTGTAGATCTGTTGCAATTGTCTTCAAAACTCTCTCTTTGTACTCGATATTCCTGTAGTTTTCACTTCCCTGATCGTAAAGAACAGGAAACTTACGACTTCTTCTATTAGTCGTTCCACATCCATGTTTTGTACACAGAACAGTCTTGCGCAGTTGCACAGCTTACAAGACAATTCTACCGCCAGGCCGTGTCCGTCACGTGAAAAATTAAACACGGCGAATCCCGCCCGGCCCGGCCCCGGCCCGTTGACTTGTCCCTTGCACGGCCGGTCAAGTGGGGCCCTCTACATTTGTTTTAATGATGTATTTCGTTGTCCGGGTGACGGCCGATACTCGGACACGGTCTGGACATGTGTGTCCCGACCTTTAAGTCATATCTAGAGCAAGTTCAATTCATTTATCTTGGCGGCTCGCGCATGCCCGCCCAGACGCGGGAGATTGCAGCGTTGCCAGTTGTACGCGCCAAGAGAAGCAGCGCCGTAGCAGTGTAGTTCTCAAACTTACGTTTAGGGGGGAGCGCGCAGTTTATGAAGTAAAGCCACCACGGCCGCATTAAACCTTTCGCTGTTACAGAGACGTGCTCCCCGCATTCCACGCCGTGCGCGATTTTGTAACCACTGCACTGCTCGCCTGTGCAGACACATGTGTTCCGACTGCTTTTACACACTTATCATTCGATTTCACAAAAACTATTTGGCCCAAAAATTTGATTTTGACACATCTTCTTGACTGATACCTTCCTCCCATAAATGACTTAATTTTGTTTCCATTTTCAACGCAGTTATATTGCAGCATTAAATGTAGTAAACCATTGCACGAAATTTTGAAGAGTTTGCAGAGGTAAAGTTCATAGCGTATACTTTCCGTATGTTCGATTGTAGTTACCACAATGTTGGGAATGAAATGTGGACAAGATACCTAAATTTCATATAAAATTTACTGTAAAACAACATCTCATTTAATTTAAGTACCAGATTGGTGTCGTATGTAATATTGAGAAATATTCCGTCTTTCGCGACTGTAATAAATGTTTTATTTACACCGGGCGCGTTTGACTTTATTTTAAAGCACTTCAGTCAATCAAAAGGAAGTACACAAAATACGTTAAACAAAACTGTGGACTTACAAAAACATTAGGACTTGAATATACTGTGTATCAGTGCCCTGAGCTATGTCAAATATAATTTTTGTGTGTGGCACACACAAAAAGCATTTATTTGCTAAAACACTGATCGGCCGACACAAACGTTGAATATTGTGTTACCTCAGCACAAAACTACGAAAGGTGACTTGGCAATGGAGGAGACAAAATGCTGTCCAATGAAGATGCTTCAAAAAAGAAAAACGCGTCTGGTCTAAATAAGACGCTTATTACAGTTGCAGAAGAGGAATATATTTCAATACCATTGGTAAAATTGCAACTGTGGAACAAAAACAAGAAAGAGAACATGAGTATTATTGTGTATGTACCTTACCCTTCATTGTTGTCAATCGCTGCGATAGTCTTCTGCATCGCTGTAGTCAGTGTCGCAGTCCGAATCATCAGGTCTTAGAGTTATGACGATGGGTTCAAGCAGATTGTCAATTACAATTTCCCTGTCCATGTCCTCCTCCTGTAGCCTTTGTGCATGCCGAACACATTCAGCCCATGCTGAAGAAGTAATTCTGTCAAGTGCTTCGTGCAGAAGCCTTTCTGTATCGGCAATTTTTAAATGTCACGTTTCGTTCTGCGACATACCCTTTCACTTGTGCACAAATTAACTCTATCGGATTGTATTGGCAATGGTACGGTGGCAAACGCAAAACTGTGTGTCCATGTTCCTGTGCAATACAATCGATTTCATAAACTTTTGTGCGAGGCTTATGAAGCACTACAAGATTCAACATTTCAGCACGAGTTTGGTTGGCAGTATGTGGAATATTTTTACTTGCAAGCCATAACATGATATCGGCTTTTTTTGTACTTGTTGTGGGTGTCTTGTCAACAACAACAGAGTGATAACTCGCATTGTCCATTACAATCACCGAGTTTGCAGGCAAGTAAGGGAGAAACTGATTCCTAAACCACAATTTAAATGTCTCAGAGTTCATTTCGGAATGATAATCCCGTGAATTTCTCTTTTTTGCCCGGAACACTAATTTGCTTTCTGGAATGAATCCAGAAGCAGAACCAGCGTGAAGCACAATTATTCGTCCACCTTTACCAACTGGTACTTTAAACCCACCCGAACCATCACTCATTTTCCAACACGCTTTCCTTGTGCGATTTTGGTTCACCCATGTTTCGTCCAAGAAAAAATGTTCTTATTCCCGGATTTTCTTACTTCAATAATACGTCTTAAAAACTGTGCCCTTGAAGCAGCGATATCACTACGTTCCATTAAAAACTTTATTCCGTCATTTGTATGTACATATTTGAATCCAATGTTTTTAAGTATTCTATTCATTGAAGTCATGCTACCTTTAAAATTTATGGTTTCACGCATTTTCACAGTGATTTTTTTTACAGTAGGAAATTCGCCTGTGTTGTACATGTTGAGCACTTCTCGTCTTAGAACATCTTTGTCGAAATTATCTAAATTTACAGTCCTCTCACGAGTGCGATATTTCCCTGGCGATCTGAAAAGTGGGCTTCCACAGGTCTCCGTAGATAACTTTCCTTCATTGGCAATCCGCTGAACGGTTCTCAAGCTAACGCCTGTCGCTTCTGCAGTGCGTTCCTGAGATCTGGCGACATCCGTGATAGGTCCACCGTTTTCTGCTTCGCGCTTGAAAAAAGCGTGAATCCGGTAAATTATGTCCCTCGCCTGTTTATGGAGAGTTTGTCGCTTACCACCATTATCAGCCATGACAACTTGCAACAAATGCGATAAAAATTCACCAAAGAATAACTACAATCACATTTAACACTCGCACTCGCCAAGACATTCCCAGCAGACCGTTCAGAAAACTACTGAACACTCATTGGCTGTCAGCGGATGCGTGACGTCAGGTGCGTAGAACGAGCCTTAAATCGACCGCAGTCGTTCATGGTTCCAACTATACAGAGTGTTCATTTTAATTGGAGACATTGAAATATCCGCAAATCTACACATCGGATCCAACAAATTTATAACTAAATTTTTTTTGTCTCAGAGGGGGACATCCAATGATACCAAATTCGACGAATTTGTAGTCAAATTTGTTATAATTGGATGTCCCCTTCCGGGAGGAACTAATTTTCATTAGGATTTCTTTTGGCTCTGTGTGTCGTTTTCAAGAGATTTCAATGTCCCCATAAAATGAACACCCTTTATAACATAAACAGTTTTTATAAATTGGGAAATATTCTATCTTTAGCAACTGTAACAAAACTTTCTTTATACCAGAGTCATTTCGCTTTTTTCTAAAACGTTCTGATTAAAACGAAGTTGGCGAAGTACACAAAACTGAATTTTGGACGTAATAAAACATAAAACTAAAATATATTGCCAGTGAGGTACAGTGCGTAAACATTTTGTTTTTGTCACAACGGACAGCAAATACTTGCCAAAACATAGATCAGTCGACGAAACCATTGAATATGATGTTGCCAAAGCAGCGAAGCAAAGAATTCCGTCAGACAATCAAATAGCTCGGCAGCGTACGAGCCGAAATTCTGCTCTAAATAATACTTTTAATACTGCCGCAAAAGAATATATCTCAATATGAATAGTAAAACAGCGACTGCGGAAGAGGCGATATACAAACAAAACGGATAACATGAATATTGTATGTGTGCCTTTTCGTTGTTTTTAATTGCTGTGAAAAGAAATATTGGAGGAGAAAATTACAAGAACTGAAAACTTATTATGATTATAATGAAGCACAGGAAATTTCAAAACATTACATTCAAACGAATAAAATTCATTAAGTAAGACACATCGCTATTGTTTTTAAATAAATAAAATATTTAGTATGCAACAAGCCTCCGATTAGCAGCCCAACACCTTAACCATTACGCCAACGCAGCTACTCAGTTCTGGCATCTACTGGAGCACTCTAAAGGTTTGCAAAATACCGACAAACACTGTTGGGATGACTATGAATGACTCACGTTGCGTCGAAGTACAATAGGAAATAAACAATTACCGCTGTTCTTTATTGCGAAAAAGCGGTTCGTGAGACTGATACAAACACCTTTCCTTGCTATCGCCTGAATTAGAAGGCTTATTGTTTGTTTGGTTTAATTACTTTAAACATAGCTGCGCTACAGCAATGGTTCCACGTAAATCAGACTAAGAACAGCCGACCAGTTGCAAAGGATAAAGTAATCTTTACCTAGGTTTCAATAGATATAAATCTATCTTCTTCAGAAGACGGCCTGGGGACAATGAACATCGTAATATATATTAAGGTATGAAACATGAGTCAAGAATAAAGTTTAACATATATTAGGAAAATATTGTATTACAAGATGTGAGAAAGATTCTTGGTACTTACAGTATTATAACAACATGAAGTGATATGTCCTTATCGTTTAGGCAAACATCTGCATAGTTACATTAATCATATAAAATATAGCCCTGACAACAGGGTTTGTCAAACAAATAAAATAGGTACATAGAAGTTGCAGAGCGCCTAAGCGACTGAGTAAAATCGGCAAGCGTAGTAGCACAGCGGCCAGGGCAGGTGGCGCTCATGTCGCGAACTATGTGCCGATAGGCGTACTGAAGTAACATTTGAAACATCAATATTAAATGCGTTCTTAAATAGAGTGATAATAAATAAATTGGCAAGCATTTAACACTCCCGTTATGACATTGTGGGAGGTATAGGAACAATAACGTAGATACATACATCAAAAAGACAGGTGGCGCTTCCGCCGTGAGTTACATGCAGTGGTCTATATAGCCAAAATATAAAGTTATATTACCATATTAGTGAAGCCCATAGAACGTATATAAGTCAAAACATCAAGAACAATCGGTAATGGCTTTTAAGAAAATTGCGAGACCTGGTCTACAATCCAGTTACTACGTAATATAGAATAAGAGAAAATTACATGAGGGCCGCTGTAGTGGCAGCCATACATCGTGAAAAGAACACATTATATAAACGATAGTAAACTGGAAGATTTGAAAGTGCATTATAGCTTCCTGAGGAAATAGACTACTGAGGTTACTAGCATTAATGTTATATATTACACAGTACGGGTTTAAAGCCTTCGAAAAATTGTTTACAGGCAAGGTTCAACTGATCATTCAGAATATTGCCGTCTTTGAGCTCTAGATGTTTAAAAATAAATAGCTCTTCCCACAGATCTAGTCTCCGTCCTTTGACCTGTCTATGTAGGATAACCGTGTCTTCTAACTGTTTAGGCGTATGGCCGGTTATCAAGAGGTGTTCAGCAAAGGTAGAGTTGCGAATATTCGTTCCTTTTTTACCTAACAGATGTTCTTTATATCGTGTTTTCAGAGCTCTGCCGGTTTGACCAATATAATAAGAGGGGCAGTTATTACAGGTTAGCTTGTAAATACCTGAATTAGAAAACCAATCGCTGGCAATCTCTACTGACTGTACAAGATTTCTTTTTAAACTGTTATCTGTAGAAAAGGAGACGTTACAGTTATATTTTTTATTTAGAAGACGTTTAATCCTATACGATAAGTTACCCAGGAAAGGGATGGAAATAAATTTTTTAGTTTCTGTGGTATCCGTGGGGAGAATATTTCTCAAAGTCGAACATTTTTGGGAGATTTTCTTATTGAGCAGGTAATCGATCATATTCTGGTTATACCCATTATTAACCGCAATCGCTTTGATGACATTCAATTCCTTTTTTTGATCCGCAGGTGATAAAGGAGTGGTTACCATTCGGTGAATGGCGGAATGAAAAAATGCCAATTTATGAGCTTTTGGATGGGTTGAGTCAGCAGGAATGACATTATCAGAATATGTTTCCTTGCGGAAGGTATTAAAATGGAAGGAATTATCTTCTATAGAAATTGTTAAATCGAGAAAATTAAGTTCACGTTTATCATTTTGAAGTTCTTTTGTGAAGGAAATTTTTTCATGTAAACCGTTGAAAGTGTTAAAGAGATGCTCTAACTCATGATCAGTGCCATCAAAAGCAATGAAAATGTCATCGACATACCGTGCGTAATAGCGGATTTTGTGGCGTAATTCTGAACTTGAATTGAAGAACGTTGTTTCCAGGGCGTTAATGAAAACCTCTGCTAGAATACCGGCGAGGGGGCTACCCATTGCTAGACCATCTGGTTGTACATACATTTTCCCGTTAAATGTGAAGTAATTGTATTTTAAAATGACCTTGAGCAAACCGATGAGTTCGGCAATCTGAGTTTCACTTAATTTTTTATGTTTAAGAAGATTCTCTTTTACAAGGTCTATCGTTTCATCAACCGGATCATTTGTGTAAAGGCTGACGATGTCAAAGGACACCAGTCTAGTGTCAGGTGTACAACTTATAGATTGAATATTGTTAATTAATTCCTTACTGTTTTTTACAGAAAAATTATTTTCAAAAGTGAAAGCATCTTTAATTTTGAAATGGAGGCGCCTAGCAAGTGTTTGATGTGGACTGCCTATACCATTCACTATAGGGCGGATCGGGTGATTTTGTTTATGCAGTTTAATAATGGGTATAACCAGAATATGATCGATTACCTGCTCAATAAGAAAATCTCCCAAAAATGTTCGACTTTGAGAAATATTCTCCCCACGGATACCACAGAAACTAAAAAATTTATTTCCATCCCTTTCCTGGGTAACTTATCGTATAGGATTAAACGTCTTCTAAATAAAAAATATAACTGTAACGTCTCCTTTTCTACAGATAACAGTTTAAAAAGAAATCTTGTACAGTCAGTAGAGATTGCCAGCGATTGGTTTTCTAATTCAGGTATTTACAAGCTAACCTGTAATAACTGCCCCTCTTATTATATTGGTCAAACCGGCAGAGCTCTGAAAACACGATATAAAGAACATCTGTTAGGTAAAAAAGGAACGAATATTCGCAACTCTACCTTTGCTGAACACCTCTTGATAACCGGCCATACGCCTAAACAGTTAGAAGACACGGTTATCCTACATAGACAGGTCAAAGGACGGAGACTAGATCTGTGG
Source organism: Schistocerca serialis cubense (assembly GCF_023864345.2). NCBI lineage: Eukaryota > Metazoa > Arthropoda > Insecta > Orthoptera > Acrididae > Schistocerca > Schistocerca serialis. The sequence goes on from NC_064643.1 coordinate 87,109,005, forward strand.
GAAGAGCTATTTATTTTTAAACATCTAGAGCTCAAAGACGGCAATATTCTGAATGATCAGTTGAACCTTGCCTGTAAACAATTTTTCGAAGGCTTTAAACCCGTACTGTGTAATATATAACATTAATGCTAGTAACCTCAGTAGTCTATTTCCTCAGGAAGCTATAATGCACTTTCAAATCTTCCAGTTTACTATCGTTTATATAATGTGTTCTTTTCACGATGTATGGCTGCCACTACAGCGGCCCACATGTAATTTTCTCTTATTCTATATTACGTAGTAACTGGATTGTAGACCAGGTCTCGTAATTTTCTTAAAAGCCATTACTGATTGTTCTTGATGTTTTGACTTATATACGTTCTATGGGCTTCACTAATATGGTAATATAACTTTATATTTTGGCTATATAGACCACTGCATGTAACTCACGGCGGAAGCGCCACCTGTCTTTTTGATGTATGTATCTACGTTATTGTTCCTATACCTCCCACAATGTCATAACGGGAGTGTTAAATGCTTGCCAATTTATTTATTATCACTCTATTTAAGAACGCATTTAATATTGATGTTTCAAATGTTACTTCAGTACGCCTATCGGCACATAGTTCGCGACATGAGCGCCACCTGCCCTGGCCGCTATGCTACTACGCTGGCCGATTTTACTCAGTCGCTTAGGCGCTCTGCAACTTCTATGTACCTATTTTATTTGTTTGACAAACCCTGTTGTCAGGGCTATATTTTATATGATTAATGTAACTATGCAGATGTTTGCCTAAACGATAAGGACATATCACTTCATGTTGTTATAATACTGTAAGTACCAAGAATCTTTCTCACATCTTGTAATACAATATTTTCCTAATATATGTTAAACTTTATTCTTGACTCATTTCCGTCGCCTCTCCTGGACTCCCCATCTCCAGACAATCCAAGCCAAGGCACGTTCCCGCCTCCATCTCCTCAAGCTCCTTTCCGGCCGTACGTGGGGTCTGGACCCCTCCACCATCCTCCACACCTATAAATCCCTCATCCGCCCCATCCTTTGTTATGCCCATCCAGCATGGATCTCCGCTCCCCCTACCTTTTATAAATCCTTCCAAATCCTTGAACGCCATGCTCTCCGCCTCGCCTATCGCATCCGTCTCCCCTCCCCCACGCGGATCCTCTACGATCTCATCCCCTTCCCCCACCTCCTCCTTTTCCTTGAGAGGATACGGATCCTGTACACCTCCCGCAAACTCGATCCTCCTCACCCGCTCGTCTCCCCGATCCTCTCCCACCCCCGCCCGCTGCCGCGCCTGTATTCGCACGTCCCACCCGGTCTCCATCTCTCCACCCTCCTTACCCTATCCCAAGGTGGCTTCCGCCAGCTCCCCCTCCCTGATGATGCCCTCCTCCCTTCCATCTACCCCTCCTACCAACTTTGATCCTCCCGCCCTCCTCCTGTACTTATTCCTCCGGGCACCCTCCCTCCCTCCTCTCCCTTTTCCCTCCCTCCTCCTTTTCTCCCCCCCTCCTCCCCCGGGCCTCCCCTCCCCTGTTCCTCTCCTCCTGCCCCTGACTCCTCAGCCATTGGCATCCTTTTTCTCCCCTCTCCCCCACCTCCCCCTTCTACCCCTCTTGGCAGGTCCCCGGACTCGCACACGTTACGTGGACATTCGCGCGCCGGAGGTCGCCGCCATCAGTGTTTTGTGTGTTTAGTGTTTAGTGTTTAGTGTTCACCGTCCCCTCCATCGTTCACCAGTGCCATCAACATCAGTGGTTGTGCGTCGTCTCATCAGCTAGCAGTGTGGATTATCGACGAGTGTGACCGGCTCCGTGATTGTCTCTATGTGTCTCTTGTTTTATTGCCCACCGCTCTGTGACTTATGTGTCTTCTCCCTGTTTTTGCTGCTTGTGTCTTCTATGGCTGAAGAGCAGCGTAGTGTGCTGCTGACAGCCTGCCTGTTGTACAGGTTTTAAAATAACAATAAAGTAAAAAAAAAAAAACTTGACTCATGTTTCATACCTTAATATATATTACGATGTTCATTGTCCCCAGGCCGTCTTCTGAAGAAGATAGATTTATATCTATTGAAACCTAGGTAAAGATTACTTTATCCTTTGCAACTGGTCGGCTGTTCTTAGTCTGATTTGGTTTAATTAATTAATAGAATATGAAGCAATTGGTGTAAAGAATGCTTTTTCCAAAAGTTTCTATAAAAGAAAGTCTGCTATCAAGACATTGCTTTTGTTAAATTACTTTATTTATGACTGAACGTTTCTAAAATTGAAGACACTCGTCCGTGCTCTGCACTGCAGTCGAGATCTGGCAACGTCGTTCTCTGTTCATTGGCTGACTGTGATTTGTGACGTCAAATGCGCAGAACGAACCTAAACTCGGTCGCCATGATATATGACGCGCACCTTAATAGGCTAGCAGGCGTGTGCTACTGTGGTCGCTTAGTGATTTCTTGCCTACGATAGTTCGTTCAATATGGATTCCATAGTGCCTCAACGATTCCTATTTTCTCATTCATTATCAGACCATCTCGTGCGTTACCACTATTTCATTTTGTATTTTTAGCCATTCTCCTTGCCAAACGTCATATTTTTCCTACCATGACACTTCACTGAGCCGGCCGGTGTGTCAGAGCGGTTCTAGGCGCTTCAGTCTGGGATCGCGCGACCGCTACGGTTGCAGGTTCGATTCGGACGTGGATGTGTGTGATGTTCTTAGGTTAGTTAGGTTTAAGTAGTTCTAAGTTCTAGGGGACTGATGACCACAGATGTTGAGTCCCATAGTGCTCAGAGCCATTTGAACCATTTGAGTTCCGAATGACAGCCTGTTTCACCTAGGTAACAATTTCTCCAATTATCCACACTGTTGCTCAATGGGGCAAAATCCATCATCCGTGGAGTCTTTCCGTCACTGGTTTCGACTGTTTCAATTGAGATGATTGTACATGCATTAATCTAATTTTGCATTTCTTAAATACATGTTCATTTCTCATTACCAGGATAGGTAAATGTAGACAACATTTTGTGAGACGCTGACTGTACGGTAAAATACATATTTATAATGTAGTTATGTTGTTTTTGTAATGTACTTCGATCTAATGACTGGACTGATGTACACTGAAGAGCCAAAGAAACTGGTACACCTGTCTAATATCGTTCAGGGCCCCCGCGAGAACGCAAAAGTGCCGCAACACGACGTAAAATGGATTCGACTAATGCCTCAAGTAGTGCTGGAGGGTACTGACACCATGAAACCTGCAGAGCTGTCCATAAATCCCTAATAGCACGAGGGGGTGGAGATGTCAGAACGCAAAGCACCCCAGATATGCTTAATAATGTTCATGTCTTGGGAGGTTGGTGGCCTGTAGAAGTGTATCATCTCAGAAGAGTTTTCTTGGAGCCACTCTGTAGCAATTGTGGACGTGTCGGGTGTCGCATTGTCCTGCTGTAACTGCCCGAGTCTGTCGCAATGCACAATCGACATTAATGGATGCAGGTGATCGGAGAGGGTACGTAAGTATGCGTTTCCTGTCGTATCTAGACGTGTCAGGGGTCCCATATCACACGAACTGCACACGCCCCACACAGTTACAGACCCTCCATCAGCTTGAACAGTCTCGTGCTGACATGCAGGGTCCACGGATTCATGAGGTTGTCTCCATATCCGTACAAGTCTATCTACTCCATACAATCTGAAACGAGAATCGTCCGACCAGGCAACATGTCTCCAGTCATCAATAATCAAATGTCGGTGTTGACTGGCCCAGGGGAGGCGTAAAGCTCTGTGTCGTGTAGTCATCAAGGGTACACCAGTAGGCCTTCGGTTCCGAAAGCCCATGTTAATGGTATCTCTTTGAATGGCTCGCACGCTGACGCTTGTTGGGGCCCAGCATTGAAATCTGCAGCAATTTCAGGAAGGTTTGCGCTTCCGTAACGTTGAAAGATTCTCTCAGGTCGTCGTTGGCCCCGTTCTTGCAATATCCTTGTCAGGCCGCGGCGATGTCGGAGATTTGCTGTTTTGTCGGATTCCTGATATTCACAACACAGTTGTGAAATGGTCATATGGGAAAATATACACTTCATCTCTACCTCGGAGATGCTGTGTCCAATCGCTCGTGCGCCGATTATAAAACCACGTTAAAACTCACTTGATTCTTGATAAACTGCCATTGTAGCAGCAGTACCCGATGTAGCCAAATATTTGTTGTCTTATATAGGCGTTGCCGACCACAGCGCCGCCTTCTGCCTGTTTACATATCTCTATATTTGAATAAGCATGCTTGTACCAGTTTCGTCGACGTTTCAGTGTATATCTTACTGCTAGTTTTTTCTGCGCAATTCTCTTCATCTCTGGACAACTACTGCAACCTAAATCCACATAATTGTATTTAACCCTAGGTCGTTCTACTAATTTTACCCTCCATCACTATTCTAACGCTTCCCAGATGCCACAAGGTGTGTCTTGTCAGTCGAGCTCTTCTTTTAGTTACGTTGCTCGGTAAATTTTTTTTCTGCATATCAGTTCCGCAGTTTTCGTATTTGCCTACAGTATATAACATTCAACATCTTTCTGTAGTACTACATTTCAAAATTTTCTATCCTCTCCTTGTCTGAAAAGTGGGCTCTGAGCACTATGGGACTTAACTTCTGTGGTCATAAGTCCCTTAGATCTTAGAACGACTTAAACCTAACTAACCTAAGGTCATCACACACATCCATCCCCGAGGCAGGATTCGAACCTGCGACCATAGCGGTCGCGCGGTTCCAGACTGTAGCGTCTAGAACCGCTCGGCCACTCCTGCCGGCTGTCTGAAAAGTTCACCGTCAGCATATCACTTCAGTAGAAGGCCACACTAAAGAGAAAAATAATCAGAAACCATTCTCTATCGCTTAAATGTTAACAATATCTAGTCTCCACGCATGCTTCTATTGTTATTTCGAGTCCTCTCATACTATATCGTTTTTCTTTTGCCACCATCAGCTCTTATTTCCCAAGTAACAAAACTCATATCTGCTTCTTTTCGTGCCTCATTTCCTAATCTAATTCGCTCATCATTGCCTTATTTAATTCGACTCCATCCCATTATCCTTGAACTACATTTGTTGATCCCATTCAACCGTTCTTCTAAGCTTTTTTCCGTCTCTGACAGAATTACAGTATCATCAAAATTGTCGAAATTTTACTTTCTTGTTCTGTATACGGATTGAACGACATCAGGGACGGCCCACAATACAACATTGTCTTCTCGCTGCTCAATTACTGCTTCTCTTTCATTCCGTTTGACTTCAGTCTGGATCCAGTACAAGTTGCAGACAGCCATCCGTTCGCTAACTGTTACCCCTCCTACCTTTAGAGTTTGAAGTACTGCTTTCCATGCAACATTGCCAAAAGATTTCTCTAAACACTTTCTTCATTCTATCTCCCGAGACACGTGTTCGGGTCAGCATTTTTAGCCTTGGTAGCTGTGGCGTTCGGTTGCCTAACTGCCAACTAAAGAGGCCCGGGATTGATTCCTGCACGAATCGGAGCTTTCCTGCATCCGAGGGCTGAGTGATGTGTTGTCCTCATCATTATTTCATGATCACTGGATGTGCTACTGTAACTGTAGCCAAAGATTCAAATCTCGCTGGAAAATTGTATTTCAAGTCAGATAGTTTAGCTCCTCCTCTACTGTCATAGAAAACGAAATTAAGTATAGGAATCCTACGAAACACTTGAGTTCATACTGCGGTGCTATGCAGATGAAAAAAGTAATTTTTCACAATTATCAGACTACAGATGGAGTTAATCAGATTCTACTAATTATGACTACGTTGTTAATTGTTGGTTCACAGGCGTTTTTCTGCCTCTTAATGTAACTATTTTTTGAATGTTTCAGCTAGAATAACAGAAAAATCAGATTTTCACCTTATGGAATATTCGAATTCAACTTTTAAGTCCTAACGTTTCGAGCAATGGCAGAATAACAGAAAAGCCGACGACAAGAAGACAGGTCATGCCTGTCTTCTAGCGGGTGTGGCAATGACAGTGATCTCAATAATAATATTGTATAACAAAGATACGTTGCCAACTCAACCACTGAGAAGCTCCAAAATTGAGAATCGCGTCTGGTTAATACGCTTTCAACGTTTCGGTCCGATTAAGACATCAAAACAAATTACCTGTCACAGTTATTAATTTATGAGGTTTCTTTTGCACTCAGTGTATCGATGTATTACAAGTATTTACACTCTAGCTCCTAAATTTAGTTACAGTAATGCGAATAAGGCGCATTCCTTGAGATGGAACTACAGTGCAGTCTTCCTCTGTGAAACACCTTTGGGAAAAGACGTTTAGGATTTCGGCCTTTAGTCTGTCATCCTCTGTTTCTGTACCATTTTGGTCACAGAGTCTCTGGACATTTTGTTAGGATCCACCTACTGCTTTGACATAGACCAAAATTTTTAGGATATTCTGCCAAGTCAGTACATAGAACTTTACTTCCGAATTCACTGAACGCCGCTCGCATGGCCCTCCTCACACTACATTTCGCTTCGCGTAATTTTTGTTTGTTTGCAAGGCTTTGGCTTTTTTTGTGTTTGCTGTGAAGTTCCCTTTGCTTACACAGCAGTTTTCTAACTCGGTTGTTGTACCACGGTGGCTCTTTTCCATCTCTTACGATCTTGCTCGGCACATACTCATCTAACGCATATTGTACGATGCTTTTGAACTTTGTCCATTGACCCTCAACATTATCTGTACTTGAGACAAAACTTTTGTGTTGAGCCGTCAAGTACTCTGAAATCTGCTTTTCGTCACTTTTGCTAAACAGAAAACTGCGTTAAGTGTTTCAAATAGTTCGGGTCTGTTTGTCACCAGAAGGTCTAATATGTTATCGCCACGAGTCGGTTCTCTGTTTAACTGCTCAAGGTACTTTTCAGATAATGCGCTTAAAAAAATTTCACTGGGTTCTTTGTCCCTGGCACCCTTTTTAAACGTTTAAGTCTCCCAGTCTATATCCGGCAAATTAAAATCTCCACCCAGAACTGTAACATGGTGGGGAAATCTACTCGAAATATTTTCCAAATTTTCCTTCAGGTGCTCTGCCACAACAGCTACTGAGCCAGGGGGCCTATAGAGACATCCAATTACAATGTTTGAGCCTGCTTTAACTATCACCTTCACCCAAATTATTTCACATTTCGGATCTTCGTCAATTTCCTTTGATACTATTGTACTTTTTATCGCTATAAACACGCCTCCCCTGTTACGTCTGCCACATACGGCCCCTGCCAGGCAGACTACACTCAAGACACCCCTGTGTACCATATAACATACAGAAGCAGGCGCAACCAAGAGGAAAACTTTCAAAACAAACAGAACTTGCTAGAGACTAATGTGAACCTTTTTGTGCAGAGGTCGCCTCACAGATACAACGAAAGGCCAGCGCAGCAGCAGTACAGCCAGTTCCTCGCCGAGCTAGGACCAGCTCCGACGGACCTCACCGATGCTCTTGATGAATGGTCGTCTACAAGTTATTTGTTTTAGTGATCGTTCGAGAAGTGTAGTTCAGTTTCAATAAACGACATTATACTGAGTGTTCTACAGTACTGAGTATTCTTCATCCCCCTTCATTAATAAACCCCTCCCCACGTGTGCCTGCTCGGACCTTGCTGAAGGAGCTGCCACATGTCCACCCACAGGCACAGCGGGTGGTGCCACACGGCCAGCCTCCACATTGACCCTCCGCCTCGTGCGCCGCGAACACCACGGAGCCCGCCACTCCCCTTGGGGAGAGGGTGGCCTAACCGCGCCCGGAACCCACTAAGATATCTCGACAGCAGGGACCGTGGGTGAAGCATGTAACACCTGGGGTGTACCATGCGATGCGCCAGACTCCTCACTGCCGCTACACCCTCTACACTCCGAGGCAGCAGCCTGATGACGGCTGATCGCGGCCGTCAACACTCTCAGCTGTTCGCGAACAGCACTCACACATCCCGTCCATCCTAAGAAATCAATTTACTGTAGACAGTTAATCAACTTTTAACTAGACTGCTAATTCACTAAAGGCGGCTGATAGCTGACTAAACTGTGGTTACTAGACACTTCTTGTTGAAAATAATGAAAATAAGCACTGCCTGTCTCTGGACTGTATTCAAAACAAACGCTAGCACTACTGGCACTACGGCTGACTAAAGGGACTCTCTCTGACTGTACAAACACGAAATCTATGGAACACTATTACTAGTACTCGAAAATTAAAGCTTCCTAAAAGCAAAAACACGCGGAAGAAGAAGTGGTAAGTAAGAAATATACAGTTAATACTTCAATTAACGTAGCTCGCTGCACAGCAGATGTGAAGCAGACGGCAGTTACGACTGCTCTGTAGTTCCTTCTCTAGATTGTCGCACAGTTGACAAAATGCTAGATATGGAAATAGACAACAGACGGATAGAGAAACAATTAAAATCGCTTAAAAGAGGAAAGGCCGCTGGACCTGATGGGATACCAGTTCGATTTTACACAGAGTACGCGAAGGAACTTGCCCCCCTTCTTGCAGTCGTGTACCGTAGGTCTCCAGAAGAGCGTAGCGTTCCAAAGGATTGGAAAAAGGCACAGGTCATCCCCGTTATCAAGAAGGGACGTCGAATAGATATATCTCTAATGTCGATCAATTGTAGAATTTTGGAACACATATTATGTTCGAGTATAATGACTTTTCTGGAGACTAGAAATCTACTCTGTAGAAATCAGGATGGGTTTCAAAAAAGACGATCGTGTGAAACCCAGCTCGCGCTATTTGTCCACGAGACTCAGAGGGCCATAGACACGGGTTCCCAGGTAGGTGCCGTGTTTCTTGACTTCCGCAAGGCGTTTGATACAGTTCCCCACAGTCGTTTAATGAACAAAGTAGGAGCATATGGACTATCAGACCAATTGTGTGATTTAATTGAAGAGTTCCTAGATAACTGAACGCAGGATGTCATTCTCAATGGAGAGAAGTCTTTCGAAGTAAGAGTGATTTCAGGTGTGCCGCAGGGGAGTGTCGTAGGACCGTTGCTATTCACAATATACATAAATTACTTTGTGGACAACATCGGAAGATCACTGAGGCTTTTTTGCGGATGATGCTGTAGTATATCGAGAGGTTGTAGCAATGGAAAATTGTACTGAAATGCAGGAGGATCTGCAACGAATTGACGCATGGTGCAGGAAATGGCAAATTGAATCTCAATGTAGACAAGTGTAATGTGCTGCGAATACACAGAAAGAAAGATCCTTTATAATTTAGCTACAATATAGCAGGTCAGCAACTGGAAACAATTAATTCCATAAATTATCCGGGAGTAGGCATTAGGAGTGATTTAAAATGGAATGACCATATAAAATTAATCATCGGTAAAGCAGGTGCCAGACTGAGATTCATTGGAAGAATCCTAAGGAAATGCATTCCGAAAAGAAAGGAAGTGGGTTACAGTACACTTGTTCGCCCACTGCTTGAATACTGCTCACTGGTGTGGGATCCGTATCAGATAGGATTGATAGAAGAGATAGAGAAGATCCAACGGAGAGCAGCGCGATTCGTTGCAGGATCATTTAGTAATCGCGAAAGCGTTACGGAGATGATAGATAAACTCCAGTGGAAGACTCTGCAGGAGAGACGCTCAGTAGCTCGGTACGGGCTTTTGCTGAAGTTTCGAGAACATACCTTCACCGAGGAGTCAAGCAGTATATTGTTCCCTCCTATGTATATGTCGCGAAGAGACCATCAGGATAAAATCAGAGATATTAGAGCCCACACAGAGGCATACCGACAATCTTTCTTTCCACGAACAATACGAGACTGGAATAGAAGGGAGAACTGATAGAGGTACTCAAGGTACCCTCCGCCACACACCGTCAGGCGACTTGCGGAGTATGGATGTAGATGTAAATGTAGATGTACACTGCGAGCTGTGTGACACGTCGCATTGTCCTGTAGGTAGATTCCATAATGACGAGGAAAAGCAAACTCCATACTGGGGTGGAGACGGTCCCCAAGGACAGACGCATGGTTGTATTAATGTCCTGCGCCTACCATAATGACGAGATCATGCAAAGAATCCCTTCCGGTCTAAGCACTTCCACCGCTTGTTCCAGGATGTTCGCTTAGGCCAGCCACACACGTCCCTCTACACCTGTCAGTTGGACCTGTGCAGGCCACCTGTACGATAAACCGAAACGTGTGTGCCAGCCGCTGCAGGCCGAACTGTACAGGCGTACCGACCTGAGCTGGGGCCAGCTCCCTGAGTAGAGAGAATCGGTTGTCTTTGTGTTTACGTAAACAACAATGTTAACTAGTGACTACACGCACGTTAGTACTCAACGCTTGTGATCAGCATGTCAAATCGAAAACAGAGCCAGGTTATGGAAGAGTTATCGAAATGTACAGATTGGAAACTTGTCTGTGGCAGGTAAAAAGTAAGGAGTACCACGGCCGTCAAAAGAGAGATGCAGCCTATGAAAGACTTGTTATTAAATTGAAGTAGTTAAAAGCGATGTTATAAAGCAACCTGTAGTTTAAAAAAATCAATTATTTAAGAAGTACTGGACGTAAATAGAAGAAGAAACGTGACATGTCACTGAAATCCGGAACTTCAACAGACATCGTCCACACGTCAGCATTGTGGTACTTAGATTTGTTCGATTTTCTTGGCGATCAGGATACTCCTGGTGCGTCTGTGTCAAACTTGGATGACGAGGATTGACGTGAGATCTATGAAGTAAGTCTCAGATTATTTATAACACTAATTTAATTTAATAAAATTTAACTAAATTTTGTATTTACAAATGGAAAGTTTATATTTAGAGTCCACATTTTTGATTAATGCAAAACGTTTTGAACTATATAAATTATTAACTTACTAAGGCCAAACTTTTTCTTTTAGTCCATTTTTTGTTTCGATGAACCCTATTGCCGTCCCATGTAACTTAGCCTTCATTCATGAAGTACGAAGTGAACCCATTTCTAAGCTGTTTCGTAGCCGACGTTATGTTCCGATGGTTCGGATGTTTCAGTGCGGTCTTATTTGATTCCGAAGTAACCAAGCCTGTAATGGCAGTAGTTCCATCGTACGCCTCCTGATGGGTACTGCTTGGAGGAGAGTAGAAGCTTGTATGTTGTTCCCTCAAAACATTATGCAATGCACGTGTTGCCATAACCACTTTTATTATGTTCTCTGGTTCCAAATTGATTTGTGTAGGGAATATACGAAATCTGAATGCAAGTTTTCCAAAAGAGTTTTCGAGAATATGTCTTGCTCTTGAAATGCGGTAGTTGTAAATTTATTTACTACCTGAATCTAGCTGCACTTGCCGAAAACGCTTCATAATATTGTGTGTAAGAGGAAAGGCATCATCAGCGATAAAAACGTAAGGGACATTTTCGAAATTTTCTGTATCATTGCACCGCTTTGGAAGTTTGAGCTCATTACTCGCTAACTTTTCATAAAATTTAGTATTCTGAAGAACGCCTCCATCAGAAACACGCCCATTAGTTCCAAAATCCACTTAAAGGGACCGGTACGTAGCACCCACTATTGCAAGAAGTACCATACTGTTTCTGCCTTTGCAGTTGAAGTAAAAAGATCCAGATTTTCGCTGCGAGAACTATGTCTATATGTTTACCATCAACGGCACCAGGACAATGTGAGAAATTCCATCCGCCTTCAAATGTTATAGATATAACTTTCCATTTCTCAGCAGAGTCAGGAAACTGAAACAACAGCAAATTAATAATAATTTTTCACGCTGTGGATGTATAGCAATGATGATTTAAACAGGCTTTATAGGTTTACTTTTACAAGCAAAATAAAAATAGCATTTAAAATAACACAAACCTATGTTTGTTATAAAAGTTGGGTTGTAAAGAAAATAAGAAATAGAAGTTTATAATACTACAGTGAAACTTCTACTGCCACTCCCAGCAGCTACTTACTGAGCTGCCTGAAATAATATTTGATCTTTTGAGGTATTTTTAATTTTTCTATGGTCTCAATTGACGAATAGTACCAAATTTTCAATCATTTCTCTAATTACATGTTTTTTTTTGTTTTTTTTTTTTAGTGGTTTTCAGTCCAGAACCTGGTTTGATGCAGCTCTCCATGCATACAGTGAAGCCGCATGCCCTCGGGAAAAATTACGTCTGTAGTTTCCCCTTGCTTTCAGCCGTGAGCAATACCAGCAAAGCAAGGCCGTTTTGGTTAATGTTACAACACCAGATCAGTCCGTCATCCGGATTGTTGCCCCTGAAACTACTGAAAAGACTGCTGCCCATCTTCAGGAACCACATGTTTGTTTGGCCTCTCAACAGATACCCCTCCGTTGTGGTTGCACCTCCGGTACGGTTATCTGTATCAACCTCCCCACCAATGGCAAGGTCCATGGTTCTTAGGGGGGAATTTCATGTATTAATCATTATTATACCTCAATTAAAATTTTGTCTTTGAATTGTAAAAAGAGTTACTAAGAATAAAAAATTTGAAAAAATGTGTGTGTTTTCGCTACTGGCCATTAAAATTACTGCACCACGAAGATGACGTGCTACAGACGTGAAATTTGACCGACAGGAAGAACATGTTGTGATATGCAAATGATACGCTTTTCAGAGCATTCACACAAGGTTGGCGCCGGTGGCGACACCTACAACGTGCTGACATGAGGAAAGTTTCCAACCGATTTCTCATTCACAAACAGTAGTTGTCCGGCGTTGCCTGGTGAAACGTTGTTGTGATGTCTCGTGTAAGCAGGAGAAATGTGTACCATCACGTTTCCGACTTTGATAAAGGTCGGATTGTAGCCTATCGCGATTGGGGGGTTTATAGTATCGCGACATTGCTGCTCGCGCTGGTCGAGACCCAATGACTGTTAGCAGAATTTGGAATCGGTGGGTTCAGGAGGGTAATACGGAACGCCGTGCTGGATCCCAACGGCCTCGTGTCACTAGCAGTCGAGATGACAGGCATCTTATCCGCATGGCTGTAACGGATCGTGCAGCCAGTTCTCGATCCCTCAGTCAACACATGGGGACGTTTGCAAGACAATAACCATCTGCACGAACAGATTGACTACGTTTGCAGCAGCATGGACTGTCATCTCGGAGACCATGGCTGCGGTTACCCTTGACGCTGCATCACAGACAGGAGCGCCTGCGATGGTGTACTCGACGACGAACCTGGGTGCACGAATGGCAAAACGTCATTTTTTCGGATGAATCGAGGTTCTGTTTGCAGCATCATGATGGTCGCATCCGTGTTTAGCGACATCGTGGTGAACGCACATTGGAAGAGTGTATTCGTCACCGCCATACTGGCGTATCACCTGGCGTGACGGTATGGGGTGCCATTAGTTACACGTCTCGGTCACCTCTTGTTCGCATTGACGGCACTTTGAACAGTGGACGTTCCGTTTCAGATGTGTTACGACCCGTGGCTCTACCCTTCGTTCGATCCGTGCGAAACCCTGCATTTCAACAGGATAATGCACGACCGCATGTTGTAGGTCCTTTCGGGCCTTTCTGGACACAGAAAATGTTCGACTGCTGCGCTGGCCAGCACATTCTCCAGATCTCTCACCAACTGAAAACTGGCCAATGGTGGCCGAGCAACTGGCTCGTCACAATACGCCAGTCACTACTCTTGATGAACTGTGGTATCGTGTTGAAGCTATATGGGCAGCTGTACCTGTACACGCCATCCAAGCTCTGTTTGACTCAATGCCCAGGCGTTTCTAGGCAGTTATTACGGCCAGAGGTGGTTGCTCTGGGTACTGATTTCTCAGGTTCTATGCCTCCAAATTGCGTGAAAATGTAATCACATGTCAGTTCTAGTATAATATATCTGTCCAATGAATGCCCGTTTATCATCTGCATTTCTTCTTGGTGTAGCAATTTTAGTGGCCAAAAGTGTATTATACATACCTGAAGATACACTCCTTTCTGCACATTGCAGATGGCGCCACATGTCCCTGGAATTTTCGTTTTTCGTTTTTGCTTCCTTTTACATTTCATGGCCACTAACAAACCGACTAACGCGATCGCGTCGTCTTTTTGTCTGCTTGCCATTTCTCGACTGACTTTTTGGTTTACCTGTGCGGATTTACCGGACAGGTATACCAGGACGTTGCGACGGATTTTTACGTGCGTGCTTGCGATGCACCAATTGCGACGGATTATACGTTGCTGCTGCTGCAATGCAATTTCTTTTATAATTTCGTTCACCTACCCCTTTACAGCGGTAGATCTTCGCACGTAAACTCATGACTGCAGCTACTTACGAGATCACAGAAAAGCAGTGTTGAGGAAACTGCAACCTCATAGCTACACGCCGGAGGCCGCTACAAGTAAAATTTGCTGAAAATTGTCTATGTACTTTAAAGAAATGATTTGGAAAGGGGATGTCAATCGTACTTTAAACATGAAGTTCAAATTTAAACCTTCAATAGATATTTATTGAAGGTAAGCAAGATCATCAGCCCACATTTACGAAAATTACTAAAGTTTCTGCTCACAGTTATCACCATACCTAAAACAGCCAGAACTTTTACCATCCAAATTCCGAAACCAATTACTTGTAACACATTCAATGATCGGCCAATTACTTCTGCACACGATTTTCAGTGGTTGTCTTTAGTAAAAGTTTATGCTCGCCATAAACTACTCAGTAAGAATCTACTCAGTACCGCCACGCTGTATAATTCAAAGTTCACTCGCGATTTTCGTCGGAACGAATTATCACAACACTCTAAAGTTTTCATAAACAGTTTCTGGTCACTACCAGATACGATTAACATTGGACCATAACGCGGGAGTCATCCCAAGACTTCATCTTACACATAATGCGAAAAGTCACATCCAGCATAACCGCCTCCAATCAAAGCTAGCTCGCGACTCTCCTCTCACTCTTCCACACTCAAAACTATATCTCCTCGCTAGGCGACCAACCGTTTCGCTTCTCATTGGCTGTCAGCACTTACGACCAATGAGACCTCACTTGTAGGGCGCGGCTCGCGCCAAAATCTAGCAAGCACCAACCACTTCTCTAGTCTCATTGACGTCATCAAATTAAGTAACACAAAACTCTCTAATTAAATAACAAAAACAAAATGAACTATAAGATTTACTCTACATCTGGAAATTTATTATGTAGTCGCGAATGTTCTGTCTGTATTATACATAAGCATACATACTTGGACATCCGACATTCACTAGTAGAGGAACCACTAGTGGATTCGTTCCCACGTTACAGAGTTGGAATACTTGCCAGTTCCTGCAGAGAATTACATGAATGATTTTTAATAATGCCGAACGTCCCACATACTCTCACGCACGCATTCTTATTCACACATACCCTAACACACAATACACATATTTACTTAGAATTCTTGAAATTATTATCATAGAAAAGCCACAGAGGTTTTCTGAAACTAAAAGCTTTCCAAATTTATATATGAACACTGAAAGTGTTATCAGATCATCGTACATAGTGACTGAAGGTGAACTATTACATCACTGTATTTATTTAAATTCTTGATTGTCGGAAAATTACGTTTTTTTACGGAATTTTACTAACTTCCAAAATACAACTATTTTTGATCTCAGACTTTGACATATTGTTTGTTTTCACTACAGAAGGTTGTACATCAAATATGACGTTCCTCAGGTTATTCCTTTATTAGTTGTTAATATTTATAGTTTCGTATAATGTAAGTGACCTGCCAGCGCTACTACACTGCTTTCACACGCGCAGCGGCAACAGATGGTCGTGACGTCAGTCTGCAGGACACAACTCGTCCGTTACTGACTGTATAATAGTCTTCCGGCTTACGTTGCAGCCCACATACATTCTGAAGTAAAGCTTTTCATAGACAAATGGGCGATCGCGCACTAGTTGCGACGCCACAATGTGGCTGGCGGGCGTTACACACGTTTCACGCCGCACACGCCAACTGTCATCTGTTGGATGAAGCAAAAAACATGTTTCATCTCAAAAGATCACCTGGCGCCACCCAGTGATGTTCAGCTGCGGTGCTGCCGTGCAAATTCCACCATTCGCTGATAAGCGGCAGTCGGCATGGATGCACGAAGCAGCCGTCTGCTGCGGAGGCACAAACGCAGCCACGTTCACTGGACGGTTGTTGAGGACGCATTGGAGTCACCCCTCGGTTCGTCTGGCCGGTCAGTTCCTCAACATTGGCACATCTATTCTCCTGCACACGTCCCGGCACCCATCGCTCACTTTCGTCATCTCTGCCCTCCACTGCTAGTGCTACCATTTGCCGTCTGCGTATTTGCTGCACGTTGATGTCGAACATAGGCGATGGCACATTAATGTGACTGGACCGTATATTGGCTCTTTGGTTTGTTTGAGCCGTGCGGAAGTCCAGCTCCTAGGAAAACTTGGCTTTGTGGGCTTGTTCGCAGCAGGACAAATGTAACGACACGTGCAACTCTATTGACTCTCAGCACAGTGGGCATTTTTGTGGACTCCTTTGAGGTGGCATCACAAAGAGGAGTGCCGACGACAACACACAGGGTCTCTCCCGACGTGTCCCGGTCCTACTAACTGGATCGCGATTGACTGGTGTCGAGGCTCGAGCACGTCC
The DNA here is from genome assembly GCF_023864345.2 of Schistocerca serialis cubense. NCBI lineage: Eukaryota > Metazoa > Arthropoda > Insecta > Orthoptera > Acrididae > Schistocerca > Schistocerca serialis. The sequence goes on from NC_064643.1 coordinate 87,125,629, forward strand.
ATCGCCCCCATATCTGATTGCTCACCATCATAAGGGCCCAACACCTATGGTGTGAGGTGCCATTGTGTACACAGAGCTATCACACTCGACAGCAGCCGTTACTTTTCTGAAGTGTTAAGGCCAGTCTTCGAATGTGACGTTTCAAGCAGCATGTCATATACAGGGTGAAAAGTATTTAAAGCGACAAACTCTGGGAAGTTGTAGGGGACATCAAACAAATATTTTTCCCTGATATCATTTTTTTCCTATGAGGAGTATTGAAACCGGTAGAGGAAGATTTCTCTGGCGGCAAGTCAATTAAACTAACAAACACTTTTCCATTCTTTTATGGCCAAGAGACAACACGTTAACACAACACAATTCCAATTACAGTAGATTTTCAAAAGTGCCTCCATTTACACGTAAACAAAGGTTACACCGTCGGATCATGTTCTGTCTGACGCGGGCAAAAACCACAGGTGCATCCTGAATTATTCCTGCTGCTGCTACTATCCGGGTAACCAGATACTCTTCTGAAGCAACAGTAGTTGCGTAAACAAGGTTGCGCATCTCTCCCCACACAAAAAAGTCCAGAGGGGACATATCTGGGGATCGAGCAGGCCATGGTACAGGACCACCTCTGCCAATCCACGTTTCTGGGAACCGTCGGTCCAGGAATCGACGCACACGACGACTGAAATGTGCCGGCGCCCCGTCATGTTGGAACCACATGCGTTGTCTTGTGGGGAGCGGTACGTCTTCCAGCAATTCTGGCCATGCTCTGGCGAGAAAAATGTAATGGCGCCTGCCATTTAATGGCCTAGGTAGCAGATACGGCCCATTTAAACAGTCCCCAACAACAGCGACCCACACATTAACGAAGAACCGCACTTGATGAGCACTAGTAACTGTGGCATGTGGGTTATCCTCACTCCAAACATGCGAATTGTGCATGTTGAAGCCCCCATCACGCCCGATCGTTGCTTCATCGGTAAACAACACAGAGGATGTAAATGTAGGATGCACTTCACACTACTCCAGGTACCACTGCCAAAACTGTGCTCTGGGTGGATAATCAATTGGTTGCAGCTTGTGGACAGGCTGTAAGTGAAATGGACGTAACAATTGCTCTCGGAGGACTGTTCTTACATTCGTCTGATTCGTCCCCATGTTACGTGCAATTTCACGAGTGCTGATTGAAGGATCCCGCTCTACGTGCTGCAAGACAGCTTCCTCATATTGCAGCGTTCTTACCGTGCGACGGCGTCACTGTCCAGGTAATCTGCTAAATAGCCCGGTCTCATGCAGACGTTGGTACACAGCAGCAAGGGTCGTATGTTGCGGGATACAGCGATTTGGAGGATATTGTTGTTGATTAACCCGCTGTGCAGCTCGTCCGCTCTGGTGCGCTACGTAGTATGCACCAACCGTATCAGTGTACTCACTCCAGGTGTATTGCTCCATTAGTAAACAGAGGCCACGGACTACTACACTGGTGGACGGCAGTTGCCTACAACTGAAGAGCGTAATATGCCCTCTAACAACTGAAGATTGTAATACGGCCTCTAACAACTGAAGAGCGTAATACGGCCTCCACCGGTTTAAATAATCCTCATAGGAAAAAATGACATTAGGAAAAAATATTTGTTTTGATGTCCCCTACAACCTCCCAGAGTTTGTCGCTTTAAATACTTTTCACCCCCTACTGACCACGCTACGGAAGGTATAAATGAGCAGTTTGTGGCTGGCTACTCGCAGTGGAGTGGCCGTGCCAATCCGGTAAGTAAGGGCTATGGTAAGCGAAGCGACAGAGAGGTAGGTAGAAGGCCTCACATCGTGTATCTTGATGTCGTGACTAGGGACCTGAAATGCCGGGCGGTTTGGTCGTTTGGTAGGCTCTGCGACACGTACTATTCAACACCGTCACATACATGAAAACATTTTTCATGGCAAACTACGCACTGTGCATATTTATACGTATATCTATAAACAAAACTTCTCATCGCAGACTCAAATTTCGTTAACTATAGCTCCAAAAGCGAAAAGACTTTTTCGTAATTTCAGTCACTTACGCTTTGTACGGATGAGAATTTAAATCACGTATCTCCTACCTCACTATTTTTACTGTGTAAGTGCCCTTGAGTCAGCTTAGTTGTAATTGGAAACAGTGACAAATAATAAAAGATCTCTGCAACTCGTAGCTATTCCAGATTTTACTTTCGTATGACGAATACCTCATTAAGCATTTACTGGAGTTCCATACTGTACAAACAGGACAGAAATTAATGCAAGCGACACTCGAACTTTCGCAAACCAAACAAAGTGTTCCCTGTGTAAAATAAGTACATAAACCTACTGTTTACAACGCCAAAACGTAACTAAATACAATTGCATAGAATTTCTCATAAATTCTTTGCACAGTTTTATACGTAGATCAGATGAATGAGATGGACGAAATAAAACAGAAAATATATGCAAATATTTATGTTACATCATATTATTTATGTTACATCATCACATCATCCTGCGTCGTTTTGTCTGTAGTGAGGAATACCTTACAATATTCGCAATGGATTTTTTAAATAGCTTGTTGGGAGCCGTTTCCCGCTATTTAATGCAATAACGGACAGGTATTCTCGTTTATTCTGTCAACATAATTTTTATCTACAGGTACATTTAACAGTTCTAATAATGGAGTGTCTTTTAACTCATGAATTTCAGAAGAAGTAGCAAGAACATCAGTGGTCTTAATAACAACATCAACAACTAGTTCTGATTTTAGTACAATGGAAAACATACTATGGCCCTTAGTTTTCTTCCAGTTTTAAAAACTTGTTATGGAACCATGATAATTTCTCCCACTTAGCTGCCAGTATCTGTCGAAACTGTCTTCCAAACTGACTGCATGTACTTTTCCAAACAGCAAATATGACGTGTTTTTCTCTGGTAGTCACTGAAGTCAATTAAAGCAACGGTTTTTTGCTTCAGAGAAAAATGTGTTTCTCTAGTAAGTTTCCTTTCCTCACTGAAATCTCTCCACGAACATAACCATGAAGCACTGTAAAATATTCTGTAACTGATGGGAATTACTAATTGCAGTTTCTTGGGAACATTTCTTTATTTCTGTCTCCTAAGTAATATTTTCAGGTTAAGATTATCCTACCAAAGGTTAATAATTTTTATGAATGTTGCGGTACTTTCTCAGTTTTAACTGCTTTCTTCGGACCAAATTTCTCCAAAGCAACCACAGTTATATCATTAAAAATATGCAACGGTGGCTTCGCATTTGACCTTCAATTGAATTAGGAAATACGGACTTCAATGTCAATGAATTTACATATTGCAGCAGTTCATCTTTTTCTATGATGTATAATTCTGTCAGTGCTGTGACATATGCTAAACTACTCATAAAACTGCCAACAAGGTCAGGAAAACACGGAATCTGCTCCTTTTAGTTAAACCAGGTCAAAAGATGAACAGTAACCACAATATAATGCAGTGGGCGAGTTGTAGAATATTGTACAGAATGAAGATCCTTAATTTTCACATCTGGAGAACTAGATACTGCTTTCCTTCTAATTGCATTATTGTCTGCTACTATCCCAATGACCTCAAATCCCGCTGCTCCTGATTTAAGAGTTATAGCTTTAATGTATGAGAAAAGAACATCAGCGTGAACAGTGTGAGGTGGCAGGATAGAATACCACGTCTTTGTAAGGTGTACCCACGCTCACAATCATAAAAATATTTGTCAGTGTTGAAGACGCAGCCTACGATATTCGCACACTTGTAGTCAAAATGGGATTTCAAATGAATATCATCCAATAAGAGGAGCACAGTTTCATCATCTGAAGCTAAAGTGCCTACTTCCTTTGTGATGTAACTCATAAACTTATCACTCTGTTGCTCAGTAATGGTATTTGTTGACAGCTTTGAGAAGATGTTAAGACCTGGTATATAAAAACTATTAGTGCTCCTCGAAAATAATGGGTAATTTCATGTCTCCAATATATTTCACTTCAACATCAGTAATGAGCACAATGGTGAGCCAGACATTATGACCAGCTGCTTAATAGATTGTTTGTCGGTCTTTGGAAGGAAATACATCATGGATTCTGCGTATGACGTATCGGACAGTTTGTTGTCAGGTTTGTGGAGGTATGTGGCATTAGACGTTTACGTACAGGTCATGTAGTTCGCGTAAATAACGAAACGCTGATTTCTGTACCCGATAATAGCACCCGACAGCGACCAACATGGGTTCCATAGGACTTACATCAGGCGAATGAGTTCTGGATCCGAGACACGGAAAATTATACTACTGAAAGATGACGTCGCTGTTGGGGAAGACATCCAGCAACTGCTAGGGTGTCTTCGATTACTACCACAGGTCCCACAGCATAATACTGCTCCCACCAGCCTACGTCTGTGGAGCGCTGCACGTTTCGAGTCGCCGTTTACGCCGATGACGGAGTTTATGGAGCTGAGCATCGACCTAGTATAGCAAAAATGTGATTCACCCGAAGAGCCGACGAGTTTCCATTGATCGACGGTCGAATCCCGATGGTCCCGTGCCCACCGCAGTGGCAATTGACGATGTCGTTGGGTCAACATCTGAACACGCAGGAGTGGTCTGCTGTGGAGCTCCATTTTCAATCATGTGCGGGGTGCTTGTGCGTGCACCAACTCTGTGTTCTTTTGACAGAGATGGAACAGGTTACACCATCTGCTCTGCTTTACAGAGCAGACAAGCTTCCGAACCCCAAGTCCTGTGAAAAGTCCGTTTCATCCAGCCATTTAGCATCCCGTCGTAGTTTCACTGTCGTACCACTCTCCGCTTACCGCAGATGCTCATGACAGTAGGACGTGAACATCGACCAGCTT